>NC_137894.1:41993465-42396084 GCF_963455335.1 Martes martes
ACTTGACAAATCAGTCCTAAATTTTTTATAGGAAAGCAACGTGCCACAAATAGCTAGGGCAACTCTGAAGAAGAATAAGTCTGAATGGGATTTACCCTACTGAATGTTAAATCTTTTTATAAAACTATAATAATCAAAATGGTGTGGACCTAGCACAGAGTGTATAGATAAAGTAACGGAACAGAACAAAGGCAAGAGGCAGACCTACACATGGATGCAAAGTTGATATGGGATAAAGGTGAAATTGTGGAGCAATTATAAAAAGAAAACTTAATAAAAGTTGTGGGTATAATTAATTTCATGTACAAAAATAAAATTTAATCCTATCTTACAGCATACTCAAAATAAATTCCAGGTGGGTTTAAGTGCTAAATTTAAGTAGCAAAACTTAATAATTAAAAAAAAAAGTAGGAAAATATTTTTAAGACTCAAAGTGTGAAAGGATTTATTTATTTATTTATTATTTTTTGTAGTAATGGAAGGATTTTTTTTAACAAAGCAAATAAGCACAAATATTAAAGTAATAGATTGAGAGCTTTGACTATATTACAAAGAAAACTTCTGTAAACCAAGAGTCACCATTAAAAAAAGTGAAAGATAGGGGCACCTAGATGGCTCAATCAGTTAGACGGCTGCCTTTGGCTCAGGTCATGGTCTCGAGGTTCTGGGATTAAGCCCCACATCGGGCTTCCCACTCAGCGGGGAGTATGCTTCTCCCTCTCCCTCTGCACCACTCTCCCCTCCTCCCCACTTGCGCTTCCTGTTCTGTCTCAAATAAGTAAATAAAATCTTTATTTAAAAAAGTGAAAGATAAGTCAGACTGCGAGAAGACATTTCCAATGCATACTCCTGGGAATTAGCATTCTGCTAATTCTAAAGCACCCCGCAAATCAAGAAGAAAATGAACTTGAAAAAGAACAGGGATAAAAGGGAGAAACTCAAATGACAAAGGGTAAAAGCATGAAAAGATGCTTCATCTTACTGGGGACCACAGAAATTAAATACAAATGAAAATCACAAGGAGATATGATACCAGATCCTTTAGAATGACAACTATCAAAATGTGGATAATTCTAGGAATTGATGAAGATGCATGTGAAATGACTTTTATACCTTGTGGGAGGTAAATGATTTGGAGAGCAGTTTGACAAAACCTATTAATTTGGCAATACGGATTCCCTATTATCCAACAATTTCTTCCCTAGGGATTTTCTCTGGAAAAATTCTTGCACATGCACACAAGTTGGCAAGTACAAGAAAATTGTCAGCAGCATTTTTGGTAGTTGCAAATACTAGGAAAAACTAAATATGTATAAACAGCAGGATAAATAATGAAAGTATAGTATATTCACACCGCTGATTATAATACCAAATTGAAAATAGAGATGTATATATTAACATAACTAAACAGGAATTTTAATTGAAAAGGAAAGTAGCAAAAGGATACAAAACCCACCAAACTGAGCACAGTGTTTATCTCTGGAGGTGGGAGGTGAGAAGAAATTGCAAAGGAAAGAAGATACAGGGAGGTTTCAAAAGTATTTGTAACATTTTATTTCTTAAACTGGCTAATGGTTACAGAGAGATCCACTATACTATTCTTTATACCTTTTTGTATTTCTGAAATATTTTAATATAAAGCAATTTGGAAGGGGTCCAGAATTGGTAAATGTGGAGGGCACTGTTAGAAGCAAATGCTAACCCGCTGGAAGAGATCACCTCCACAATCCAGGACACTGCTGAGAAACTACCGTGGAAGACCACTGTTGAAAGTAAGCTGACAGTAAAGAGATATGAAGCACATCAGGAAATCCATTCCCATAAGAGAGAGTCAGCAGACACAACAAATGAGAGAATTTCCAGTTGAGAAACTAAAGAAAATAGAGCAGTTTCCAAAGAGCTTCAAAATAAGTGGTTTCAAAAACGTTCAAAGACATAAAGGAATCAACTGAACTCATGTCAGAAGGAGACATTGTAAAAACAGAGTAAGCAGACTTGAAAACAGATATATATTCTAGAAATGAAAAATACTGCTCTCATAATTGTGAAATTCAACATATAAGGTCAAAGGAAGCTAAAGCAAGAATTAATAAACTGAAAGGTGAATTTAAGGATAGAACTCGAGACCTCAAAAGATGTATGATAAGAAAGAGGCAATGAGAGATGTAAAGAATATAATTAAAAACTCCAATGTGTCTAAAACAGTTACAGAAGGGGAAAGAAAAAATGTGGGAGTAGTAACATGCAACTATGTTGAAGGAGAATCTCATTTATTTATTTATTTGTTTGTTTGTTTGTTTATTTATGAATGAAAGAACATGAGCATAGCACAGGTGAGAGGGGCAGAGGCAGAGAATCTCAAGCAGACTCCCTGCAGAGCATGAAGCCTGACCTGGGGCTCCATTTCACGACTCTGAGATCATGAACCAAGCTGAAATCAAGAGTTGGACGCTCAACTGACTGAGCCACCCAGCCTCCCCGATGGAAAATCTTCTAGAAAGACCTGGAATTCTCAGATTGAAAAGTTACACAGCAAATCCTAAACTGAAGAAAACACACATAGAGAGAGAGAGAGATAGAAACGAGAGTGACAGACTGTAGTCTATCAGATATAACAAATAAATTTAAAAAACTACCAGAACTGATAAAACAGATAATCTGTGAGTAAAAACAATCAGTTTGACAACCAACTTCTCATCAATAAGGAAGTTAATGTGGAAGAAAATGTAATAATGCCCTCAAAGTCTGAGGAGAAAAATTTAACAGTCAATCCAGAATCCTACAGTTAACTAAATTATCACTCAAGAATGAGGGTTATGTTGGGGCGCCTGGGTGGCTCAGTTGGTTGAGTGTCTGTCTCGATCTCAGCTCAGATCTTGATCTCAGGGTTGTGCGTTCAAGCCCTATGCTGGGCTCCACACCCAGCACCAAGCCTACTTTAAAAAAAAAAAAAGTATTTTAAGACATACAAAGAGAGTTTATTATTCATCGCAAGAACTTTCTGATGAGGGAAAGAGAATCTAGAAGGAATAGAAGCCAAGTGGCAGTGATGAGGAAAACATTAGTAAGCATCTTCCTACACAAAAACAAGGGTTGATAGTGAAAAAATAATAAATAATGTAAGAGTTAAAATACACAAAATGAATTATATTGTTAGTGGGGAGTAGTTCAAACAGGATTAGAAAATTCTATTTTCCTTGTGTTGTTTGGGGAAGCAAAATGATTAACTTTAGAATTTGCTGGAAAAATACAGACTTAAAAAATTTAAGGGTAATCACATAAAAAATAAAAAGGAAAACTCATAAGATGCAAACGAGAAAATCACTAAAAGTAACTGAGAAACTCGCAGTTCAAGAGAAGGCAGGAATTAAAAAAGAAGTAGGGAAAGCAGCAGGGGGGAAGGAAAGGAGAAGATGCAGCAGCAGCAACTAAAAAACAGAAAAAAGAGAAAATCTTGGTAAGTTGGTAGGAATTAATCCAAATATGTTAATGATAACAATATACAATTTATGATAGTTTTATTTATCAAATTGACTCGGCTAGGGTCCCCAGTTACTCAAATACTAATGGAGATGTTGCTATGAAGGTATTTGGTAGGTGTGATTAAAGCCCATAATCAGTTGACTGTAAGTAACAGAGATGATCCTCAAAAAGCCTGTGAGGGTCTGAGTCAATCAGTGAAAGGTCTTAAAAGCAGAGCTGACTCTTCCCTGAAGAGAAGGAAATGAGGCTGTGGACAGTAGCTTCAGCCTGTGCCTGGGAGTTCCAGCCTGCCCTTTCTGACGGACCGCCCTATAGTTTCCAACTGCCCAGCCAGCCCTGGTAAGTGTGATCCAATTCCTTGCATTAAATCTCTATCTCCTACTGGTTTTGTTTCCCCAGCGGAATGCTGACTGATAGGTACATGGCGTAAAGGGCTTCAACTCACATCTTCACAAGCATAAATCCCCAAGTTGCATTAAGATTAAATCAAACTGCTCTTGATAAGAAATATACGTGAAACATCAAAAAGGCTGAAAATTAAGGGATGAAGAGAATGCATAGAGCAGGCAAGTGTGTGCCAGAAGGAAGCAGTGATAGGGAGAAAGAGGGGTATTGCATGATGACAAGAGTACCTCGGACGAGCAGGGACAGCAGGACCCATAAGAGGAGTCTACCATGAAGTTGCCTATGCTTCTGAGCAAGTCCCATCCCTTATGAGTTTCTGGTAAACTTGGTGATTCTTTTTCATTTCTCAGAAGATCTCAGGTCATTTTCTAAGGGAGAGCTATAAAGTTTCTACCATTTTTTTAAAGATTTTATTTATTTATTTGAGAGTAAGAAAGAGCACAAACGGGGAGGGGCAGCAGGAGAAGGACACACAGACTCCCTGGTGAGACTCCCCAGAGCGCAACGTGGGACGTGGGGCTTGGTCCCAGGACCCTGAGTTCATGATCTGAGCAGAAGACAGGCACTTAACTGACTGAACTACCCAGGTGCCCCAAGTTTTCACCTCTCAATCTGAAATAATAACAGATTCACAGCAAGTTACAAACACTGGCTAGAGAGGTACAGGGTACCTGTCACCCAGTTCCCCCCAGTGCTCATGCTTTTATGTAACTATAGCACAACAGTAAACCCCGGAAACTGGTGAGGCTGCAGTGTGCATGTGTGTAGTCCTGTCATTTTAGCAATGTGTAGGTTCCTGCACTTGCCCCCACCAGTCAGATACAGAACTATCCATCACCACAGAGATCTCCCTGGTGCTCCCCTTTATAGAGTCCCACGCGCCCCCTCCCCTCACAATCCCTAGCCCCTGATGACCACTGATTAGCTGTTAGATAAATGTAATCATACAGAATGTTGGCTTTTCTGATATGGCCCTTTCACTTAGTGTAATGGCCCTGAGATTCATCCCAGGTGTCGCATGAATCATTAGTTCATTCTTTTTTAGAGCTGAGTACTATTCCATAAACTGGCACATGTTTTTAAGTTTGAAGAAAAAGTAGGAATTTTGTGAAATAAAAACATTAACTTTTTTTTTTTTTTAATGTAGTCTCCATTCCCAGCAGAGAGCCCAGTGTGGGGTCTGAACTCATGACCGTGGGATAAAGACCTGAGCTGAGATCAAGAGGCAGCTGCTTAACCAACTTAACCAACTTACCTGAGCTACCCAGGCACCCCTAAAAATATTAATTTTTTAAAAAATTTTTTTCAAAGGTGGAAGCTCTCAAGATTATAGGATTTTTAAGTTTTGTCTTAGAATAGTCTGAGGTTGCTAATTTCACCATTTGGGGCCTTAAACACTCTCCCAATTTTGGGGAAAAGAGATGATTTATGTTCTTGCCAAATCATAAGTGGGATGGACATAATAATCCATTTATTTTGACAGAAATGTTTGTTAAGTGCCAACTTCACATGTCTCTTATGCTGAATGCTGGCAAGCAAAGAAAGAGGAAAAAGAAGCTTCTTATGCTCAGCACAGTGCCTGGCACATGGCAGGCGCTTGAATGCTAGTCATTGAATGAATAAAATCCTGCTAAAAAAGGAATTTATAATGTGGTAACAGAGACAATATGTAGATACAAATAACTGTTAGAAAATGGTATACATCATAGAGAAGGTGGATAGCTCATGGGGGAAAAACTGTCCTTTGAGTTGAGAGGACAAGAGAAGGCTTCAAACAATTGGTGACATCTGTGTTTGGCCTTGAAAAATGACAAGAATTTGGATAAAAATAAATCAGAGAGAAAAAACTGCCTTCTGGGCACAATAATCACAATACTTGATGATGATTTCTATCTCCCTGTGTGCTGGCCATTTTGCTAAGAAATTTATGTACTTTAATCATGTCATCCTCACAGTGCCTCTGTTAATATCCCTGCGACGACCAAGAGACACAGAGAACTAACGCGCCTTGCCCAGTGCTACAGCCGTAATGGGCTGAGTGGGGAAAACCAGGTAGGGAAGCTCCAGAACCCTCTCTCTAATAAAGGAAGCAGCGAGTAGAGAACAGTGAACTCTGACTGGAATCTAGACTCTGTAACTGGCATTGGGGAGAGAAGCCTAGAAAGATCAGTAGGAACCAGGTCCTGGAAGGCTTCCAGTCCCATTCTAACTCAGGTGGACGTATTTTGGAAAGCCTTCAGAGGTTTCAAGCACAGGAATGACTTGGTTAGAGCTGTTTTTTTTGTTTGTTTGTTTGTTTTGGTTTTTTTGTTTAGTTCTTGGCTTTGTTGAAGGTCCAGCAATGAGGACTCCGCTGATGTGGGAGAACGAGTAAGCCCCATCCAGAGAGGGGCTGAGGGGGCACCCGTGAGAAGGAAGATGGTGAAACGGCTGAGATCTGCTGTGAATATGGACAGCTAGGACCTGGGAATAGGCTGAAGGAATGAGGTGCATGGGGAACAGGGACGGGAGCACCCCCGGTGTCTTTGTGCTTTCTGGCCTGTATACTGGGGTGGATCACGGCCCCCTCACCAGGAAATGGAGGAGGAGGAATGTTTCAAGAAGAAAAGAGACTTGAGCCTCAAAGATTTTGGAGGGATTCCAAGGGCACTTCCAGGGTTCAGCGGACAACGTGGACATACCGAAGCCCTGCCCAGACTCTGGAGGGGCTGCACATTAGCAGTGAGAGCAAATGGGCTTACCTTGGACAGGATTTGTTTTAATAGCCAGTTTTTAAAAATTTCTAATCAGTGAAGACATCTCACGCTTGGATGAACGAAGTACTTTATGAAGCTCAAACAGCACTGAACTAAGATTTGGGGATATACGCAGAAAATGGTACAGAAAAGAGACTCAAGGATATTGAAGGAATTGCTGTGGGAATTTACACTGCATTGCAGAAAAAACCTACAACTGTAGTTCTTTCCAAATTTGTTATGATTGCCATTTACACACAGGAGACTAAACTATTTTGTTAGTACTTGCTAACCTTTCGAACCACCTGTTGATGCTTTCCTGAGCAGAGTTTTGAAAATTTCAGCATCTCACATTTAGCTTCCCTACCTAATATTACTTTGGTAAAATCTTAGATCTGAAAAGAAAAATGACTAGAACTGCAGAAATGGTAAGAATAATTTTAAAAAACAAGAGTAACAAGAGAAGTAATTAATAAAGGTAATAATAAATTTGTGGGCTGCCCGGAAGCCTATTCAAAGCTTCTTGTATCTCTAAGGTTTTGGCAGTTCTTAGAATAGGTGCTGGGACTGAGCAGGTGCTTGGTCTACTTTTTATTTTCCTGTTTTCAAACACAGGTCCTTTGGCAACTTATGAGTTAGTTGAGGTATTATATGCAAAACAAAAACAAAAACAAAAACAAAATGATGTGTCAGTTATCCCCTAAATAGTTATGTTTCACCCCTTTGCCTTGAACATGCTTCTTTTTTAAAAAAAGAAATACTTTATTTTTTTGTTTAAAGAGATAGAGAGCATGCATGTGGGGGGCAGTGGGGAGCAGGAGTGGGACAAGCAGACTCCTCATTCCTCACCAAGCACAGAGCCCCCCGTAGGGGGCTCTATGTGGGGCTGATCCCTGACCTTGAGGTCATGACCTGAGATCAAATCAAGAGTCAGTCAGGGGGCACCTGGCTGGCTCAGTGGGTTAAGCCTCTACCTTTGGCTCGGGTCATGATCTCAGGGTCCCAGGATCGAGCCCCACATCGGGCTCTCTGCTCAACGGGGAGCCTGCTTCCCCTTCTCATTCTGCCTGCCTCTCTGCCTACTTGTGATCTCTGTCAAATAAATAAATAAAATCTTTAAAAAAAATAGTCAGTTAACCTAATGAGCCACCTAGGTACCCCTAGAACATGCTTTAGTATATCCTAGAAGAGGGACTCAATTCCAGATCTGCAAATTGGCTTTAAGCAAGCCCTTCAACTTGTGTACAAAAATCGTGAGTGAGGTGCACGCATTTTCCTGGAAACTGATTTTACTGAGCTTTCATCACCATCTCCAAGCAGTTTTCCTAAGACTCAAGAAGTTACCATCTGTCTCCTGGATCCTCTTCGGTTTAGGGACTGTGGCAGCAAGGCACACTTATGTGTGCCTGATCCCTGCAGCATGGTGTGCTATGTTGGAAAAAGTGTTGGGCTAGGATTTAAGAGACATTCCTTCTAGTTCTGGCTGCACTCTGAGCTTCTGTGAACAAGTCACTTACTCTTTGTAGGCCTCAGTTTGCTCATCACTCCAATGGAACAGAGTATCTATCCTACTGGGAGACTCAACCAGCTATCGTGTAAACAAAATAAGGTAGTAAATGTGTTCTGAATAATGCAAAACATCATAAGGAAGCCAGCTATTACTTGGTCCTCTAGTCTCTACTGCTGGTTGCTTTGATCTCTTTTTCTTTCCTTTCTGAGAGGCCTCTGGTTCCCTCGATTCTGCAATCTCTGCTCTTTGCTCTGTGTTTTTTAGATGCTGCTTCCTACAGTAGGTACAGAGGAAGGGATGCTGATTAGGCAAGGGGCTCCTTTAAGAACTTGCTTCAAAGAGGGAAATACTAACACTTTGCTTTTGTAGAGTGCTTTATAGTTTTTCAAGATATTTTATATTAACTGCTGTATTTTCACACAACTGTTTTATTTTTTTCTGGAAACTGAGGCATACAGTTTGAGGTAAGGAGCCCAGGTCACTCCATGTGTCTAAGGTGGTACAGGGGCTGGAACCTGGGTCTTCTAACCCTGGGTTTTGCCACAGTTCTCCTGGGTCTCATCTTAGGTGGGAGATACAGAATCAATCACGACAGTATTATCTGGTCATACAGTGAGAAGGCATTCATCAACAAAGGAACAAAACATCCCTTTTCCTTGTACAATGATCAAAGAAAATCTTTCTGTCTTCCGTCATGCCTATTTTCAGATAGGGTTTGACCTTGTAGCTAAGTCTTTCTCTCACTGCTGACTCTGCTCACTCTCCTTCAACTTGATTCATTTGGGCCCCAGTGGGCCCTGCTTGGGGAAAGGCCCATCTGGGAATGTTCGATACATTCCCTTGTCAAGCAGAGGAAAAGAGCTGTACTTGCAGAATAAGGAAACTTCCAAGAGGGCTCTGGCCAGAAGTCAATTTGCAGTTTTGAGAGCTGCACTTGATCTAGACACTGACATAACATGCCTGTTGCATATTACTTCACAAATGCTGCTACGTATTTTTTTACTCTTGCCCATAGCCATGAGTCCTCCAAATCAGTGTATTGTTCAAATTTTCAACCAATCATTCAACATGCAGACAACTCACATACATTTGTTGAGCACCTACCGTGTGCCAACTGCTCTGGGAATTAAAACAAATGAGAGATAACGGGGCCTGCTTTAAAGCCTCCCAGGCTGCAGGAGATCACAATGACTTAGTAGCATGCAGGTGCTTCTGGAGAGGGCTGTGCTCTGGGGCTGGGGGTGCAGAGAGGAGAGACTAAGATGGCCAGCTTAAAATATTCAGATGCCCTGAGAAGATGTTCCAGCTCATACCTCATTAGGGGAATGCAAATTAAAACAACAGTGAATTGGGGTGCCTGTGGCTCAGTGGGTTAAGCATCTGCCTTTGGTTCAGGTCATGATCCCAGGGTCCTGGGACTGAGCCCCACATCGGGCTCCCCGCTTAGTGGGGAGTCTGATTTTCCCTCTCCCTCTGCCCCTCACCCCACTCATGCTCTCTCTCTCTCTCTCAGATAAATAAATAAAACATTTAAAAACAACAAAATCAACAGTAAAATACTACCACACACTAACACTGACAGCACCAAATTCTGGAAAGGATGTGGAACAAAAGGAATTCTCTCTCACTCATTATTGGTGGGAATGCAAACTGGTATAGCCACTTGGGGAGACAGTCCAGCAGATTCTTACAAAATTAAACATATTCTTACCATACATTCTAGCAATTGTGGTCCTTGGTATTCATCCAAAGGAGGTGAAAATTTGTGTTCACATGAAAACCTGCACATGGGTGGACATTTATATAGCAGCTTTATTTATAAAACTTGGAAGCAACCAAGATGTCCTTCAGTGAGTGAAGAGATAAACTGTTGGTACATCCAGACAATGGAATATTATTCAGTGCTAAAAAGAAATGAGCTATTGAGCCACAAAAAGACATGAAGGAACCTTAAATGCATATTACTATGTGAAAGAAGCCCATCTGAAAAGGCTACATTCTGTGCAATTCCAACAATATGACATTCTGGAAAAGGCAAAACTGTGCAGAGAGTAAAAAGATCAGTGGTTACCAAGGGTTAGTGGGAAGGGAGGCATACATGGTAGAACGCAGAGGATTTTTTGGGCAGTGAAAAATACTAGTATGTGACCATAATGGATACAATCAATAGAACGTGTAACACCAAGAGTGAACCTTAATGTAAACTATGGACTTGAGGTGATAAGGAACATTCATACAGGTTCATCAGCTGCAACAAATTCAGTGTTCCAGGGTGGGATGCTGAAAGTGGGAAGGCTATGTCTCTGTGGGGGCGGGGGGTACATAGGATATCTTTGTTAACTGTCCTCTCAATTTTTCTGTGAACCTAAGATGGTTGTAAAAATAAAGTCTATTTTTTAAAAGATTTTATTTATTTATTACTGTAGAAAGAGAGGGACAAGCAGACTCCACGCTGAGTGTAGAGCTGGACATGGGGCTCAATCCTACAACCCTGAGAACATGACCTGAGCCAAAACTGAGTCAGACACTTAACCAACTGAGCCACCCAGGTGTCCCCCAAAATAAAGTCTATTAAAAAATTTAGCTTCATGAGAGTAGGGGTCTTGTCCACCTTGTTCACTGCTGAATTCTTAGTTCTTGGCCTAGTGTGATGCTCAGTAACTATGGATTGAAATGACTGAAGGACCTCTGTCTGAATTAAGGAGAAGGTTTGCCAGAGATATTGAGAATTGAGGCAGCCTGACAGTGAGTAAGTGGTTCCATTGACAGGGAAGTGTGGGCCCAGTATGAATACTGGAGGCAAAAAGAATAATTCAATAAAAGCACAGGAGCCTAGAAACAATGAACCATGTGGGAAACTTCAAATGGGCCACGGTGACTGGAGCATAGGCTTTTCAGGAGAAAAGCAGGACAAAAACATGGACTGGTATCAGCTATGAAGTTATTATTGTGACTCCATTTTACAGAGGAGGCTCATTTTCTGAGGCTCAGAGAAGTTAGGTGATTCATCAAAGGTTACACATTTATATACAATATCTATGCCCCTTCTGTGTGTGGGCATTGTACTAAGTAGTTTCTGGGCATTATCTCTTTTAGTCCAAAAAGCAAGTTTATGAGATAGCTAGTATTGTTTTTCTAATTTTATAGATAAAAATAACAAATCTTTGAGAAGTTAAGTAATTTGGCTGCAGCTTCCTGTTCAAGGTGGTGGTAGATTGGTCACATCTTATGGCTTGCCCTTCCTGACCTAAAACCCTAGAAATGAAAGAAAATATTTTAAAAAGGAAAAGAGAGAGAGAGAAGAAACCAAACAACATTTTGAAACTAATCCCGGACTAGAAGAAATGATGAGAAACATTGGAAAGAAAGCAGAATCGGGACTGAAAAGTAAGAATCTTCTAGGGCTCTCTGATGAAGGTTTAGAATGAATGCCCAGTAGTCCACCCCTGGGCGTGGTGGTGCCCTAGCAGGGGCCCAGGGATGCTGGCAGGCTGGTTAGGGGGAGCAGCCAAGCTGCTGACTTCCTATATGCCCCCTCCTCTCTCTTGGCAGGCAGCACTGGCTGAGGGTGGGGAGCAGGGTCTGCCTCTGGTCCGGAGCAGGGCTGGTGGGGAACTGGATCCGAGACACATGACAGGGCACCCCATGGCAGGCAGAGAATATCACTCCCTGACTAGCCCTGTGCTGCACTACGCCCTCCACTGGAAAACATCCTCAAGGCAAGCCTCAGCAGCACGGTGAACCCTCCCCTTGCTCACGCAGTCTGTACACGTGGATGGAGCCAGGGGTCTAACTGGGGATCTGAGAACAAAGATGGCCTCCAATAAAGAACTGTCAATTTGTGGAGGAAGTCACTTGCCTTCCGTCACCTCTAATTTGTTTAAAATACCTACTAAGCAGCAAAGGCTTTGGATTTCCCCCTTAGGTCTCCAAGGTGACTTCTCTTCCCACTGCCAAAGCACCTTCTAGACCAAACTTGTGTGGACCACAAGCTTGGATCCGCAGTGCAGAGCTGGAGCCAGCTCCCATAGGAAAAGCTACACAACTTCTTGTTGGGCTCTTGACCCACCAGGCATACAACACACCTTCAGCACAAATTTAGTGAGTGTCTCCTGTATGTGCAGGGCTTTTCAGGACAGGGGGATCTGGGGGTGTCTTGAGGAAAAGCAAAAACATGGAATTTGGAGAGGGCTCAAAGGTGACAGCAGACCCAAATAACTGATCTAAAAAATTAATGGAGAAGCAGAAGGACACCCCAAAATAATTCATTTGAGCCTGATGAGGGCTGGAGCCTTGAGTGAGGTCTTGAAGGAGCAAGGCTTGGTGGTGGGCTTGGGGAAAGGGCAATTCCAAGGGCACGAGCCAGAGTCTAAAGGCGGGAATGAGCATGGTGGATGGGTGGACAGAGAAGGCGCTTGTATGACTTGGACAGTGTCTTCATGAGGGGCAGTATCAAGACAGAGAGCCTGTTCTTCCTGGCTGTGAAACTGAATCGGGTGGTATGTTAGTTTCTTGGGGTTGCAGTTACAGATTACCATAAACTGGGGGCTTAAAACAAAGAGCATTCTTCCTCGCCACTCCCTAGCTTCCAGTGACTCCCAGTGATCCTTGGTGTGTCTTGGTTTGTAGCTACATCAGTCTGATCTCTGTCCCCATCATCCCATGGCCTTCCCTGTGTGTCTTCACATGGCTCTCTTCCTATAAGGACACCACTCGCCGGATTTAGGACATACACTAATCTAGTATGACCTCATCTTAACTGATTACATCTGCAAAGACTCTATTTCCAAATAAGGTCACATTCTGAGGTTCCAGGTGGACATGAATTTTTAGGGGACGTTATTTAACTTAGTACCTCCTCTCTATAGATGTACAATTTACAAAGTGGCTTCAGGACCCAGGGACAGGTTCTCCTGACAGACAGCTGGCCCCTCAAGAGGATGGAAAGGGCTGTGACCCCCAAAACTCTCCTAAATAATGTCTAACCAACATTATTCCTCTGAGATCACTCTGAGATGCCCAGCAGGGGATCTTTTTCCTCCCCTTCTAATTTGTTCATATTATCGGCAATGGGAATGTTGCTAGCCTCACTCAAATAGTTTGCTTCTGCAGACAATGCACCGCTTGCCCGTTTCTATTTTAAAGCTGCGCACGCATCTGTAAGAAGATGGGAGTGTTATGTAATACCTACCATTTTTGTCAAAACCTCATCTCACCCCATTGCCTGATACAGGAGGAAGTTACTGGTGTGAAATTTGCTGGGTTTTTTTTTTTTTTCAGGTGAAGAGTATATTCAGATGGATTTCATACCTCACATTCATAAGCAAGTCCATTTTTAAAAGACTATAGGTACTGTGCTAATAAAAGATGAAATTCACATCTGTCTCCCATATAGCACGCCAGCAATGATTGGCCAAATATAGCTGAATACTCTGCCTTTGCCTTTATACGTATTTTAAAGAGGTACCCTAGAGGGAAGCATGCAGGTTGATCAACAGAAAACATCTTAAAGAGAGGAAGACAACCAAGAATATTTCCCCTTGTGACAGGTCATGATGCTAAAATGTTAGTATATTTGGAGTTTGTCATCTGGGCCATTTCAGTTTACAAATGAGAGCTGCAACAGTCATAGGGGATTTCAGGAAGGGAAAAATTATTTCAGGGAAAAGATCTTTCTTTGTTAGAATCAGGTCTTTATGAGGGGGTAAGATGGGCCAGCCCGGGATGCCAGGACTGGGATTCCATCATAGTTGCGGGCCTAAGCAAGGCCAAGTATTCGGAGTGTGGGAGCCAGAGCAGGGCCTTGGGAACACATACATGGAGATGGGAGTCTGTGGTTGCTCTGAAGATGGGAGCCAATCTGTGAGGGGAAAAGCAGAAGGATGCAAACTGCCATTAGACAAAAGCCCAGAGTGAGGCTATCCTGGTTCAGAGTACCACCCAAACAGAAGGAAGGGGTTGGTAATTGACTGGGATCTCACAAAGGAGAGGCTGACAAAAAGGAAGTCTGGAACTAGTTACTGAGATCCTAGTCATGGGAAAACTGGAGGTTCAAGGGAAATACATCCAGTCTAAGTTCTGCAGACATTCCAACTTTAGGCTTGGGAAGAGGGTAAAAATGGGTCTTGGTTAAATGTTTTGTAAACTGTACCATCTATAGAAAAGATCGAGAGATTCTTTTTCCACTGGGTTGAATGGTGTCCCCCCCCAAATTCAAGTCTACTGGAACATCACAATGTAACCTTATTTGGAAATAAAGTCTTCGCTGATATAATTAGCTAGAGTGAGGTCATACTGGATTAGGGTTGGATCTAAATCAAATTATTGGTGTCCTTATAAAAAGAAGGTCACGTGTAGACACAGAGAAAAAGACCATGTGATGATGGAGGCAGAGACTGCAAGGATGCAGCCACAAACCAAGGATTCTTGGAGTCCCCAAGAACGAGGAGGAGGCTTTCAGAGGGAACAGTGCTGCACCATTTGCAGCCATGCCCCGTGAGTTCTGGGTCTGTGGGTCCCATGCCTGTTTGGTCTGAGTCTTGAGCGTGAAGCCCGGAGGGGCTTGTTATCTTTCACTACTAACCTTTGGCATATTGGAAAGAGAATTGGACTTAGATTTAAGAGTCCTGCACTGTTTTATTACTTATTCAAGTGTATATTTATCACCTCAACAAATGTTTACCCAGTACCTACCGTGGACCAAGCCCTGAGGTGGGCTCTGGGGAGACAAAGATAGTAATGGAGTCTCTGATGTGAAGGAACCATTGACTGGTGACATGTCCAGTCAGTCATGTTTTCATGAGATGATATATCAAGGGCAATAATGGAGGACGAGGAAAGCTCTGGAGAGGCCCTGCAAGGCCAGCCAAGGTGAGACGCAAGTGGGGAGAGAAAGGTCCTTGGAATTGATACCCAGAGGCTTGAAGGGTAAGGAGGAGTGAGCCAGGTGAAGAGGGAGGAAGGCATTTTAGAGAGAAGAGAAAAGAGAGCACGAGTGAACTAGTGGAGGTGCCATACGTAGCATTTGCAGAGGTCTACAATCACACCGTGTGACTGGGATTAAAACATGCAAAGCAGGGAGGACTGAAAATAAGGGTAGAGACATATATGGAGAGCAGATGGCACAGAGTTTGGACTATACCCACTGGTAATGAGAAGCCCCTGATGGTTTTGAGCAGAGGGTGGTAAGGTCAGATTTGTGATGTATGGACAGATGGACAGGAACAAGTCTAGAAGCAGAGACAAGGAAGAGGAGGTTGCTCATTGGTTGGGTGAGCGACGGTGTTGTGCTGAACTGGGCCGTGGGAGGAGAAGAGGGGAAGTGGTGGGCTTTAAGAAAAATACAGGAGGCCAGCCCAGAATTCCTGCTTTGCCATGCATTATTAACCTTGTCAGCTTGTATAAATTGGTTCATTTTCTCAGCCTTACCTTCCTCATCCATAGAATGGGGATTAGGATATTCCCGGCCACAGGTTGTCAAGGGATGAAATTCTGTTACTAGCGCCTCCAGGGTTTTGCCATTAGTAGGTTTTTCCACAATATTTGTGGAATGCTTTACCTTGTGTCTTAAAGATACCCTACCCAAGGAAATCAGTAAACACCGAATAGTTTTGTATACTGGTTTAGAAATTCAAAAAGTGATTTTCTTAAAGCCCAGGTTTATAAGTATTTCTATGCTTTAAAATACATAATTATGTTCTCTGCTCACATAATTTTATCCATTAAAAAAACTCAACATATCACTGTCACTTTCATTGTAGGATCCTGGCAGAACTTGCTTTACCTAGCAGATGTGTTCCTGAAAATTTTACTTGTAAATTGATTTTCAAGCAAGTCAAATCATACTTTACTCACACTAGGGAGATGAGCCATTTTAAAGAACCCTCTGGTTGTGACTTCTTTGGTAAAAATGAATAATTACTCTTAATTTCTTTGGAGGAGTTATATATGAACTTCCATAGACCTAAACTGGGTGGCAGTGGTCTACACAAATGGTTATTTATACCTATTATGACACACAGAAAATGCAGAATGTTATCTGTTCAACTATGCCAGGCAGTCTCCCTCTCAGTCTGTTGCTGTGTGGTTGTACTTTTTAACACCCATCCACTGCAATTTAAGACATTCCCCCACCAAACATGTCAAGTCAGCATCTACATTAATCTTCTTCATGCTTGACACAGATCTAGTCTCAACCCTTCTGTTACTGACATGAGATCAATTCACTTTCACAATGTAATCTTCTATGAGACAATACATTATAAACTTTCTATTTAGCATCCAGTCGGCATCTAATTGCATTTTGATTTGTTTCTTGATGTGCGGGTGGAGTGCTGAGAATTGGACATGGAAAGCTGGATGAGTCATATTTGCCTAATTATAACTTGTAATTGTAAAACAGAACAGCATTAATACAATAAGTGATGCAAATCGATACTGAAAATGTTCAAGCAGGAAAGATTTATGGCAACATGGATTTATAATAATAATCGCCATTTAGGAACTACCTATTATGTTCCAGGAACTGTACTTGTTTATATGTATGTGTATATATATATAAATACATAATAGATAAAATTTTTATCTCTCCCCTGACTCTGGTAGGTATTATTATTTTTCATTTTTCAGATGTCATAATGGAGGCCTGGCTTTAAGTCAACCAGCTAGGACTTGGGAGAGCTGAAATATGAACCCTGAGTGAGTACCGTACCTCAGATCCTCCTAGTTAGGAGACCTGGTGTCCAGCCCTGCATGGGTCACTAACTCACCTTTGTACCCGGGTCCCTCATCTGTCCCAGGGGGTTTGCACTTTTTACCTCTGAGACCACTTCTATTTCCTGATGTTTTCAATGAAGTTTCAAGAAGGCCTTGGGCTACTTTTAAACAGCCTGGCATTCCACCTCACCTCCCCATAGTCAATGAAATCCAACTTGAAATCCAAGAATAGCTAAACCTCTACTTCAGTCCCAAGAGCCATTTCATTTACTGAAATACTTACCACACTACCATCCAATTACTATGTAAAACACCTTGGGATACCATTAATACAAAAGGTTATATATTCTAAAACCCAAATGTCATTTTGTATTAGACATTTTCTTAAGGGCTACTTATCTCAGGATGAATTCCAAGAATGAGTGCTTAATAATTATTTTGCATTTAAACAACCTACTTATGAATTCCAGGGATACACTGTGTCACAGTACGGCTTCTGCAGCATACCGCAATTATTATAAATGCTGCGGGATTAACTGCTACAGTATTGCAGTCTGACAAAGTGACACATCTGTATTAGATCACTGGTAGGTCATCAGCCATAATCCGTCCTCCCCCTATACCCCAACTCTCACCCCAGAAAATAGGGCCGTGCGAAAAGTTTCTTAATCCAGTAAGAAACAATATAAAACCCACAAGAACCTATATATGTAGAACCCCAACTATTGGTGCTGGTCACAGACACTGTATCATTGGGTGACCTTTTTTTTCTTTTTCAAGATTTATTTACTTGAGAGAAAGAGAGAGCAAGTGAGTGTATGCACATGAATGCATCCAAGTTGGGGGAAGGGCAAAAGCAGACTCCCCGCTGAACACAGAGCCCGATGCAGGGGGCTCAATCTCAGGACCCATGAGATCATGACCTGAGCCGAAATCAGGAGTCAGTCGCTTGACTGACTGAGCATCCCAGGTGTCCCTCATGGGTTAACTTCTGATGCAAACACCTCCTTCTTCAAAGGTGCTGGGAAGAAGATATTTGGAAGTCAAGGTATCTTTACACAGACTCATGAATTCAACTTAAAAGCCAACTCAGCCACAGAAATTTGGAGTTTAGACCCATTTAGCTTTATGAAGTTTGTCTTTGAAAGAACAGGCCATAATTTGGGAGAAAAGAGGGTTTAGATAAAAACATACAGATTTGTGTGTGTGCATGGGTGTGTATGTGTGTGTGTGTGCGTGCACGCACAGGGCCAGAGTGGGAAGAAAAGTTCAGTTAACCTTCTTTGAACCCAAATAGCCAAGCTCCATGCAGCTTTAATAAGTAACCACTTAGTGATGAACATTTAACAGTCTCATTAAATCATAATTTAAAAGATTGCTTTTTTTGCCCCAAACAAATAAAACTCTGTTAAATTCTAATAAGGATCTTTGAAACAGCTGTTTTGTGCTACAGAATGTGTAATGACCTTATAATTGTATTAGATGTGGCATGGAAATGTTTATGTTTCTTTTCTAGTCTGAAATGTGCTAAATAACAGAAGCCAGAGAAAAGGGATTCATTATGAATTCCAAGGGCTCAAGGGCTCAGTTTCTGGAAATGGGGGTCCTTAGTCAAATTCCAATGTGGAGGCTGGGCTGGGCTGGACCAAACGGAGGAGGCAAAGCAGTTTCCATACAACTGGATTCCCTTCTTTGTCTTCCATGACACCATGCCTTTCACCTCAAACATCTAAACATCTGCCTGGACCCTTCAACAGCCTGCCCTGTTATCCTAGGCTCCTAGGTTGCAAGAGGCTCCAGACTCCCAGGGCCAGCCCCTGTCTCCATTCTCATCACAGTGCTGGAATCTTCTCTAGCATGGGAGGGACAGGACTGCCGCTTGCTCTCTGGGTCTGTCTCTAGCACCCATCCTCAGGCTCAGGAGACTGGCCTGTATAAATTCTATCCACTGGCTTCCCAGCCTTCTGGTTCTCATTGGGTTTGGCCAGTGGGAACCCTGCAGGAAGGGGAATGAAGTTTGGTAAATATCTTTCCAGCTTCTTCCCTGTGGGGTTACTAGGGGTTATGCCAGTCTCTTCAACGAAGATCCAGGTCCTGTCTGGAGGCCTTAACCATGCAGTTCTTTGCCTAGATGTTCTGGTAACAGCTGCCTCCCCTCACTCCTCCAAGCTCTGTGAATAGCCCTGGGATGCTTCTTTCCAGTGATGAGCTGGTAAACTGGCTTTCCAGAAATGAAAACACAAAACATGTTAACAAAAACAAAAGCCTGGTTTGTCACGTTTGCTGATTTCCATTATGCAAATGCCCCACTGTGGCACATTTTAAGCTCCCAACATGGTCACCCAAGGCAGATGGAGCTGGGAAGGGGCACACACAATCGGCTGTCAGGGGCCACTCGTAGCACACCACTGCTTTTCTGTAGCCTGCCCACACCTTTGTACATAGCTTCTATATTCAATTCTGCACTGATGATCCATTTTCACTGGGCCACCTGCTTCTTCTCAGAATTCTGGCTGATACAACCTTCCGAAATGCTGCACCTTGTGGACTTAAACATGTAGAGTGACAGGGGACCATCTACACAGAAGCAGTTTCTCCTGGGCCAACTCTAACCAAGGCTCTTCTACAAGTAGCAGGCATTCATTCCTCTGCCTGGGTTTCCCACTTGCACCCAATTCGCTTCCAAAGTACAGATACCTGAACTCTTCCCTCTCTCATCAAGAGTCTCTCCTTATAAGTGACCTAGGGTGTTCTGAGGTGGAATCAGACTGTCCCCGAACCAATGGTGGGCAAATCACATCATGAAGCACAGGGGCAGCTGCCCAGGGAGCCCTTCTCTGTCTGGGTCTGAGATGGCTCCTTTCAGCCAGCCACTGGTCTGGAGGGCTCCCTCTCAGCCCCAGCACTTGCTGTCACGGTGGGGCTCTGGTCTTAGGAGGTTTCCTACTCTGAGCTGTCCTTTTACTCCCTCCAAGACCAGCTCCCTCTCTTCTTTGTTCTTCCAAATCAAACGAGTGTTTTTAGCTTGTCTTCTCCCACCAGAGAACCCAGTGGTTCATCAGGCAGAGCTTCATGCTCTGGAATGGCTCAGACAACAGAGATTTAAAAAAAAAAAAAAAAAAACACCTTGTCGGGGCACCTGGATGCCTCAATCCATTAAGCGTTAAACTCTTGATTTCAACTCAGGTCATGATCTCTGGGTTGGGAGATGGAGCTATGCATGGGACTCTGAGCCGGGCATAGAGCCTGCTTAAGATTCTCCCCCTTTCCCTCTGCTCTTCCCTCACCTCTCTCTCTCTTTCCCTCTCTCCCCTGCATTCTCCCCCTTAAAAAAAAAAAAAAAAAAAAAAAGCTTATCTACTTCTCTTGGGGCTAAAGAGGGTCTGGGCTAGACTACCTCTATTACCACCACCACTGCTGCTCAGAATAATCTCCAGCATTTACTGAGCACTTACTATGTGCCAGGTGCTAATAAGCACATAAACTTCCCTACAACCCTGCATCCTTCAGTGTCCCTGCCAAATAATGGCATATTCAAAGGGTATAATTGAAGAGAGTTTAGCAAAAGGCCTATCTCCTCTTGTAAATGTGTAGTTTGGATTAGAACCAACTAGGGATGGTGCTGCACCCACAGGCTATCAACAATGGGAATCATTATTGCCCATCACAGCAATAAGAATGGGCTAGGGAAGGTAATAGGGTGCTTAGAATCTAGAGCTGAGAGCTGTGGCCTCCCCACAGAAGCTGTGGCTGAAGAGGACTGCATCCTCTGCCCAAATTAAGATCTCAGTGAACGCAGGCTCTGTGGAGGGACTGGAATGTAATAAGTACCCTGACCCTTCTCTTCACACCTTCTGTTGGGTGAAGCCTAGTGGAAGTTAGAGGGCCTGAGAGCTAGGTCATACAGTTCATAAATTTCAACCTGTCAGGTACTGATGAGAGCAGAGACAGTTGGATATGGATCTGACATGGTAGCTGAACAGCCGGCCAAGAGCTAAATATTGCCAACATCCTCAGTAAACAGCAGCAGCTAGATTTGAACCCAGGGAATTTAGGAGCAGAACCTGTTCCCGCAACACTATGTTATGAGGCTTTCCAAAGGCATTTCACAATGAAGGTGGAAAGGGAAGAAAATACTCCATTTCCTCCAAGTTAGCTTCCTCTTTCCCATCCCACCTCCAACTCTCAGAGGTGTCAAAGCCATGAAAATTAACACAGGTGAACTTCTCAGAGGGAACACCTAAGAGTTCCATCTCAGGTGGGATAACTGCTACAATATGCTATGATAGATCAGTGGGTCTGTGGACAGTTTCCACTTACGCATCTTAGTTCTGCCCCACAGGGATGCAGAAACCACATCCATACCCTCTTCCACCTGGCAGCTCTTTGGGTGCCCAAGAGGAGAAGTCCTTTTCTGTGTATGTGTTGGGAAGCAGCAGGAGGAATAAGAGAAATTTTGGACTCATATTCGCAATGGAGAAGTCTATATATTTAAAATCCTTCCTTGTTGCTGACAATACACAGAAACTCTTCATCAGGTAGATTCTATTTCTCTATGAAGGTAGCCAAAAGCTACGCATGCGTTGACTGTGTTGTTTTAACTCAATGAAACACCTTCCTAGAATGACAGGTAAGCCCTCAGTTTTTATAAGGAAGTCACTCAAAAATCTTCCCTGAAGTTTTTTTTTTTTTTTTAAACATCACCATAAGCAACCTCTATTGTGTTCTTTAACATTTTTTTATGGAATAATAAAAGAATGAATTATCCTTCGAATGCAGGGCAAGGAGTCTTTACTGATAATATGGCATTCCTCCTTTGATAAAAGCTGGTGAGAACTATGAAAAGTGTCTTTTCCTTCCTCCCTCCTTCTTTCTATCTTCCTTCCCTCCTTCCTTCCTCTCTCTTTCCCTCCCTTTCTTCCTTCTATCTTCCTTCCTTCCTTCTGCCTTGACTTATAGGAAGCTCCAAGCTAATGCGTTCATGGCTCAGTTGCAGTAACTCACGTTAACCTAGCCTCCTAGAACTGCTCTTGTTCCTTTGTTCCCATTTTAATTGTCCTACAATAAATATGTCCTTTGTTCTTTTTGTAAGTAAGCTAGCAATAATAGTAATTAGTTTTGTGTATGGTCAGTTAAAGTGTTTTTTTCTTTTTTTGATCCTTGTAACAGCTCTCTGAGGCTTGCTGGATCATTATTATTTGAATGTTTTCAGATGACATTCAGAGAGGTGAGTAATCTGGCTGGGCCCAAGTCACCCAGTTTGTAAGGAATGGTCCCTGCAGACAGCACAGCAGACTGAGCAAAATGGTTTCAAGTTCTGGAGTTTGAATGTCTGGTTCATATCAAGTACATCCGACCTTGGGCAAATCACCTAACTAAGCTTCAGTGTTCTCACCTTTAAAATGAGGATGATATTCCACTGGATTCTTTGAAGAATAAACCGAGATAATCCATACAAAGCATACTGGCATAATACACGCTACGTGGTATGAACCCAGTAAATGTCAATTATTAGTAGTAGTTTTGTCATTACTATTATTGTTATGAAACATATTTAAATTCATGCTGTCTTCATTTTTCTCAGGCCAGCACTCATTCTACCACCAGCCTGCCTTTCAGAAATTATAAATATATTCTAACCACACTGCATTCAAATATTTCTTTTTTCTGAATATATATTTTCCTCCCCACCCCCTATATTGATTTGCAATCCAGCATACTCTTTGGCGATCCAGTTATAATTGGGAAAGCTCTGGCCAGGAGCAGGTTTTAGTCACATACAAAGGGCACAGAAGAATGGGCTTCCTCAGCACCCAGGGGAGGTGCCCAGAACAGGTACTCTCACCTCCAAAAGACACATTCTCCACCTCTATGGCTCAGCCCAGGGTTCAGTTTTCCTGAGCCATATATATGTTTTATGGAAAAAACCCGACAGACCCATTTCCCCCATTTTCCAAGACAGTATATAGACATGACAAAACAAAAACTAGACAATCATGCCCAAAGACAGATCCCGCAGAGGTGGCCTGAAGGCAGGATGATGTTGGAGCAAGCTGTTTACATTTCTTTTTAACACTGTTGCCTTGAATCTTAAACTGGCTATAATTACATCAGTGCAATCCCCACTCATGGGATCCCCTCAGTTCCTCTGAGATTTCAGGTTGTATCTCATTTTACAGCCTGGTGCCTGAATTTTGTGTCTCTGCAGGTTTTGCTCATTCAGGTACCTCAAACTGTCAAGTGGCATGTCATCTCAGTGAGTCAAAGACTCATCAGACGTGAAGTGCCGTGCAGGATTTCTGAGCGACACTGTAGTGTAGATCAATGGTCCTCAAACTTTGGCATGCATTGGAATCATCTGGAAGGTCTATTAAAGCGTAGATGCTGGTGTCTCCCTGGACCCCACTCCCCTCCCCAGAGTTTCTGGTTCAGGAGATCTAGGGGCGGGGCCTGAGACTACATTGCTAACAAGCTCCAACGTGATGTTAATGCTGCTGGCCCAGAAAACCACACTCTGAGAACCATCCATACAGAAATGAGGAAAGTGAGCTTTAGCATCGCCAACATTTTGGTGCAACTTTGACTCAGCTTCTTGGCAAATTACTAGACTTCTGGGAGGTTTAGCTTCCTTACTTTCAAATGGTGATAATATCTATTTCACAGAGTTGCTGAAAATGTTAAATGAGACAACCATGTATAGCCCAGAGGGCTGTTTCCCTAATCATCAAGCTCCTGTGTTCCCACAAATGGCAGAACTAACTCATTTTCTAGATGACCTTGACCCCCAATAATAATTCAGTTGTGGAAAAGCATCAATAAGCAACTACAGTCCAACAAAGATTTTGTACGGGACACAGTATAGGAGGATTATATCACCCTATGACCAAAACTGTGAAATCACTCCTTCAACATTGCTGTTCCCCCAACACCCCTCTGGCCTCTTGGCCATGTCCTTTTATCCCCAACCCAGATGTTAATGGATGTGTCACTGGATTCTTCTGTGAACTTCCCCTGCAGGCCTGTGCCCAAACCTGCTGTGATACTTGTAAACCAAGGGCTTCTAGGTAGGAGCACACTTGTCTCTCAAGCTTGCTTTTGGCCTCTTAGCCTTCATCATGAGCAGCTTATTAGAGCACCTCTCCAGCATCCTCCTCTCAAGAAAAAGAATAAAAGGTCTTCCCTGCTCCATACAAGCTATTCTATGACTATTTTCTCAAGGCAGTGATGGTTCAGGAAAGAGGCAAAATAAGCAGTAACCACTAGTGGCACCCAGGTCTCCTCAGACTCAAGCACAGCCCCCCTCACCTTCTCCTAAGGGGTCTGAAAGCATCTGCTTCTGATACTTCTTTTGAGACATTTCTCCCTCGTTCTGACTGCTCATGGGTGAAGAGTGGTCCTCACCCTCCTCACTGAGACCTCCAGCCCCATCAAACATTTAGATGTCAGCAGGAGCTCTGAGAGTGAGCCAAACTGACCGGCATTAGGGGCTTTTGGTACTATTGCCACTGCCATTAGGTACTGCCACTGCCCCCTGAAAACTGAACCCACAGCCTGAGGTCTCCCCTACATTCCCTCTCCCACAGAGACTGGGCCCACCCCTGGGTCTCTTACCCCCTGAGCTAAGGTAATGCCTATGTCTCTCTCCTGCCTACCAAGACACTTCTTCCCCAACCCCCTCTTACAATAGCTTGATTTTTCATCCTTTCCCTTGTATCCCTTATATCTCATAGGGAACTTTGGTTCTAATACACTTGATCTTATCCTCTGAGGGCTGTTACCACTTCCCTTCTCCTTTCTAAAGTTAGCTCCGCTAAAAGCAAGACCTTGGGAATTCCTGACCCCAAACCCATTGGGAAGCGATGTAAGACCCTCTCCATCACGTTTGTCATAAACAGCTCTCCTTGTAACTTATTCCACCAAACCTCACTGTTCAAACCACATTTAAAGTGTCCATGTCTTTTAGTTGTTGCCACTGTCTGTTGCATCTCAGAATGAAGGCAAAGGTCTTTTTGCCTCTGAGGGTACATTAACAGCCAAGGTCTGGAGGGTCTCCACATTCCTGAGTACCCGTATGAGCACACAGCCATAGCAACTAAGATGGTGGTGTGGACTCTGGGGCCATGTAATGCCTACGGTTGGATCTACCAAGCTTCTCATGAATCTCTTTTGATTATACATCCTTGCATCCCTTTGCCTCACCTGCAGCCCCAGTTAACTATCTTACTCTTCTTGTGGTTGGAAGAGCTCAGAATCTAGGTTCAAAAAACCCTTGAGTTCAAATCTGAGTGCTGCTACTTGGTTTGGAAGGACTGTTTTCCCATTCTGCATCGGAGTCCTTGTCAAAAAGGAATAAAGTAGGGCTCACGCTAACATCTGCTTCATAAAGAATTGAATGAATTAGTGGACATGTGAGATCTTTTGCAAATATTTGGTACTTTCAAACATGCTTCTCTTATTTTACATGCACCCACCTACTCCTTTCTTCCAGGCTTCCCCTCCAGGTGAGACTCATGAGTTTGGGCATAATGGACAGAGTAGGATACTCTTTTACCAATTTTACTTCCAAGTGACCAGGCTGCCCTTGCTTCCATGGAGGGAATCGCATCCAAGCTGTTGTCACGTTAATCACAGGCCCACTGGGAGTAGGCTATTTACACTTGTGTCACTTCCTCCAAGATTCGATTACTGTAATTGCCTATCGACTGTGTGTTCTGCCGGCTTCCACACCAGTTCCAGCTATCGGGATAGGGAGTGGTGGTGGGCAGCTTGAGTCACGGTGAGAAGGGAGGCTTCCAACATACACAGAGAACAAGCTTCTGAGCCTCTCTGTCCATCATCCCTGCACCCTTATTTGGGGTGCTGATCCTCAAACTGCTCCTTTTACTTTTTCTTTGGTCGATTGTAATGTGTCCCTCCCGGGCCAAGGATAACCCTCTGGATTTTAACCATGAATTCTGTGGGCAAATCCTGCTCTATACAATTACCAAAATTATTCCAAATCTTGTTTAGAGATTTTTATTTTCATTTGGAATTGTCTGATGTCCTAACTGCATTTTAAAAAATTTAAGCTTTCTGCTTATCTCATGCTGCTTAAAATTGATTTTTATGAATCATTTGGCTTCTCTACCAATTTTTCCATTTTCTTTCATTAGTATTTCTTGGGGAGGGTGATAGTTGTGGTTGATTGTTTGCTCTTTCAGTCAGCCAAGCCATGGGCTATCTGCCTTCACTTACAGATCAGAGGCCAGGTGCAAAATTCCATTTTATTCAATATATAAATTGGTTTGAAAGAGGATCCATGAGTGACTTTAATTCCTGCTATTTCAGGTTTGAGTGCTCTGTTAGACATTCCTGCTGATACCTCAACCTAAACTTTACACAAGTTGTCCCATAGCTCAGCTGTCTTCCAGAACTGAATTTAGCTTAAATCACTGCCATCTACTGCGATTGCCCCAGACAAATCTTTTCAGTCATCTAGCTCTCAAATGAAAAGTGCTTCCTCACTGCTCATTTGATGGAGGGTAATGAGGTGCTGTTTCTACAAGATTACTTACCTGATGAGACAGGAGGACTCGATTGAAAAGACCCAGGCAGGACCCCAGATGGCTCTGGCTGAGCACTTCTGGAGGATTGAGCTAGCATATTTGTAGAGAGAAGTCAATGCTTTCATTTTCCCTTCTAGCCCCAGTAAATGAATGTGCTTCTTTGTCCCCATAAAATGTTCCTTCAACTTTTTCTTTCTCCCTATGCCCGGAGCAGTGGTCCTTTTCACTTTACCATCCATCACAGTGGATGGTCTTGTTAAAACACAGATTCCTGGGTCCTATCCCCAGGGTTTCTGATTCAATAGGACTGGGTTAGGACTTAATGATTTGCATCTAACAATTCCCCAAGGAATGATGTTGCTGCTGGTCCAGATACACACTTTAAGAACCACTGTGCTGGAGGATATAAAGCTAGCAAGCCATGGTCGTATAGAATCCCTCCCCCCACCTCTTTTTTTGTAAGAGAGGGGAGGACTAGTAGGGGGGAGAGAGAGAGAGAGAGAGGGAGAGAGAGAGAGAATCTCAGGCAGGCTCCATGTCTAGCACAGGGTCTGATGTGGGGCTGCATCTCACAACCCTGATTGTGACCTAAGTCAAAATTAAGAGTCAGACACTTAACCCACTGAGCCACTGGAGGTGCCTCTGGAATGCCCTTAACCATTTGGCCTCTTCCTCCTGTTCCATCCTTTTTATCTATTGCTATCATATACTGACATTCACTCAGTGTTTCATTCAGTCATTCAATTAGCCAATATGAACCTGATACTAAATCCATTATAGTTGTTTTTTTTTTTAAGATTTCTATTTATTTATTTAACAGAGAGAGCGATCACAAGTAGGCAGAGAGGCAGGCAGAGAGAGAGGGGAAGCAGGCTCCCCGCAGAGCAGAGAGCCTGACGCGGGGCTCGATCCCAGGACCCCGGGACCACGATCCGAGCCGAAGGCAGAGGCCCAACCCACCGAGCCACCCAGGCGCCCCCATTATAGTTCTTGAAAGCAGCAAAGCACTATCCACTTCCTTGCCTTTGTTTACTATTGTTGTTTTTCTCTGAAATAATGTCCTCCATCCCTGCCTTTCCCATCTGGCACACTTCCAATTCATCCCAGTTCAGTGTCAAGCACCAACTTTCTAAGTTCTTCCCTCTGGTAGACTATGACTTCCTCAGGGCATACATTGTACTGCATTTTTCTAACTCCAGAACCTCATACAATATCTGGCCCGTGTTTGCTGATCAGTATATGTTTGTGAGCTTGATTATTTCATGACAGGGACATTCACTTGACTTAATTAACAAGGAGCTTGGATTTAAACATGATTTCCCTTCAAAAGATAAAAATAATGTTCATTTGGTTGCTTGGAGTTCAGTGGGAGTGAAAATGATGGAAAGGTATTTAGTCCCACATAGGTCTGGTGGCCTCACTTTATACCAGGATACCGATATATGACTATAATCATCACAGAGAAACTGCACCAGATAGTAGAGAAACTTTGCATGGTTGTACATTCAAATAGTATTCTTCTGTGTTAAAACATTTTCACATCCTTTATCTTAGTAAATCCTTAAAAATAATACAGTGACATATTAAGCTCACTAAGGTGTTGCAATATATAGAACTCATTATTTCACTAGGAAGAATGATTGAATTCAGAGAGCCTTCCGCACATGACCAGGATGTGAAATGCAGTCCAGGACAGGGATGGAGAGCATGGAGGGAGTTGGTCACTACCATGGGTAAAGAAAGAGCCCAGCAGTGACCTTAGGAGGCATGGATAGGTTCTTTGGCCATGATCCCACCATACCTGACCACACAACAGTTAGCCTCAAGTTTTTACATCTATCATATGAACTAAATGACCTCTCAGGTCTCTTCCAGCCTTAACATTCTATGATAAGACCTTTCTGTGAAAATAACAGAGTCGGGACACCTGGGTGGCTCAATGGGTTAAAGCCTCTGTCTTCAGCTCAGGTCATGATCTCAGGGTTCTGGGATCGAGCCCCACATCGGGCTCTCTGCTCAGCAGGGAGCCTGCTTCCTCCTCTCTCTCTCTCTGCCTGCCTCTCTGCCTACTTGTGATCCCTGTCTGTCAAATAAATAAATAAAACCTTAAAAAAAGAGAGAAAATAACAGAGTCATCAGCAATTCCCCAATTAACGCTTTAAAGGTGGAGTTGCTCTTAAAGGACTCAAGGATTTGAGAACCATCACAGCTTATTCTCCAGTGGGCATCAGGCTCCTGCATGCCTTCCAGATACCCTTCTGAGGAAGAGGCTACTAGACTAGAGCTTAGTACCTAGGCACAGTACTCACTGGGAGTGTTTTTATAAACAGACATTGGTTTGGAAGTCAGATCCATCCCAGACCTTGCCATGTCCACTGCTGGAAATGGACTTGGTTTTCCAAAGGTTAAGACCTTTAAAGTTGTGTCCTCTTTGGGGACTCCCACAGATGGTCACATAGCCCAGTTTCTCTCTGGAAGTTTCTCCTTTAATTCATGGTTTCTGTGCTTAATTACAGCCAAAAGGAGATCTCTAACCCTGACCCTTTCTGCTAGTTGCTCAGCATTCAGATGGCATTCTTCTCCTGTAACTGCAAGGTAACATCTCCAACTTGACTCCCTGACCATATACGCTCTTCTTTTTGGGGTTCCCCAACTCTTTTCACAGAATCACGTTACCTAGGCTTGAAATTATAGACTCTTGTTTGATTCCTACTTTTTCCTCCCTTTATACTCTCAAGGTCTTACCTATTTGTTTTTGGAATATTCCTTCTGTCCCTTCCCTGCCTTTGTCACATCACTGCTGTACTGGCATTGGGCTCTGTGCTTTCTTGCCTGGAGTTCTGCAGTAGCTTCCTAACCAGCCACAGCTCAGCATTCTTCTCAGTACAACCTGTTTGTCAGAAGCAGACCCCAAGATGAGGATTCATGAGCAACTACTGTGTTCCAGAAGTGCTTCTGGATAAAATTGGTAGAAGCCCAGAAAGCAAAATAGGGAAGGAGGATAAAGTAAAACAAGATGAGCTTTCTCACAGAGTCCCAGCTGTGGCCTGATCCTGCAAGAAACTCAGAAGTATAAATTACGTCTCTGAGTTGGTGCCAACTGGAGGCAAGCAAGCTGGGTTTTCATATCTCCACACTGTCAATCACTGGCTAAGGGCTCCTCAAGGGATGTCAATTCCCCAGCATTTTCAGCACTCTGCTTGTTTTGTCAAAGTGCTTCCTGTTGCCCAAAGGCAGGTAGGTGGCTGAATGAAGTCACAGGTGTGAGCCATTAGAAGCATACAGAGGCTAGGAAGAGGGGCACAGAGAAATAGTAAAAGGGATCTGAGGGGACATAGGCACTCGTCAGAGCATCAACAGTGTCCACTCCACCAACTTCCCCTACACTGCCAGCTAAATGCCACCATATTACTGCTCAACCATCACTTTATTTAGCAACCATGAATGACTTCCTAAAGTCTCTCAGCTCTTTACATCAAAGTCTCAATGAGTTAGCACCCACTGCTTACCCATGCTTGCCTTTTTCTTCACAAGCCTTACATTTCTGGCAGACTGAATCAGCAGTTCACATACATAAGTATGTACCTACATACATATCTTCTAGCTTCCATGCTCCATCCACTTCATCCCCTCTGCCTACCATGATCTTTTAACCACATCTGCAAATCCTACTCCTTCCAAGACCAGAAAGACTTTTCTTTCTTTTTTTTTTTTTTAAATTTTCAGCATAACAGTATTCATTGTTTTTGCATCACACCCAGTGCTCCCTGCAATCTGTGCCCTCCTTAATACCCACCACCTCGTTCCCCCAACCTCCCACCCCCCGCCCCTTCAAAACCCTCAGGTTGTTTTTCAGAGTCCATAGTCTCTCATGGTTCACCTCCCCTTCCAATTTCCCTCAACTCCCTTCTCCCCTCCATCTCCCCATGTCCTCCATGTTATTTGTTATGCTCCACAAATAAGTGAAACCATATGATACTTGACTCTCTCTGCTTGACTTATTTCACTCAGCATAATCTCTTCTAGTCCCATCCATGTTGCTACAAAAGCTGGGTATTCATCCTTTCTGATGGAGGCATAATACTCCATAGTGTATATGGACCACATCTTCCTTATCCATTTGTCCGTTGAAGGGCATCTTGGTTCTTTCCACAGTTTGGCAACCGTGGCCATTGCTGCTATAAACATTGGGGTACAGATCGCCCTTCTTTTCACTACATCTCTATCTTTGGGGTAAATACCCAGTAGTGCAATTGCAGGGTCATAGGGAAGCTCTATTTTTAATTTCTTGAGGAATCTCCACACTGTTCTCCAAAGTGGCTGCACCAACTTGCATTCCCACCAACAGTGTAAGAGGGTTCCCCTTTCTCCACATCCTCTCCAACACACGTTGTTTCCTGTCTTGCTAATTTTGGCCATTCTAACTGGTGTAAGGTGGTCTCTCAATGTGGTTTTAATTTGAATCTCCCTGATGGCTAGTGATGATGAACACTTTTTCATGTGTCTGGTAGACATTCGTATGTCTTCATTGGAGAAGTGTCTGTTCATATCTTCTGCCCATTTTTTGATATGATTATCTGTTTTGTGTGCGTTGAGTTTGAGGAGTTCTTTATAGATCCTGGATATCAACCTTTTGTCTATACTGTCATTTGCAAATATCTTCTCCCATTCCGTGGGTTGCCTCTTTGTTTTGTTGACTGTTTCCCTTGCTGTGCAGAAGCTTTTGATCTTGATGAAGTCCCAACAGTTCATTTTCGCTTTTGTTTCCTTTGCCTTTGGAGACATATCTTGAAAGAAGTTGCTGTGGCTGATATCGAAGAGGTTACTACCTCTGTTCTGTAGGATTCTGATGGATTCCTGTCTCACGTTGAGGTCTTTTATCCATTTCGAGTTTATCTTTGTGTACGGTGTAAGAGAATGGTCGAGTTTCATTCTTCTACATATAGCTGTCCAGTTTTCCCAGCACCATTTATTGGAGAGACTGTCTTTTTTCCACTGGATATTTTTTCCTGCTTTGTCGAAGATTATTTGGCCATAGAGTTGAGGGTCCATATCTGGGCTCTCTACGCTGTTCCACTGGTCTATGTGTCTGTTTTTATGCCAGTACCATGCTGCCTTGGTGATCACAGCTTTGTAGTAAAGCTTGAAATCAGGTAACGTGACGCTGCCAGTTTTATTTTTGTTTTTCAACATTTCCTTAGCAATTCGGGGTCTCTTCTGATTCCATACAAATTTTAGGATTATTTGCTCCAGCTCTTTGAAAAATACAGGTGGAATTTTGATCGGAATGGCATTAAAAGTATAGTTTGCTCTAGGCAGTATAGACATTTTGACAATGCTTATTCTTCCGATCCAAGAGCATGGAATGGTCTTCCATCTTTTTGTGTCTTCTTCAATTTCTTTCATGAGTGTTCTGTAGTTCCTCGAGTACAGATCCTTTACCTCTTTGGTTAGGTTTATTCCCAGGTATCTTATGGTTCTTGGTGCTATAGTAAATGGAATCGATTCTCTAATGTCCCTTTCTGTATTTTCATCGTTAGTGTATAAGAAAGCCACTGATTTCTGTACATTGACTTTGTATCCTGCCACGTTACTGAATTGCTGTATGAGTTCTAGTAGTTTGGGGGTGCAGTCTTTTGGGTTTTCCATATAAAGAATCATGTCACCTGCGAAGAGAGAGAGTTTGACTTCTTCATTGCCTATTTGGATACCTTTTATTTCTCTTTGTTCTCTGATTGCTGTTGCTAGGACTTCTAATACTATGTTGAATAAGAGTGGTGAGAGTGGGCATCCTTGTCGTGTTCCTGATCACAACGGGAAGGCTGCAAGCTTTTTCCCATTGAGGATGATATTTGCTGTGGGTCTTTCATAGATAGATTTTATGAAGTTCAGGAATGTTCCCTCTATCCCTATACTTTGAAGTGTTTTAATCAGGAATGGATGCTGGATTTTGTCAAATTCTTTTTTCTGCATCAATTGAGAGGACCATGTGGTTCTTCTCTCTTCTCTTATTGATTTGTTCTATGACATTGATTGATTTGCGAATGTTGAACCATCCTTGTAACCCAGGGATGAATCCCACCTGGTCATGGTGGATAATCTTTTTAATGTGCTGTTGGATCCTGTTTGCTAGGATCTTGTTGAGAATCTTAGCACCCATATTCATCAGTGATACTGGTCTGAAATTCTCCTTTTTGGTAGGCTCTTTGCCTGGTTTGGGGATCAGGGTAATGCTGGCTTCATAAAAAGAGTCTGGAAGTTTTTCTCCTGCTTCAGTTTTTTGAAACAGCTTCAGGAGAATAGGTGTTATTTCTTCTTTGAAAGTTTGGTAGAATTCCCCAGGGAATACATCAGGTCCTGAGCTCTTGTTTTTTCGGAGGTTTTTGATCACTGCTTCAATCTCGTTACTAGATATCGGTCTTCTCAGGTTGTCAATTTCTTCCTGGTTCAATTTTGGGAGTTTATAGTTTTCCAGGAATGCATTCATTTCATCTAGGTTGCTTATCTTATTGGCATATAACTGTTGATAATAACTTCTGATGATTGTTTCTACTTTCTTGGTGTTAGTTGTGATCTCTCCCTTTTCATTCGTAATTTTATTAATTTGGGCTTTCTCTCTTTTCTTTTGGATTAGTGTGGCCAATGGTTTATCGATCTTATTGATTCTTTCAAAAAACCAGCTTCTAGTTTCGTTGATACGTTCTACTGTATCTCTGGTTTCTACCTCATTGATCTCTGCTCTAATCTTGATTATTTCCCTTCTTGTGTGTGGAGTTGGTTTGATTTGTTGTTGATTCTCCAGTTCTTTAAGGTGTAGAGACAGCTGGTGTATTCTGGAGTTTTCAATTTTTTTGAGGGAGGCTTGGATGGCTATGTATTTCCCCCTTAGGACTGCCTTTGCTGTATCCCATAGGTTTTGGACTGAAGTGTCTTCATTCTCATTGGTTTCCATGAATTGTTTAAGTTCTTCTTTGATCTCCTGGTTGATCCAAGCATTCTTAAGCAAGGTGGTCTTTACCTTCCAGGTGTTTGAGTTCCTTCTGAACTTTTCCTTGTGATTGAGCTCCAGTTTCAAAGCATTGTGATCTAAGAATATGCAGGGAATAATCTCAGTCTTTTGGTATTGGTTGAGTCCTGATTTGTGACCCAGTATGTAGTCTATTCTGGAGAAGGTTCCATGTGCACTTGAGAAGAATGAGTATTCTGTTGTTTTAGGGTGGAATGTTCTGTATATATCTATGAGGTCCATCTGTGTCCAATGTGTCATTCAATGCTCTTGTTTCTTTATTGATTTTCTGCTTTGATGATCTGTCTATTACTGAGAGAGGCATGTTAAGATCTCCTACTATTAATGTGTTCATATCAATATGACTCTTTATCTTGATTAATAGTTTTCTTATGTAATTGGCTGCTCCCATATTGGGGGCGTAGATATTTACAATTGTTAGATCATCTTGGTGGATAGTCCCTTTAAGAATGATGTAGTGTCCTTCTGTATCTCTGACTACAGTCTTTAGTTTAAAATCTAATTTATCTGATATGAGAATCGCTACCCCAGCCTTCTTTTGAGGCCCATTGGCATGAAAGATGCTTCTCCATCCCTTCACTTTCAGTCTGGGTGTATCTTTAGGTTCAAAATGGGTCTCTTGTAGACAACATATGGATGGGTCCTGTCGTTTTATCCAATCTGTAACCCTGTGTCATTTTATGGGCACATTTAGGCCATTCACATTGAGAGTGATTATTGATAGATACGTTTTTATTGACATCGTGTTACCTTTGAAGTCTTTCTTTCTGTAGATTGTCTCTATATTTCTGTTCAATATTTTTTGGATTTTTTCTCTTTTATAGAAGCCCCCTTAATATTTCCTGCAGTGTCGGCTTGGTGGTTGCATAGTCTTTTAAGCCTTGCCGGTCTTGGAAGCTCTTTATCTCTCCATCCATTTTGAATGTCAGTCTTGCTGGATAAAGTATTCTTGGCTGCATGTTCTTCTCATTTAGTGCCCTGAATATATCTTGCCAGCCCTTTCTGGCTTGCCAGGTCTCTGTGGGCAGGTCTGACGTTATTCTGATGGGCTTTCCTCTCTACGTAAGGAGCTTCTTTGTCCTAGCTGCTTTCAAGAAGGTCTGCCTACAATTATAATTCTTCATTCTTATTATCAGGTGTCTCAAGGACTTTCGAGAATCTATAATCTTGGGGGGAAACCATTCTGCCTCTAGTACATGAACGCTGGTTCCATTCGTGAGATTGGGAAAATTTTCATGGAAAACCTGTTCCATTATATCTTCTAGACTTCTTTCTTTCTCCTCCCCTTCAGGGATTCCAATAATTCTGATGTTGGAACGTTTCATGGCATCATTTATTTCCCTGATTCTGTTTTCGTGGCTTCTAAGCTGTTTGTTCCAGGCTTCCTCCTCATCCTTTCTCTCTATCTGTTTGTCCTCCAGATCACTAATTCTATCTTCTGTCTCAGTTACCCTAGCTTTTAGAGAATTTAGATTAGATTGGAACTCACTGAGAACATTTTGAACATCATCCCTGGTGGCTTTCAGTTCTGCCCTAACATTGTGAACATCTTCCCTGGTGGCTTTCAGTTCTGCCCTAATCAATTCCATTTGGTCATCCATGGCTTTCTCCAACCTAGCTATTTCCTGGATAATTGTTAGCTTGAATTCCCTTTCCGACATATTGTCTATGTCAATAGCCGTTAACTCTGTTGCAGAAGGCCCATCCTCTGTATTTTTCTTCTGTTGGGCATTCCTCCTCCTAGTCATTTTGGTGAGAGATGGCTGAATGGATGTAGCTGGGTGTATCGACTGTGGTGCAGTCAAAGTGCACCCTGGAACGCTTCTGAGCAATCAGGATTCCCCACCCAAAAGAGAGAAAAAAGAAAAGAAGAAGAAAAAAAAAAAGAGAGAGAGAGAGAGACAGGAAAAAAAAGGGAAGATAAAAGAGAAGGCTCAGCCCAAATGGGTCCCAAGGTAAGATTTATGAAGTATACAAACAAAAACAGACAAACAAAAAGATTGATAAAAGTATATGCCGAGAAAAAAAAATATATATATATAAGCAAAAAAAGGAAGAATCTCATCAAAAAGAACCCCAAGTATAAGGTTTATATACTATCAGGACAAACACAAATACACAGAAACACTGGAGGAAGAAAAAGATGGGAGAGTGGTTATAAATTCTCAGTGTGTGCAAGGAAGGTTATTTTGATTCTTTCTGGATGTATCTTGATATCTTTGTTAAAGGACTCAACTTTCCTAAAATAAAGGGGGATTAAAAATTGGTTTACCTATAGGGGTAGCATTGATTGGGGAAAGGGGATTACCTTGAAGTTTAACTCTATATGAATATTAGAAAATAAAAATGAAAAAAGAATAAACTAGGCTAAACTAAACTAAAATTTAAAAAAATTAAAGAAAAATAGAAAAGCAAAAGAAAAACATGGGTCTATGTATCAAAAAGTTCAGGTTAAAAGGTTATTATGGAATTTGATGTACTGGACATCTCACTGTGATGGTAAATAGGTTAAAAAATTATCTATATAAAAAAAATGAACCAGAGTAGTGGGAACGAGTTAAAAATAAAAGTTATATCTATGAAGTAGTGGTGGTTGTTCTCTTATCGTCCTTTTTTTTTTCCTTTTTTTTTTTTTTCCTGGTTGGTTTTCTGGGGGAGAGGCCTGCCACTTGCGTGTTCAGTCAATGATGTTCCCTGAGTTAAGTCCTCCCGCCCCCCCTCAAGGGGGTGGGCTCTGAAGAAACCAGTTTTTCAAGCTTTTGTTCTCTGGAAGTTTTTATGTTTGTTCATTTGTTTTCTCTCGCCTTGACAGCTTTTGATGGTTTTTGGAGGTTTAGAGGAAAGCAAACTGCACCCCAATCTCCCTCTCAGAGAGAAGCCTCAGTCTGCTCCCCTGTGGGTGCTGCAGCCCCTCAGCTGCTGGCAGAGCAGGTTCCCAGTCACGGTCCCTGCGGACGCAGGATCTCCTGCCTGTACGCAAAACCATGGCAGCGGTGGCTGTCTGGGCAGCTCCAGACTGCCAGAGAGGTTCCAAGCAGCGATCGCACACTGAGATTTTCCCACTGGCCCGGGCTGGGAGTGCCTGGTCTTTCCGGGTCCAAGAGCACCGGGCTTCGTGCACCTCTCCCAGGGGAGGGTGTGGGGCGCACGCGTCTCAGGCTCTGATAGCGCTGTGCGGTGTTCTGCCATCTGGCGAGGCTCCCCACCCCTCATGGGAGCCGGACCCCACGCGTTCTCAGGCATGCTGGCAGCTCAGGGACCAAGACCTGGTTTCTCCGCCACACTCTCTCTAGTTCAGCGCCAGGGGTGGCTGTCCTGGGTCTGGAGGCTTAAGCCCCAGTCCCTACCGCCCCGATTCCCACAATTTCCCCCCCACAATCCTTTGTTCTTTTTGAGTGCTTTCAACCAGACTCCAAGTTAATGCTGGTCCCCAGACGCAGGGCACTCTCGTACTGGGGTATTACTTTCCAATCAGTCGCCTCTGGTGGCTCCCTCCCACTTTTGATTCTCTTCCAATATCAGTCCGACGTTCCCGCTCCGCTTTACCTGCCCACTGGCATCTTCTGCCCCTATAGAGATCCAGACGTGTATAATTCTGATCTCAGGCTGATTTCATGGGTGATCGGAGTTCTTTGATAGGTAATCAGCTCACTTTAGGGTACAGGTTGAAACGGCCCCTCTCCTACTTCCCCGCCATCTTGTCTCCCCCCCAGAAAGACTTTTCTGATTACCTCCCAAGAGATGAGGTCTTTCCTTCTCTGGAGCTTTCCCAGCACTTCATCTGTGCCTCCATCCATGTGCTACACAGGGAAGTGGCTGTCTCATGTCCCCTCTGGACTGGCATTCAGCATTTTTCTGCATCCTTCCAGCACCGACCACAGCGCCCCGTGCCTGGAACATAAATGATGCTATCAATGCCTATTGAATGAGTGGTTTAAGTTCTTCCACCTGCCAAAGTCAAAGAAAAGAGGGTGAATTGGAAAGTGACCCTCCTTCAACGGAGATCTTGAAGTTCCAATTCTTTAGATGAGGGGGTAACCTTTGGAGGCAATGAATCTCCTGTGCTACTTTGTCGTGTCCTTTCTGAACATGCTCTGCTGCTGAGGAGATGGTGGTGTAATGGTGAAGCTGGGGTGAAGGGAGAGCTCGACTCACTGTGTCCTCAAACGACCCTTCCTTTCAAGGAAGTTCTAGAAATAGCTTGAGAAACCACTTAATATGTGTAGCATATCTAACACTCTAGAGTATTCTGATGAACATAAATGTGAAGTGTTTCTCTATCAGGAATAGCACTGAAATGGCACTTAAAGACCTGGGCCCTCGTACCGGCCCTGCCATTTTGTGGTGTGAGATGCTGAGCCAGTCAGTTAGCCTTTGGGGGCTTGTTTTCCTCACCAGTCATTGGTGTGATTGGATGAAGGCCTCAAGAGCTCTAGTATTCTGGGATTTCACTAGACCTTGTAATGTGCCAGCTGCTGTACTGAGTACTGGCTGTTTGAAGACAAATGTTGTAAGTTCCCTTGATCGCAAGAACCCTTGAGAAACTGGCTATGTAAGACCCCCTAGAAGTCATTAAGTTGCCCTGGAAGGAAACTTATTCTAGTGTTGAAATTTCTCCCTGCGTCTTTTGCCCTTTGGTCCTAATCGGCCCATTTATTAGATTTGATGTCTACTCCTTCTTCCTATGATGAGTCTTTAATCCTAGGAGACCCTTGGGGGACTCTGAAACTTTAAATTTGCCCATACAATTTCTCCCATAAAACACATACATAGATGCAAAAGAGAACAAAAATCTGTTTCAAGGATAGACTCCAACAGTCTGCTAGGCTCACTCAAGAGCCATCTGATGGGATCACACACATTAACCCACCAGCACATGCAATATGAATTAGTGCCAGAGTAAAATGAAAATTCCCTACACCGTGGACCACTGATCTCTCTCCTGCATAGATGAAACTGACCTGTTAAATCATGAGTGCTTCAGGTCTTCTCCCCTACGGACTAGACAAACATAATCATAACCCCATTAACCTACCTGATTCCCCAATCTCTCACTCTTCTGATTGATTCTGTTGAGATGCTCTGAGTCATTAATGTGTAGGTTTTGTTCACTTACTAAATACTTACCTGTGCCAGCACTGCACAAATCCTAGCAGGCAGTAAGACACTGATGAAACGTCAGTGGACTGGTGGAGATTCCACCCAGTACTTCTGAAGTGTTCTGACCAGTTCAGAGTTATTGACCTGCCCATTTAGCTTAAAGCAGTGTTTGCGGTTTGTTTCACCTAATCTATCAAAATCTTTGACTATGTTATACGTGGAAAGGAAAAATGTCTCCCCTTTTATTGTTGCCTTGACTGTGTTTCTTTTCTGGGCCAGTCACCAGTGCATTGTACGTCAGTGGATTCCCAAGGAGTAAACCAGCAACTGCCATACATTTGTACAGAATTATTTTGCTCTGATTCAAAGGCCTCTTCCCAGATGCTGGCATTTTAGAGGAAGAAGGAGCATTGTTTAAGAGATTCCCTTGTCAAGGGTTAAGAAAAGCTTGGGTTTTGGATGGGAAATCTCCCCTACCAGAGTTTTCTCTCCCCAGCACCCCTGCCTATAAAGCACAGTCCTGGAGCCCAGAAGCTGTGGACCAGTCTGGAAGGAACATGCTCCAGGATGAACAAGCTCTGGGAATGCAGTCCACCTCACTCAGCTGCAGACCAAGTGCAATAGGCCCATTATGTGGTGGCCTTACTGCTGGCCAGCTCAAGATTTGTGATTCTACCAGAAATCACTAAGGAGGGATGTGAGGCAGGTGTTGAAAAGCCCCACTGAGAGATGAAGAATCACTCTTGGGCTTACCAAGAAGCACACGGCCAGCTTGTTTCTTAAGGCACCAGCAAGGGGAGTCTTTTGCTCCTTTGTTGTACTATTTCCTCCCCTTGCATGCATCTACCTTGTTTTTGTTTTCACTCAAGATGCACAATGAACATGAAGTTTCCAATTAAAGGAGAAAGGTGTGTGTGTTGTTGGGGGAAGCGTGAAGAAAGCTTAGGTTAGTTTTATTCAGATAATTCATTTCTGGGGGAAAAGTATTCCCCTAGATAATTTCTTTACTTTTATCTGGAGATTTGGTGAGGAGAGTACAAAAAAAATCCACTAAAAATCATTCTGTAAGAGACTGTAATACTGATTCGAAGCAATAACTTGGCTGTATCTCCAGCTAAAGGGAAGGTGACAAAGATTTCTAGATAGGTTTCGCATTAAAAAATGCATTCACAATGGAGCTGACAATGAACATCACTGATTAGTGGGTCTATTTCCTGTATATTCATTTGGCTCAAAATCACACAAGAACACTATCCTGGGGAATGGATACAAGGGCCCATGTTAAGGTGGGAGACACAGTCATAAGAATGTCCCAAGGCTGTTCAGCTGAGGGAAGATTCCAACTGTAGTCATGAGGGGAACTGTCTGGACTGCTGGGAAAAGGAAAAGAGCTAAAGGGGAAAACATAACGTGGACAGAAACTAGGGCATCTGGTTGGAGAAGCAATGAATGAAGTCATTGCAGGTGTGCAGTTCAGAACCGGTGCTGCAGAGAGTTAAGAGGTGCCCAAATCCCGTTTCTCAGGTTGACTTACTATTTCCTTACATGCCACATTTACACCATCTGTCTGTCCTCTCACGTGGGTCTTACTTCTAAAATGGCCATCTAGCTATCTCTATTTTGCTGGTCCTTCAAGGCCCAGGTCAAGTTCTCCCTTCTCTGTGAGGCTCTCTTCATGTTTCCCTTGTCCTCAGATCCAGATCCCCTGTTAACTCTTTCAGAACCATGTGCCTGAACGGGCAGAACAGATGCCCTCCGATTTCCGGATAGTCTGCCTCACTCTGTGTAGGAATTTACCTCAGCATATGCTGCTGACAAAGAAAATGTTTGGGGCGCTAATTATCTCATATGAATAGTACTTGTCTCTTTCAATTAAATACCTTTGAGGGAAGCAACAGTTCTGTATAATTTCTTTTATCCCCAAATGTGTAGCAGAGTGGTAGGTTTTCATGGTAGTCCACATTTATTGAACATTTGTCACTACTGGCACTATTCCAAGCTCTTTGTGTATACTAACCCATCTAATCCTCACAACTACCCCATGAGATAGCTGTTAGTGTTATCCTCAGTTTACAGATGAGCATCGCAAGGCCTAAGGAGATGCAGTAAATTGCTCAAGACCACACAGCTTGGAGGTATGAGCGGCAGGGTTCAAAGGCAGGCTGTCCACACCCTTGACTGCTTACAGTAAACGGTCTGTGCTAGGTAATCTATAACTGTTTTAACACTTGTTCATGGGTCGACTGACTTTGTCCTACGCAGAAAAAAATTACCTCTAAAATAAAGAATGCTTTGTACAAAAAAGGAGCTCATGGTTAATAGGGAATATTCCTAATTTCCCGTTACTTGGATTAGATCTGAAAATTGCAAAGTTTCACCCTTCTCAAGCTGTCGTTGGGCTTTCACAAAAACTGCAGGGAGCACAGAGTCTGATCAGGGCTTTCAACTGGGTTCTTCCTCATCTGAAGGTGAAGTGGAAACTGGGATATTATCCAAACGCTTTACCAAACCAGCTAATGCTACTGGCAGCTCCCTAGAAACCATTTAGGGGCTCACAAAGCCCACAGTACACAGGGAAACCTGGACTGCTCATTAAAAGAGGAAACAGGAAACAAGCATCAAAGAACAAGCGTTCTGGACGATGTGTTCACGTTACATATATGAATCATCTCTGAATAGGAGGGACAAAGACTGTGCTTTTCTTCCAGGCTTGTTATGTTCATGCTGCATCCAAAGTGGTAATGTGGTGTTTGTTAAGACTGCCCTTTGAGAAGCTCTCCAGGTCTCCCCAGAAATGCAAGCCAGCAGCAGAGCTGAAGAGGAGTATAATGAGCAGTCCCTTGTGGAGCACAAAGATGATTTTCCCCCATCATCTATTTGTATGTTTATAAATGAGTAATGAGGTCAATCTGGGACAGGCAGGTTTTGTGCCACAATTTGGACAGATGTTCAGAGCCTCTGGAAATCACAGCTGCCCGGTCCAAGTGGTGGCTTTTGCCAAAAGTACTAAGTGTTCAAAGGAGAATGTGTCACTAGGGACCACTCAGAGGAGCCCACTAATCATCAGGGAATTGGCTTCTATCTATTGTTTCCAACCACATTTACATTGTACAACCTGTAGCTCTAACAGCAAATGCACCAAATTAAAAGGCATTTTTACTATGGACAAATAAAATATTTGATTAGCATCGTCGTCAATCCTTGCTGGTTCATATCCAAAAATATTACATTCATATTCTCTAAAATTGGAAAAAGTGAACTTTGAACTAGTCACTATTGAGGCATCTGAACTCTGTTCTAAGTGATGATACACAACTTTGTCCTTTTGATTATAGGCACACAACAGTGACACGGAGTGGGAAGGGTTTTTGGTTGGTTGGTTGACTGGTTGGTTGGTTTTTAGGATATGTTAACTTATATGATACTAGACTTGAAATGGCTGACCATGAAACTTCTGAGCTGCTACATTGGTGTGATATTTAAGACAGCTACCCAGGATATGTCATGGTGTTCATATTTCTATCCAAATGGTAACAGCCATTTTTAGCTAAGATTATATTTCAGGTTTTTTTTTTTCCAATTACAAACGATGCTACAATGTACATTTTTCTGTATGACTCTTTGTGTACATTTGTTGTTGTTTCCCTAGGGTTCATACTAAAAATGGAAGAGCTAAATTGTAAGGCACATACATTTTCAACTTTTCTAGATATTTTCAAATTGCCCTCTACAGAGGCAGTATTGATTTATACCATTGCCAACAGTTCTCGAGAGCCCCACTTCCCCACATTTTTGCTAACATTTGATGTTGTCAGGCCCTCTAATGTTGCCAATCTGGTTGGTGTGAAGTGGTCTCTAACTGTCCTGTTTTGCATTTCTCTGATTATTGGTAGGGCTAAACATTATTAGATTTGTTTATTTTTCATAAGGTTCATCTTTTCTGAATTGTTACTCGCCATTTTTCACCTTGGATTTGTTTCATATTATTTCCAGAGTTCTTTATAGGCTCTGGATATCAATCCATTGTGAGCGCAGGCACTGTGAGTACCATCTCTCAGACTAGGATTTGTTTTCTTCATTTTTCTTATTGTGTCTATTACTGAACAGAATATTATAATTTTATATTATAATTTTATCTAGTCACATTTGTGACTTGTTCATATAATCCTTCCCTACCCCAAGTCATAATGATGTTCTTCTATATTTTCTTATAGAAGACTTAAAGTTTTTCACCCATACCTAAGTCTTTTAAAATATTTATTTATTTATTTAAAAGATTTTTTTTTTATTCATTTATCTGACAGAGAGAAATCACAAGCAGGCAGACAGGCAGGCAGAGAGAGAGAGAGGAGGAAGCAGGCTCCCTGCCGAGCAGAAAGCCCGACGTGGGGCTCGATCCCAGGACACCAGGATCATGACCCAAGCCGAAGGCAGAGGCTTTAACCCACTAAGCCACCCAGGCGCCCCTAAGTCTTTTATTTAGAAAAAAGATTTTATTTATTTATTTGAGAGAGAGAGAGCGTGCGTGTGTGAATTGGGAGAGGGAGCAGAGGAAAAGAGAGAGGGTGAAGCAGTCTCCCTGCTGAGCAGGGAACCCCATGTGGGGCTCAAGCCCAGGACCCAGGGATCACAACCTGAGCCAAAGGCAAATGCTTAACTGACTGAGCCACCCAGGTGCTCTGACCTCATATTTAAGTCTTTAGTCCACTTGAAACTTATTCACCTACGGTGTGAGATAGGGATCTAATTTTATCTTTTTTTCATATAGATAACCAATTCTCTCTACATCTTATGTTTTAATAGTCCATTTGCTCCCCCCTGATTAATAAGGCCATCTCTGTTATACACCAATTTTTCATTTTTGATGGCTATTTCTGTTTGTTTCTTTGGTCTATTTTCTTGTCTTTATACCTGATATGCATGGTTTTAATTCGTATACCTTTATAAAGCGTCTTCATATCTGATAGGGCAAGTACCACCGACTACCCCAACTTTGTTCTTTTTTCCAAAACTGTATTGGCCACTTTGGGCTCTTTTCTCTTACACATGAACTTTAGGGTCAGTTTGTCAAGTTCTAAGAACTTCCCTGTGATTTTGATTGGCACTCTTTGCATTCGTAACTTGTATTTATAGATTAATGTGGAGAGCACTGACATATACATGATATTGAGTTTCCTATTTGATGAATACAGTGTATCTTTCTACTAATTCAATTTTTATGTTATTCGATAATGTTTTGAAATGTTTTCCAGAGTAATATACATATTTATAGAAATTGTACTAATTACCTCAGACGTTTATAGTTATTATGAATAAAAATTTTTATTTCCATTTCATTCTGAAATCGTTTATTCTTGGTAGATATAAAATATATTTTTAATACTGATTTTTAATAGTAAAATGATATCCAGCTCTCATGCTAAACTCTTATTAATTATAAAAGTTTTTGATAAATTTTGGTGTGCTTTCTATAAACACTATCACTATAAAAGGGCATTTCTCTTTCCTGTATAATGCTTATAATTATTTTTCTTAAAGCAGTGGTTGGACTCTTTAAAGTGGTGATAATAGGTATTCTTGTTATATTTCTTAATTTAGAGGAATTACATCTAAAGTTTCTTACTAGATATAAAGTATGACATAGATTTTTAATAGATAACATCATCAGATGAAGGAAGTTGTCTCCAAAATTTAGCTAAGAATCCATTTCCTGAATAGATACTGAATTTTATCAAATTGTTTTCCTAATCTATTTAAATACTGATGTTTTCCCTTTTCATTAGTTAGTTCAGTGTGTTAAACTGATTGATTTTTAAATGCCTGTTTGATCTTTGACTTATGGGACTAAATACATTTGGTTTTGGCATATCACTTTCTAGATGCTGCTGAATTAGATGTGTTAATATTTTATACCAGATCTCTGCATCTATGTTTGTAATTGAGATTGGTCTCTAAATTCATTTTCATTATCAAGGTTATAATAAGCTTATACAATGAGTTGTAAAATCTTCCATTTTTTTTTCATAGTTTACTTTCAGATTTGTTTTGTTTTAAATCAAAATTATAAATGCACACCTTAAAGAGTAAAATAGTTTCCCTACAGTTTGCTATAGAAAAACATAACAAAACCCCCACAAGACTTCCCTCACCCCTAGCACATATCCCGTCATTTCTCTCTCCCTAGGGGCAAAAACTTTTAGCTGACTATTTTGATATTTATATCAAGATTTCTGGAAAATATGTTTGCATTGTTACCTCTTGATTCTCCAGTTTTAGTAATAAGTATTGATTTCCCACTCTGAAGGTCGAAGATTTATCTTTCTTTACTTCCTCGGCTCCTATACGCACATAGGCTCCTCCCACCCACCCACTTTCCAGTGGAGGGATGCTGTAATATTGGTTAGAAGTGACTCCATCAGTGCTTTATTACACGGACTGTGGAAATGCTATTCAAAACAGAGACAGTTTTCCCTTTCCTGCATCATGTTTGTTTTGCCTAAACTAAATGATTGTGTTCTTATTTGTTTTGTTTCTTTGCTTGGTTTCTATGTTTTATTATTAATTCAGTCCCAAATGAAACCCCTTATGCACTGCCTAAATCTCCTTTCAGGACATTCAGATGCAATAGGAATAGGTGGAATGCCTAGTCCACCAATTTTATCTTCTGAAGAAGCTTCCTGGTAGACTTCTGCCCCACTCCACAGTGGACTGGCTGTTCTCCATACCCTGCAGACAGCTATCATAACTGGGGATTCCCTTTGCTCCTTTGTTCTGTTGGGTCTACCATTTCCTGTATCCCATGTTTTCTGTTTTCTTGGGAATAGCAAATGTTTGAGATATTACATCTCATGTCTATTATACCCTTCCATGAATGGTAATTTGGCTGATTAGAGAATTCTAGATTTGAAACATTTCCTTAGAATGTTGCTAAATTACCTAATATTTTCCAATATTAATTCTGAAAAGTCTGAAGCTGTTCTGATTCCTAACCTTTCCTATGGGACCTGTTTTTTCCATCCTTGAAGTATACTTGCTTTTCTCTTCAAGGTGAAGTGTTCTGGCATGTCGGTATATTGTTCTTTGTATGGGCCTATTTACATCCACTTGTCTGGGCACTTTTTTGAATAGAAAACTCAGGTTTTTCATCTCCAGGAAATCTTCTTGAAATATACTTTTGATTGTTTCTTTCTATGCATTTTTATTATTCCACCCTTCTAAAATTTGCACCTCTTAAGCTGGCTCTCTGATTTTCTTATTTTTATCGTTTCTTTGTTCTTGCCTGTCTTTCTAGGAATTTTCTTGCACTTATCTTTGAAAATTCCTCTCAGTTTTTTTTTTTCTCCTATAGAATGTGAAGTTCCAAGAGTTTGTAGTGGTGGTGGTTGTTCTCTGAATGATTCTTATTATAATAGTACACTGTTTTTGTTTTATGGCTGAAGGACCTTCTAAAATCTCTCATAGGACAGTAATGATAAAATTTGGGAAGTTCCTTCCTCCCATTTAGTCTCTGTTTCCTTCAAGTTGCTTATTTCTGTTTATCTGGGTCTTCATCTTTCATTTTAGAAGCTTTCCCTAAACATCTTTTGTCTTTGTTGTCATCTTACTTTTATGTTTATACGTTTCCTCATGGGTTCAGATCCTTGAGAACTGACCTTTCTAATCTCTGTCTAGATTTTACCTGCCTGGCTGCCCTGCACTGTTTTGGAAAAAGACTGGAGTATAGGTGGGAGAATCAGAGTTTTTGGCATTTAATATCCCTGTTTTCTTTTTAAAAGATTTATTTATTTATTTATTTTAGGTGAGGAGGGGCAGAGGGAGAGCTCAGTGCAGAGCCTGATGCAGGGCTCAACCTCACAACTCCGAGATCAGTACCTGAAGCAAAACCAAGAGTTGGATACTTAACTTACTGTACTACACAGGCACCCTGTGTCTGTTTCCTAAATTGCCCATTTCAGTTCACTACTCCCATCCTCAACTGTGCTGACCTCCTCCAAACCAGAGAATGTTTCACCCTTTTATGCCTTTTACTAGGGGTGAGGGAAGGGCAGTTACTAGGCTGTCAGGAGTAAGGAAGGAGATCTAGAGATCTAAGAGTTTCTTAGACTTCAAACCCAACATCCTTAATTTTTACCTTTCTATTCTCACTTCCTGAAATTACTGAGGGGATTAATTCCTGAGTCTTTTTGAAATTCTGTGAAATCAGAAGGATTCTTGGTCATTTCCTTTGCAATTTTAGAATTAGTTTTCTCAGGTCTGCTGTTTTTTATGCCCTGCCCAAGAGCTTTTCAGCTCCCAGAATTCTATTGCTCTCTGATTATTCACCCCTGTATTTGTCTCCAGGTTACTTCTGATATCAATTCCATTCTACTCTGACCATTATTGTCTTAGATAGCTCCATAGACTTTATTTCACTATTTTTAAGGTATTAATAGGTTTCTTCAAAGTTATTTTCAAATTATTTTGTATGTAATATGATAGTTTTTCTTCCAACTTGATTATAAGGCTGTTAAAGTCTTCTCTTTTTTGCTTTGATCATTTTCCCGGAGTATCTAATACACTTCACATATCTAGAACTTGATGCCTGCAGGTAACTATTAAGTTATTTCTAAGTGACACAATGAATGTATCACTATAAGCCACTCTCAGTATATAAACACAATATTTGTACAGCACTGCATTAGCTTTTTTTTCTGATCATTAATGTGTTATAACCTGCAGCTAACTGGAGATTTATTAAATGATAATAACCATGATGATAAGGGGGGGGGAGGGAGGGAGATAAAGAACATTACAGATGTCCTGATTTTCTAAAGGGTATCTCCCTAAATGTGCTCCATGTAACTCCAATGCCATACACACACACACACACACACACACACACACTCTCTCTCTCTCTCTCTCTCTCTCTCTCACTCATAAACAAAGGATTCTTGGTCTAATTAACTTGACAAATATTTGGGTTAGGCAAACTTAAATAAGTTTCTCTAACATAGGACTTCTCAGAGCCTTTAATATGCTTTCATGCATGGTACAGCATCTTCTAAACTTATGTCCATAAAATTATTTTGTTTGTAAGGCACCTTTTCATGACTCTCAGGGCTCACTTTGTATGTAATGAACACTGGAACAGAGTATTCTCAGGTTTATTCAGGACTTTTTTGTTTGTTTGTACATTTTTGGTTGTTTCTGTCACCTATATTTTTAAAATATACTCAGTCCCCAAGTTAGGACAACCATATGAAATATTAAATATTTCTTAATCAGCAAGAGAGGAAGAAGCAAAGCCCAGCCCCTATTTTATACCAAAATGCTTTCTGGTTAAGTGCAGGGTTCAGAATAAAATCACAGAGCACCAAGAAATGACTGTGTAGTTCTCACTGTTGAGGGAAGGGAGATGCAGTGAAAATGTTTCCAGGGAGGGTACAGTGGCCCAGTCTGATATAAGAGCATCTACAAGAATGTCAAGTCCAAGAGGAGAGTGTGTGGAAAGGTGCAGACTGGAGTCATAGGCTTCTTCCCCAGGAAGCTCATCTCACCACTGCTAAGACACCTCCGCTAAGAGGTCCTGAGCTGTGAGCAGCTAAGCAAGGTTGGATAAAATGAAACAGTTCGGGATGACTGCATTACATAAGGGACTCAGGGTCTCATTATTGTTGAGTTCTGGTTGGGAAACCTGGAAGAGGTTGGCTGGTTTAGAGTAATAGGACTGAATCAGGTAATAATTAACATAACTTAAAACAAATTTGAAATAGCTCTATTCCCATATGATAGAAGAGGAACTCAGATCCTGGGAGACTGAATGACTTACCAAAAGTAGAAAAGTGAGCTGTGGAGCCGCCAAGAGAGCATAGTTCCTGCACATTTAGTTCAACATTCTTGCTAGTCTACCATTGTACTTTCCATCCATGCTTCTCTGGCATCTCTGGAGCAATGGAACTCACTTAGATTTACTAAGATCCTCATCCTCAGAGCGACTGTATGTCACCTATCATGCTGCCAATGCAAAGGGATATACCCAAGGTCTAGAGCCTTCCACCTGAAATCCAAGGTGACACAGACATGCTCGCTGGGATTCTGACACATGACCTTCACCAACAGAAGGGCTGCCTATTTGGAAGCCTGATGTCACGTATATATGAGAGAGACCAGTTTAGTCTCTCAACACAAAACTAAACAGTCTTCCTGTATTAACTGCTATTCAGTGCAGTGTAGCCAGACCACCAGAAGCCATAGCACCCTGATGGAAAGCTGATGTGCAGAGAAGCTGATGTAATGAGGCCTGAGGCCATCATCCCTGGTGCCACACACAGATGGGCAATTCTGCTTTAATAACTCTGATAGCTACACAGACATTAGCTTGAGAAGGTTGACTTCCCTGCCCTAAGTGTCCCCCATCACTTAGTCACCCTGGGCCTTGGAATCTTGGGTAACATGCAGGCCTCTGTGATGTGGATCCCTTACACTAGTGAAAATCGACTAAGACCTTCTGATTTTCTCTGGGTGTCTCAGTAACCTCTAAACACATCACCCTGGGAGGCCATTCTGCTTCATCCTTTGGTGCTTCTTGCCCAGAATGCTTCTGTTCTTTTAAGCCAAGTCCCAAACTCCATTGCCTCCATGCTTCCAGTCAGCAGCCTCCATTCTTCAGATCAGCCCAACAAGGCAGATTTCTAAAGAAAAATTATTGATCACTTTTGGCAAAGCACCTTAAAATATTTCTACCATTTTCAAGGGAGAAAGGAGCAGCAGGGCCTCTCTGCATGCCCAATTGTACATGGATAATTAGAATGAACCTCCTTCTCCTTCTGATACCTTGTTCCTTAGGTTCATACCATTCTCATTACCCCCACCCTTCTTAAATGAAATGTAAAACTAAATGTACAAACAACATAGCAACCAGAACTCTAAATCATTTTTAGGAAAAATACAAAGTGAACACCCAAGGTTTTTCTTTTTAAAAAATTTCCCTCTCTTTATCTGTATATCTCATATTTTATATAAGAATACCCATAGTGTAAGAATAATTTCACACTATTTTTATTTAGTATTCTATTTTTGAATCTTTCTTCATACATAATTTTTCTCAGTGTTGATGGCTACTGGATATTCCACAAAGTTGATGGCCCAATCACATTGTTTCTAGAGGAGAAAGTCACCTTATTATATGCATGCCATTCCACTAACTATCCTTACGCTAGATGCCCATAATTGAGGGAGACATTTTAGCACCTTGTCCTTATGTTGGATTTTCAAAATGAGGAAATGAAAAGGAAAACAAATTAGGTAACAGGGTAAACATCAGAGGTCAGCAGTTGCAGATCAAAACCCAGGCACCAAGAATTCTGGTCCTGATCTTACAGAGTCAGAGTTTAGGGTTAACTAGAGGCAGGGAAAGCCTGAGAGTCAGGAAGTCAGGAATACACAAGACCCGAAGGGTCAAAATGGAGGCCTGGAATGCCCTAGTGATTCAGTCAAGGCAATAACTTACATGGTCAGACATCCTTCTGTGGAGGGTGTTTGCTATCTTTCTCTCACTCAGTCTTCTTGCTATGTTTGGGTGCTCCTAAGGTTGCTTAACTGGTCATACTTGTGGCTAGGGTAACTTTATGCCTATTTGCTGTGTCCTACCTAAAGCATGGGCCGGAGAACGGGAATTATTAGGATGTACCCTGGAATTACAAATTCACGCCCTGCCCATGATGCCTCCCAGAGGAGACACTCATGGTCCTTCCTGAAAGAAGGAGACAGGGAGCCATCATCAGAATGGACCAACAGTGGGCCCTTCACCTAAAACCAATGTAACAAATGACCTGTAAAAGCAAACTGGGCCAATCAGAGTTATCCTTCAGGATTTTTACCATTTGGAGACTGTGAGGCTGTTAATGAGGCCTGTGTATAAAAGACTGTCCACAGCGTAGAGAGACCTGGCAGCCTTGATGTAGCATGTGGGATGAAGTTATGAAGAAATCCTAACTAAACGTGATGGAAATAAAAACAGAGCAGGCATCCTCATGAAAGAGTAGTGATTGGAGAAGAAAAGCTGTTCCCCAAAGATAGCACAATTTGTGACTTGGTTATTGCCCACTTCTCCAACTTTTCTTGGATTAGCACACAGCTCTATCTTTTCATTTAATCTCTTCTTTTTTTCCTCCCAGAGGCACCTGAACAAATCTCTGTTCCTTCCAACAAAAAGATTACTGTATCAAACATCCTAACACTAAAGTCTCAATAAAGAAATTCCTCAGAGATCCCATATGAGGTTTCCTTTAAGTCACATCTCCAATGTGTAAAAAATTTGGCAAGAAAAACCAAAATGGCTCACTGCCTACCTTTACAGGCAGACAATTAAACCAATTAAAGAGTGAGGGACGGTATGCCTTTTGCCTTCAAGGTCAGGCCTTGACTCACTAGAACCTTGGCAAAGTCTTGCAGTCTGGAGGGAGTAAGAAATCATCCCTGTGGATGACAGACTTCTAAGCAGATGGCTAGTAAATCAAGGTCCTGATGTGAAATGTTGATGCTTTCTAGCCCAGGAAGATTTGGGTGAAATACTACCAAGTTAATCACATAGAGTGAGCCACTGGTCACTGTCCTTAAGGAAAATGATCATTCAGTGTGAGATGAGCTCCTAATTGCAATGAGCAGCATCATAAAACCAATTTAGAGCCCAAGGCCAGTGGGATAGAAGGGAGCTATAATTAAGGAGACACCATTTTTATTTACAAAACTGCTTAAACAAGAAACTCCTTATTTAGGTGAATGGACTATATGTCCTAGATATGCATTAAAGAGGAGGGTACCTTACCCCAGGATTGATATTATTAGATTTATATCATTAAGTTCTTAATTCCAATTACAGATATCTCAATGTATCCTATAATCATCATATAGTTTAAAAAAAAAAAAGTGCATACTTGAAAGAGCTGTGTCCAAACGCCAAGTCTGTGAATGTCTGCTGTGGGCTGTGAGTCAATCAATTCCCCTTTCTTTGTCTAACAAATGGGACTCATAATTTGTACTCTTCAGGGTGGGCTACTATCTCCCTGTTGGTTTCCCCCTGAGATGGAAACAAGCAAGAAAGTTCTGGCTCATTTTTGCTTGGAGAGAAGCTTCAGTTGCAGATGCTAACATTGTAGAGAGCCATGAACCCTTAGAGACAGCACCTGTGGTGACTCTGGCATCTGGTCCATAGATATCCACTCTCCAGGCCCTGTGGTCTAGAGATGTCCATGACAAACCAGTGTCCTTCAGGCAACAACCACAGCCAGTTGTCTAAGTCATTGTTTAGAAACTGCCAGACATTTTCATCTCTTTGTGGGTCACTTTATCACACATCACATCATTCCATCCTCCCAAAAACATTTGGAGGGGTGCAGGATTACTTACCAAATGAAGAAACCGGAGTTGGGAAGGGTGAGGCCAACTATCCAAGGTCACAGGATACACAAGTAGTGGAGCTGGGATCTGAACCACTCATCAGATTACAGAGTGCACACTCTTCCCATAATCCCATGGAAATCCTGCCAAGAGAGCTGGCAGCGCGTGGCACTTCTCCCTCAGCTACTGCAGGCTGCCCGTACTGCTGTCCTCACAGTTTGTCCCAGTTCAGTGCCTCTCAAACATCAAAGTGCATACAAATCACCTGGGGCTACTGTTCAGCTGCAGAGGCTTACTCCGTGGTCGGCAGTGGGGCCTGAGATACAAGCGCTCAGGCGGTGCCGATGCTGCCGGGCCGCCGACCACGCTCAGAGGAGCAAAATCCTAGCTGACACCAGGCCCTTCCAAATTACTCACCGGATTAGAAATAGGACCACTTTTCAAAGCTCTGTACCTTCCCCTCTCTCAGTAAGTAGTTAGTGGCCAGATCTGCGAAGCAGTCCCAAGTAGTTCTTAATGAAATTAAAACCAGACTGACATCTCTAATACTCTCCAGCTGTTAGCCAGTATGTGCCATTAGGGTAATTGTGTGGGAGAGCTGAGAGTTGAAGCAAAAACAATCATCTAACCAGGGTCTATTTAAAGCTACAGACAAAGCTTGGGTAGTAGGGTAAGGAAATTAAGGATGCCATCATGGGGTGCAGGCAATAGTAGCTGCAGAAGTAGAATCAATCATTGAGTACCATGTATATTTTAAGTTCTGTATACATTTTATAGGGAGTTCTTACAGCAGTTCAGCAAGAAAGGGATTATAAATACTTGGCTACCTCCATTCTACTTCGCAATAAAAGAATCTGAAGCAATGCCCAAGAATATCTAACATAGACACGAGAGCACGAGTTTAAATGTAGGTACAAGAAGAAAAGTCTGGGTGCAGACAAAGTCGAGCCAGGAATGTGGCTCTCAGTGAGCACCCAAGGATTGCATACCTACAAGGGTAAGCCATACTTAGTTCTCAATTTTCCAGAAGCCAACAAGAAAAGGGGAATCTGGTCAGGTGAACAATTCACAGTGATGATGTTATTATAAAACCAAATGATTTTCAAACCTCTCTTAACACCCAGATCATGTGAAGACATCTCCTGTGGCCTTTTCTACAGAAGATATGGTGTGTTGTGATAATGAATGACTTTCTCAACAGTGACTCACAATGGACATGAGGGTGGCTTCTACGGGGTTATGTTTACAATGACCCCCAGGGGAGGCTGATGCATCAAAACGAAGCATAATCCAGAAATGAAGTCTTTCTGGGGCACATGTGACATGGTCTAGTACCTAGCACTTGGCTGCTATGGTTTGGTTCAGAACTATAGCTTGGACAACTTGGAGAAATGGAAATGTTGTATACTTCAAGAAATTCCTCTTCTCCATTGTCATGGAACTTTGGAAAATGCTAAGGAACAATAAGTTAGAGTAAGCAGGGAACTATGGTTGAGTGTAGACCCAAATAAGTTAAGTGAAAACTGGGTGCAGTAGCTTAAGAAGGACACAACTTGAATAAAATCCTTCCCAGCCCCACTCTGAGATGAGTAAGCTTCAGGGGATATTCTGAGCAGGAATAGGACTCTTCTCCAAAAATGCTTCTCTAAGTCCAGATAGTTGAATGATTGAGGACTTGAGTTACACTTCACATAGCAAGGAAACAGCCTAAGTGTCTATGGATAGATGAGTGCATAAAGAAGATGTGGTATACACACACACACACACATACACACACACGCACAAACACACGTTTATATATATATATATATATATATACACACATATATATATGTTTATATATGTGTGTGCATGTGTATATGTGTATAAATATTCATATATATATACACATATACACATATATATACATAAACAGAATATTATTCAGCCATAAAAGAGGATAAAATAGTTTTACTTGGAAAACTATTAAGGCCATTGTAACTGATCTTTACTTGGTTAAAAGAAAATCTCAGTGAGAGATCTATAGAATATTTACACTTAGGCAGTTATTTCTTCTAAGAAATATGCCATTCCTCCATCCATCCATTCATTTATTGAACTGATACATATCTGGGTATACCTGCCATGTACTGGGCATGCTTTTGAGAGCAAAACAGTCACTGTCCAAATGGAGGTGGAAGACCGGTATGGGAGACCCAATAACCACATAACCACCTAATCCCACAAAAAGTCTTCATGCCCAAGATATTAATATTCTCCATTTTTTTTTTAGAGAGAGAAGGATAGAGGAAGAGGAAGAGAGAGAATCTGAAGAAGGCTCCACTCCCAGCACAGAGCAGAATGTGGGGTTCAGTCTCACAACCCTGAGAACATGACCTGAGCTGAAATCAAGACTTGGATGCTTAATCTACTGAGACACCCAGGCAACCCTCTCCAGTTGTTTCAATCATTCAATATAAATTTGATGGGCTCCATCATGGGTACCATATAGAGGATATGATTCTGTATGACACACAAGTAAATATATAGTTATAAAAGGTCCCAAGTGCCAGAGAAAAATAACAGAGTTTGTCTATGAGAGAGAATAAGGATGGGGATGGTACACAAAGTCAGGGAAGGCGTCTCCAAAAAGGTGGTGTTTGCATGAGATCTACAGGATGAGAAGATCTAAATAAGGGTGGATCAGGGGAAGAGCATTCTGAATGTAAAATTCCTGAAGCTAGTTAGGGGAACAGGCAATATGCAACTAAATGGTCACATCTTATGGGATTGGTATTTACCCTGCAGTTATGACTGAAGTATCAACCCAAATAATTTCAGAGTAATTGATCCATAGCTCTTCCTCTTTGCAATAATTATTCAGCAAGACCAGGTGGTCGCTCCTCATTTGACATAATAAAACCCTATCACTTATGTGTAAGATGATGCATGACTTTATCTTCTCTATAGCAGGACATGTGCATTCTGCATATTCAAAATAGATATCAGATCTCTAAGAAACATGTTAAAAACAATGGATGTTCTGGCCAATTATGTGGCTTCTCTGAAGCCTCACAGCCTTTGAAGTGAAAGACACAGGATTTGAAACACCAGTTTTTCCATAGCCTAGACCTTTGCTGTTATAGCGCATGGAGTATTAGACCTGAAAGAGACCTGGGGCCGGAGGCGTCAAATTTAGACCAACTCTTATTTAAATGAACCATTTCCCTTGGGGTTTTGAAGAAGGATGGCAGCAACTCAGATGGTGGCACTTTTGGCCTTGCCCTGGAACATCAGCCTTAAGGAAAGCACCACAGGTTCTCAAGACAAACACGCAACCTTATTCTACTAATTCTCACCCCAGAAAAAATAATTACATTGTGCAAATGCTTACTTTCCCTCAAGACCACAATACTCTGCATGGGATTCTCCTGCATCGGATCCATGCCCACCCCCCAACCCCACATTTTCTCATTGGGTCAGCTCTTGCCCTTTGGCCATCAGTCTAGCTTCTAGCATTCCCTCACTCTTCCTTTTCTTTTGCAAAAATTTCTGCTTTTCACTCCTTCCATCTTATTCATCAGACAAGACCCCAGCTCCCGGTGAGCTCTACCTTCTCCTTCCCTTTACTTGTACCAGGGCTGCTAAATGTGGATAGAAAAATGCAATGGAGCTAGAAGATTCACTTTAAATTCATGATCTCCAGTTCAAATGGGCACTCAAAACTGCCCAGCAGGCCTTTTATTTTTCTCTTGTTGGCTTACTTACCTATTCCCTGAGAGGGCTGTTTTATACCTTCTTTTCTCTCCCAAAGCCTCCTACATTCCTTCCTCTCTACTCTCAGATGATGACTTCTCATTTCATGGATAAAATTGAAAAATCATCTTCCTTTCACCAAACCTGCAATCTTCATTGGGGCCCATTTTCTCTTTGCTGCTCTGGTTAAAATGGGAAAAGTGCCCTTCAGCCTCTCAAAGTCCAGTCCCTCTACATGCAGCCTGGATTTCAGCCCCTCAAACACTGTCCTCCTTTGGTTGTTCCCTCTTTGCACATTATCAGTCTTTGTCTGTCTGACTGGATCGGCCTACCAATAAACAAACATGTTCTCCCACCTCTTGTATTTATTATGAAAGGCAAAACAAACAAACAAACAAGTCTCTGCTGTACTACAGTGCTTTCCATGAACCACCCTATTTCTTGAATTCATAGCCAGAGGCTTCATAAGTACAGTCATCCACACTTTGGCCTCATGCTAACTTTTCCCACTTGAGTCTGGCTTTTGCCCCCTTCCCCTCGCCAATGATTTCCACTGGTATCATGCATGCCAAGTTTCCAAAGACCTGCAGGATGCCAAATTGAATGGACAACTTTCAACCCTCATCTTGTTCAGTTTCTCTGGTAGCAGTACCCCTTCCTACGCTCTCTGACTCACGTGATTGCCCATTCTTCCCTTTCTCTGACCTCTAGCTTACAGTGTTCTCAGGACTCAGTCTTAGCTGCTTTTCTCTTGTCCTGAACAATCTCACCTATTCCAGTAGCCTGTGTTTTTTTAATTTTTCATTTTTATCAAAGAAGCCTGTGCACAGAATTTCAAAGCCAAAGAATACTGGTAAATGTCTACTGGTATCATTCTCCCCAAATCAAACACATCAGACAATCTGACAATTCCATATCTTTCCCTGGAGTCTTTACCTCCTTAGTGTCTGCCCTTCTGCATCAACCCAACTTGGCTCTCCAGCACAGCTGACATCTCATGGCTCTTCTTCACCACTCTCCTGTGCTAGGTGAAATCTTTCCTGGCTGGATCCCTTCCTTTTTCCTTTTTGGTTTACAAGTGTACTTTGCTGAAGAAAATTCTTCTGTAACTTTTTTTTTTCTTTAACTGAAGTATAGTTGACAACATTCAATACCTTTTTAAGAGTACAGCCATTTGAATCCTTGCAGTTATGAAAATATATTTACTGTATCTTCATTCTAGTGGTCCACAGTTTACCTAGAATATAATTGTATGTTAAAAACCATGTCCAATCAGAATTTTGAAGCAGTGCTCCATTTTCTTATCATTTTCAGAGTTGCTGTTGGAAAGTCCAATGTCATCTTGATTATTTTTACTTTGTAGGTCCTTATTTTCTTTCTGTCTAAACGCTTTTAGGATCTTCTTTCTATCTTTGGGTTCTGCATTTCACCACGGAAAATACCAGGTCTTCTTTCATTCATTATGCTAAGCACTTGATGGTCCCTTTTAAAATGAAGAAATGGCGCCAGGGTGGCTCCGTGGGTTAAGCCTCTGCCTTTGGCTCAGGTCATGATCTCAGGGTCCTGGGATCGAGCCCCCAATCAGACTCTCTGCTTGGCGGGGAGCCTGCTTCTCCCCCTCTCTCTCTGCCTGCCTCTATGCCTGGTTGTGATCTCTTTCTCTCTCTCTGTCAAATAAATAAATAAAATCTTAAAAAAAAATAAGAAATAAAAATAAATGAAGAAATGTGTCTTTTAACTTGGTGACTTTTTATTGAAACAAATTAGTTGGATGGTAGTTTCTTATATTAATCTACTGATTATTTTCTATTTTCTTGCTTATTATCTATCCTTAGTATTGCTTTTATATCGTCTATGAGACTGCCTCTAATTCATTTTCCAACTGTTCTATTGTTTTTAAAAATTTGATTGCCAGACTATAATCTTCAGAAATTCCTACCTATTTCCTATTCTTTTTTCATAGCATCCTGTCCTTGTTTTATGGATATCATATCACTTCTTACCTTTCTAAGGATATTAATTATCATTTGATTTTGAGGGTATCTTTCCCTACCTTCTCCTTTTCTTTTTGGATTATTTTGTTCTTTTCTTTCATTTTGGAGATATTCCTAAGATGTCTGCTCTTTTTATTTATATTCAAAAGATAGTTAATAAAAGCTGCCTGTAAGCTCTGTGAGCTTGGTGGGGGTTAACAGTTGGTGTATTTTATAGCAGATTGCAACAGCCAGCCTGGTGTTCTTTCATTCTTGATATCTGTCAAGATCTTTCCCATCTCTGAGGCTTTGGACATCAGGACCTATCTAGAATACACACACACACACACACACACACACACACACACACACACACACTTGTCCAAAGCCTTATTATCTTTTAGATCTTGGCTTATATATTACTTCTTCATAGGGGCTTTCTCTGACCATCTTATCCAAATAAAACAGCTTTCCATTATTCTCTCCCTGTTTCCTTCCTCTATAATATTCACCACGATTTAATTTACACAGTCAGTGGACTTAGGTATTATATAATTGAGTACTTTCCTGTCTGTTTCCTTTTGTCTGACATTAGTTCTGTGTGGGCAAGGACTGTTCTATTTTGGTCAATTCTCTCATGTCAGGGTTTGGTACTGAAATACAGCATGCTCAATAAATATTTATTCAATTAATTAATAAATGGATGGATGGATTAATGAACAGATATTCTAGGTTTTGGGTCAATCTCTGTCATAAGTAGTTCTATAACCTTAGGCAAGTCACTTAACCTTCCTAGGCTTTGTATTATTTCACTTCATACTTAGAGTAACAGTGGTTATTCTACCTAGAGATGAATTTATGATAAAGTTATAATGAAATAGTTGATGTAAAAGTGCTTAGTAAAAAAGCTTATATAAATATAAGAGATTAAAAAACTGAATGTGGCTTACTCTCTCTCTTCTTATTTTTTTCTTTTTTTCATATTGAAACCTCAATTTAACACTTCAGGGATCATACCTTGATAGCACCTTCTAAGTGGTGTTGTTATTAAGAGTTCTTTTTAGAGCCAAATTAACTAAACTCTTAGGTATAATTCAAATCAGACATGGTTTATTCAGACTTTTGAGCAAATAATATCATTAGAAGGTTCCAGTTTCTAGTTCCATGAAGGGAATGAACAATATCAACTCATGTTCTACTTTCAAGTACAAGAAAGGAAGAGATAATACAAATTTCTGTTCAGGTATGAAGATTAAATGACCCCTGTATTTGTACTATAACTGTCTTACAATAGTTGCCAAACTAACCAAAAATAATGATACCCTATTTGAGTAACAGTGTGGGCAAAGTAGAAGGCTTTTTCATTGCTGGTAGAAACTTAAATTGATATAATCCTTCTAGAAAGTAATTTAGAAATATATATAGCATACCTTGTAGGTATTTCTATTTTTTGGTATCATAATTGTTCTTCTGAGAATTTATCCTAAGAGAAAAGCCCAAAACTTAGAAAAGGCTATATATTCAATAATTATTTCAAGTATTAAATGTATAAGATATTAGAGACATCATATGTTTCTAATAATATATCAAAGGTTAAGTAAATCTATGGTGTTCATTTGCTAGAACATTATGCAGCCGTAAAAATGACTATTATAAAAGCTAGAGAGTAACATGGAGAAACACTTATGATACAGATTATGATACCAAATTGCATATATTTTTGTTATTGATTTTAAAATGCTTATGTTAAAAGAAAGCTTAACCAAACATAACAAAATGCATTCTATTTAAATGGTAAAATAACAGAGGAATTGTTTTCTCATGAGTACCTGGGAATTGGCCATTTGGTCAAATTGCTTGGTATGCCTGAACATCAGAAAAAGGATCTATAGAACACCCATAAAGGGAAAGAGAAAATCCTTCAACCAGATGTTAAACTTCCTAAAACAGACATTGCTCTGACTTTTCATACACTTCTAACAGAACCTAGCTTGCACTGGGCACACAGTAAACACAGCAATGATTATCAAAATGCACACTCTATTCATCTTCCTCAGCTCCTGTTCTACTTCCGAGACTTTCTAATTCTTGCATGTTGTAGGACTGAACATTAATGAGGAAGCAAACAAGACTCTTTCTTTCTTTCTTTCTTTCTTTTTTTTTTAAAGATTTTTATTTATTTATTTGACAGACGGAGATCACAAGTAGGCAGAGAAGCAGGCAGAGAGGAGGAAGCAGGCTCTCTGCTGAGCAGAGAGCTCCATGCGGGATCCCAGAATCCCAGGATCCTGGGATCATGACCTGAGCCGAAGGCAGAGGCTTAAACCCACTGAGCCACCCAGGTGTCCCAGAAGCTTCTTTCTTTTAAGAGTATCTTATGATACAGGGAAGTGAAGCAGATGTCTCTAGCTCAGGGGTCAATAAACTTTTTCTACAAAAGGCCCAAGAGCGACCATGAGATCTCTGTTCTTTTTACACAGAGCAAATGAATGGGCATGTGTTCCAATAAAACTTTACAAAAACATGTGACAGGTTATAGTTTGCTAATTCAAGCTACTATATTTTCTTCCCCATGTGCTTTTGATGCCTCCGTTTGTCATTATTGTTCAGTTAGTTTCAGGTGTTCCTCACTTTTTTAAACACCTCCAACCCACTTAACATTAAGCCAATTTAGTGTCATATCCTGAACACATCCTCTGGAGCCTTGCTTTTCAAAGACTAATCAACTGACCTGCAATACTGGCATCAGTGGAAGCTGGATAAAAATGAGAATCTAGGGCCCTGCCCCAGATGCACTGAGTCAGAATCTATATTTTAACAAGTGCCTGAGGCAGTTTATATGCATATTAGAGTCTGAGAAGCTCTGTTTTAGAGGATAAACCAGTTGTCTGTGTGGAGCTCTCTATAATAGCAATGATGCTCTACGGTTCTTTGAAGAAGTTAGAGGCAAGTCAGTGTCTTCTCCCTCATGGATGACCTCCTCAACTTCCTTTGGCACCATTAAGACTGGCAGAAGTCTACTGACAAATGACAATGCCAGGGACTTTCCTTTTCTTTCCAAATACAGGGCCCATCATTCCATTCTGTCAAAGGTTGAACTCAATGTCTAACAATACTTTCACATTCTCTTCATGTGGCTCACCACCAAGGTATTCAGTCCCTGAAATAAAGAGGGGGCTGGGATCTTTCTGTCTCTGTCCTATGTGGCTTCTGGAATGGCTCTCTGCCACATGCTTCTCTCCTAGATTCTCTCTCCCTTGGAACTTTCTCTTGATTTCTCACCCATGGGAGTTCTCCAAATTGGTGCCATTTTCTTGGACAGCCCTTGTCCCCCTGTACCTATAGAAATTTCTGATCACAGGCAGCCTACAGAATGGGAGAAGATATTTCCAAATGACATAGGTGATAAAGGGTCAGTATCCAAAATCCACAAAGTTACCAAACTCAACACCCAAAAAAACAAATAACCCTTAAAAAATGGGCAGAAGACATGAATAGACACTTCCAAAAAAGACATCCAGATAGCTAACAGACACATGAAAACATGCTCAATTTCACTTATCATCAGGGAAATATAAATCCTAAAAGCATAATCAGTTACTATCTCCCACCTGTCAGGATGGCTAAAATTAACAACACAAGAAACAACAGGTGTTGGCAAAGATGTAGAGAAAGGGTAACGCTCTTACACTCTTGGTGGGAATGCAAACTGGTGCAGCCACTCTGGAGAACAGTATGGAACGTCCTCAAAATTTTAAAAATATAACTAAGCTACAATCCAGCAATTGCACTACAACGTATTTACCCAAAGGATAAAAAAATACAGATTCAGAGAGATACATGCATCCTGATATTTATAGAAGCATTATCAATAGCCAAACTATGAACAGAGACCAAATGTCCATCAACTGATAATATATATACTGGAATATTACTCAACCATCAAAAAGAATAAAATCTTGCCTTTTACAATGACATGGATGGAGCTAGAGTGTATTATGCTAGGTGAAATATGTCAGTCAAAGAAAGACAAATACCAATTACTCAAGAGCATAAAAAGAATCTTAAGTTGCAGATGCAAAGAGTATCTATTTAGTATGAGTTATTGGTGTTCTATGAGGCCGATACCTCTCCTCCTCTGTTTTAAGCCTAGGAAAGAGATTTTAATGAGACAACATAGAGAACTTAATTTATGTCCTCTGGAATGTGTCTAAGTCATGCCTGAGAATTCTAAAAAGAAAAATTCTGGAGTAAGAAGCTGGCAGAAGAGGACTAGAAGTTGCAGTTTAGGGAGTAACTTCACTCCTTCCACAAAAAGATTTGTATCTGGTGGGTCAAATTTGAGGGCCACATGACAGGGAGATCTGGTGAGCAGTTGCCTCAGATCCTGCCTACACATGGGAACTTCAGCAAAGCAAGCTGGGTATGTCCTGTAAGATCTTAGAGGCTTAGAAATGCATCTTAAGTCAATAGCCAGAAGAATGCATCCACTTGTATCAAGGGAATTATAAGTGAGATATTCCCAACAAAAGGGTGGGATGGGGATCTCCAAAGAACCCACAGAAATGCTCTATGAGTAAAAGAATGAGCTTAAATACTTGCCAGGACCAGACAGAGTTGAGGCCAACTCATCAGCATCAGTCAAGTAAGAATTCTCTTGTGTCCCTTTGTCCTTCTTGCTCCTCACACTCCAGCTTTATAGGATCAGAAACCAAGTGGTCAAGTCAGAGGAGAATTAGAAGTGCTAAAAGAGGAAAGAAGAAAAGGCCCCTAACCACTGCAGGCAGCAGACCAGCATGAGGCAAACTGAAAGTCAAGGAATCTGGGGGAGGGACCTTGCCTTTAAATGAAGATTGAAGTTCATATTATTACTCTGGGATGGACATTAACTATTGACCCAAACTGCTTTGTGACCAATAGTAACTAAAGGACTTCTCTTTATCTGAAATGACCTGGTTTTCATCTGAGGGGAGGATGAGTGCACTATAATGTGCACTGTGAGACTGCACACTGTGACTTTATTTATTTATTTATTTTTAAAATTTTTTATTTCTTTTCAGCTAACAGTATTCATTGTTTTTGCACCACACCCAGTGCTCCATGCAATCTGTGCCCTCCCTAATACCCACCACCTGGTTCCCCCAACCTCCCACCCCCTGCCCCTTCAAAACCCTCAGGTTGTTTTTCAGAGTCCATAGTCTCTCATGGTTCACCTCCCCTTCCAATTTCCCTCAACTCCCTTCTCCTCTCCATCTCCCCATGTCCTCCATGTTATTTGTTATGCTCCACAAATAAGTGAAACCATATGATACTTGACTCTCTCTGCTTGACTTATTTCAGTCAGCATAATCTCTTCCAGTCCTGTCCATGTTGCTACAAAAGTTGGGTATTCATCCTTTCTGATGGAGGCATAATACTCTATAGTGTATATGGACCACATCTTCCTTATCCATTCATCCGTTGAAGGGCATCTTGGTTCTTTCCACAGTTTGGTGACCGTGGCCATTGCTGCTATAAACATTGGGGTACAGATCGCCCTTCTTTTCACTACATCTCTATCTTTGGGGTAAATACCCAGTAGTGCAATTGCAGGGTCATAGGGAAGCTCTATTTTTAATTTCTTGAGGAATCTCCACACTGTTCTCCAAAGTGGCTGCACCAACTTGCATTCCCACCAACAGTGTAAGAGGGTTCCCCTTTCTCCACATCCTCTCCAACACACATTGTTTCCTGTCTTGCTAATTTTGGCCATTCTAACTGGTGTAAGGTGGTCTCTCAATGTGGTTTTAATTTGAATCTCCCTGATGGCTAGTGATGATGAACACTTTTTCATGTGTCTGGTAGCCATTCGTATGTCTTCATTGGAGAAGTGTCTGTTCATATCTTCTGCCCATTTTTTGATATGATTATCTGTTTTGTGTGCGTTGAGTTTGAGGAGTTCTTTATAGATCCTGGATATCAACCTTTTGTCTGTACTGTCATTTGCAAATATCTTCTCCCATTCCGTGGGTTGCCTCTTTGTTTTGTTGACTGTTTCCCTTGCTGTGCAGAAGCTTTTGATCTTGATGAAGTCCCAAAAGTTCATTTTTGCTTTTGTTTCCTTTGCCTTTGGAGACATATCTTGAAAGAAGTTGCTGTGGCTGATATCGAAGAGGTTACTGCCTCTGTTCTCCTCTAGGATTCTGATGGATTCCTGTCTCACGTTGAGGTCTTTTATCCATTTCGAGTTTATCTTTGTGTACGGTGTAAGAGAATGGTCGAATTTCATTCTTCTACATATAGCTGTCCAGTTTTCCCAGCACCATTTATTGAAGAGACTGTCTTTTTTCCACTGGTTATTTTTTCCTGTTTTGTCGAAGATTATTTGACCATAGAGTTGAGGGTCCATATCTGGGCTCTCTACTCTGTTCCACTGGTCTATGTGTCTGTTTTTATGCCTGCACACTGTGACTTTAATGCAGTAATTTCAATCATACATGAAAACGTTTGTGAAAAGATAATGACAGCTTGCTAACAAGGAGATTCTTTGGAGGGTCAGATTGTGGACAAATGAGTTTCCTTTGTATGTTTGTGTGTGTGTATGTGTCTATGTCTTTCAAAATTTCCTCGCAGGGCACACTGCATTTACTATACAATCAGGATATGCAATACAGTAAACTGGACATAATCGTGAAATGCTATAAGTTGTACATAACTGTAAGATATTTTGCTACCTTCTCTTTTGCAAGAGGACTATTTCCTGGATACCTCACCTCAAATCTGTTGAATGTAAAAGACATTGTTACTTGATTTATGAAAATTAAACTCATTTTAATGGCCATATTGGTATCTATGTCTTAAAGTGTCATTTTATATTAATTGAGTGGTCATTTCACATTGTGTCCATCTCATCTACTTTTTTGTTCTCCAAACATGTTTCTGTAATTTCTGTATTTCCTCCTTTTCTGAGTCCTTCTTAAAGTTCTGTATCTTAGAAAAGGAACTATTTGCATCCATCTCAAACCCTGTATCCCTCATGATTTCCATCTTATCTATGTAAATCTCTTCCCCTTCCTGATTCCCATAGTAAGTGCATCTGGACCACATAACTAAGCAGGTAACTATACTTTTTTACTCCTTCCTGGATGTTGGTCTTATTCTTTTAACAAGATGGCAATTTTCTTGAAGCTAAAGAATACCTGTAGTCCTCCAAATGCCGTGAGCCCCTAACAACCTATTCCTAGGCACACATTAGACAGAGACAAATTTTTGCATTACATAGATTTAGGTAAAGAAAAAGTTTTTCTTCATTCCAGTTTCTCCTGTGTGATAATGAGAGCCACTCAAAGATTTTCCTAGCCACAATTAGAAGACTACTGTTGTTTATCTGGTTTGTACTCTCTTGCCTTCTGGTTTCTCTCCTGTCAACAACATTACATGAAAGCCTGCATTTGGATGGTTTTACTGATCCATATGCCAAGTGAAGCTTAGAAAAAGAAGGAAGAATGAAAATAAATATCTGTATATACTTCAAACCACATACACCTGTTGTTTGTTGTTTGATCTGGTTGGGAGTTTGAGAATGATCGGCAGACTATTTGCTTCTGCTTACTCTATCCCCCAAATAACAAAGTTTTTGAGACATTATCACCTACTACTACTACTACTAGTACTACTACTACTATCCTTAGCTACCTTTAATGGATAGACTCTCCTTTGTATTTTATTAGTCACTTTAAAAACATTATCTCAACAAATTCTCACAACATTGATAAAATATACAATTACTTACTCCCATTTGCAGACGAGGAAACAGAGGGGTTAAATTACTTATCCCCAGTCACTCAGCTGCTAAATACCAGGGACATGATGTCAGTTCAGGATTACTGGCTGCTTCTTCTTCTTCTCTCGTTCTCTTTTTTTAAAAAATTTTTTTATTTATTTACTTGGCAGAGAGAGAGCACAAGCAGGGGGAGTGGCAGGCGGGGAGAGAGAGAAAAGCAGATTCCCTGCTGAGTAAGGAATCCGACATAGGGCTTCAACCCAGGACCCTGAGATTATGACCTGAGACAAAGGCAGATGCTTCTGAGCCACCCAGGCATCCCTGGATTATTGGCTTCTAGTGACTACTTTTTCCACTACTCAACTATGCTTCTTAAAAAGCAGTTTCTTTTCTTTTTTAAAAAAGATTTTATTTATTTATTTATTTATGAGCGAGAGAAAGAGAGAGCATGAGCGGGGTGGGGCAGAGGGAGAGAGAGAAGCAGGATCTGCATTGAGCAGGGAGCCCAACATGGAGCTCAATCCCAGGACCCTGGGATCACAACCCAAGCCAAAGGCAGATGCTCAACCAACTGAGCCACGTAGGCACCCCAAAAAGCAGTTTTTTAAAATGTCTCTTAAGAAATTTACAAATAGCAGCTAAATGTGCACTCATTCTATGACTCACCAACTCCACTCCTATCCACCCAAGAGAAAGTACATGTCAACATAAAGACTTACACACAAATATTAACAGCAGCTTATTAGACATAGCCAACATGTGGAAATATTTCAAATGTCAATCATTAGATGAAAAGATAAATAAAATGTAGTGTTCATGTAATAGAATACTACTGAGCAGTAAAAAGGTAGGCAAATAATACACACAAAAACATGGATGAACCTCGAAAACATGCTGACTAAAAGAAGTCAGATATAAAAGACTATGTATTTTATGATTGCACTGATAGGAAATTTAAAGAAAAGGCAAAACTGTAGAAATAAAAACCTGATCAGTAATATACGAGGGCTAGGGATATAAATGGGGAAGAACTTCAAAAAGAAAAGGGTATTCTTTTACGGTAATGGAATTCTTCTAAAGCTGGATTGTGATGATGGTTGCATTGCTGTTCACTTTACTAAAAATTATCAAACTGTAAATTTACAAAGGAGAACTATATGACATTTCTACTTCAGTGAAGCAGTTGAAAATGAATATAACCATTTTAAGTGTACAGATGAAAAATGCATCACTCTAATCTTGATGTTGACACTTTCCTCACTCCTGAAAGTTCTGTTGTTTTCCTTCCTAGTCAATCTCTATTTGTCCCCCGGTTGAGGCAAACATGATTGATTAGTTTTGCCTATTCTAAAGTTCATATAAGTGAAATCATACAGTATTTTCTCTTTTGTTTTGAATTTATCACTCAGCATAATGTTTTTGGGATTTATCTATATTACTGCATGTATCAGTAGCTCATTCCATATTTCATTGTATAACACAATTTATTGATGAAAATTGACATTGTTTTCCAATTTTTGGCTATTATGAATAAAAATACTATGAACACTCGTTTATAAAGTCTAAGTTTTTAACTTTGTTGATTTTCTCTAGTATTTTATTTATATGTCATTTATTTCTGGGAATTTTTAGTTTCTCCTCCTTATTTTGGTTTAATTTGCCTTTTCTTTACTCACTTCCTAAGGAGGAAACTTAGATTGTTGATTTTATACCTTTCTTTGCTTCTAATATATCCACTTAAATCCATAATTTTCCTCTGAGCACTACTTAAGCAGTATGCCATGAATTTTGATATATTTTCATTATATTTCATTTTGCAATCCTAATTTCTTTTACATTATTTTCTTTAACCCAAGGGCATTTAAAAGTGTTGTTCTATTTGCAAATCTACCAAATTTTATATATCTTGTTATTGCTGACTTTTAATTTAATATTCCAATGTTCAGAAAACATAGTATGATTTATAACCTTTGAAATATGTTGAAACTTATTTTATAGACCAACCTTTGAAAAGAATATGTACTACACAGTTGTTGGATATGTTATTCTATAATGTCAACTAGGTCAGTTGGATGATTGATATTGTCAAATCTTCTACGGACTTATTTGGCTACTTATTTTATTAATTACTGAGAAAGTCCTATTAAAATTTCCAACTATAAAAGAGAATTGATTTCTCTGTTTAGTAGTAAAATTTTTGCTTCATGTATTTTGAAACACAGTTATTAGGGAACAACACATGAAAGATTATTACGTCTTCTTGATGAATTTATCCTTTTATGATTATGTCTCTCTTTAACTATAATAATACTTTTTATTTTATTTGCCTTATATTAATGTTAATTGCTAAAGCTTTTTGATGCTTAGTACTTACCCAACTTATTTTTGATAATTTTACTTTTAATTTTCTTTTGTTTGATTTTAAGATGTGTTTCTTTTGAGGACATATATTTGGCTCTTATGTTTTAATTTAGTACGACAGTTTCTACCTTTTAATGGAAGTGTTTAGTATTTTTATATTTAATGTAATTGCTGATAGGGTAAGTAAGCCTGTCATCTTAGTATGTGTCTTTTGTTTGTCCCTTCTGTTCCTTTTTTACTCTGTTGTATCTTTCCTGCCTACTTTGGGTAAATCGAATAATTCTAAGTATTCCATTTTATCTACTTTATTCATTTTTTAGATTTATCTCCTTGTGGGTTTTTTTAGTTGCTTCTCTAGAGACTCAATATGCATCTTTTTTTGCATCTTTAATTCATAACAGTGTACCTTTGAATATTACACTTCTTTCCAAACAATGTAAGACTGTTAATGTAGTATAATTCATGTTACAGTCTCACTATCCTTTACATTCTCATCATATATTTTACTTTCTTCATAAGCTATGAATGTCACAAGGCACTGCTGTCATTTTTGCTTAAATGTCAATAGCCTTTTAAAGATATGAAAATACACATACAAATATAAATAATATAAATAAAAATTTTATATTTACTCCCTATGATGTTTTTCATTCCGCCCTGTAGATCTGAGCTTCCATATGGCATAATTTCCCATTTAGCTTGATGAACTTATTTTAGTACTTCTTGTAATGTAGGTATGTGGTAGTTAATTCTCCCCTCTTTTGTATATTTAAAAATCTTTATTTTGTCTTTGGTTTTAAAGGATGTATTATTCACAGGATAGGAGATTCTAGTCTGACAGATTTTGCCCCCTTTCAGCACTTTCAAAGATGTTTCTCCATTGTTTTCTGTCCTCTACTATTTTTTTTCTTTTTTAATGTTTTATTTTTTTTATAAACATATAATGTATTATTAGCCCCAGGAGTACAGGTCTATGAATTGCCAGGTTTACACACTTCACAGCACTCACCATAGCTCATACCTTCCCCAATGTCCATAACCCCACCACCCTCTCCCGACCCCCCTCCCCCCAGCAACCCTCAGTTTGTTTTGTGAGATTAAGAGTCTCTTATGGTTTGTCTCCCTCCCGATCCCATATTGTTTCATTTATTCTTTTCCTACCCCCCCAAACCCCCCACATTGCATCTCCACTTCCTCATATCAGGGAGATCATATGATAGTTGTCTTTCTCCGATTGACTTATTTCGCTAAGCATAATACCCTCTAGTTCCATCCACATCATTGCGAATGGCAGGATTTCATTTCTTTTAATGGCTGCATAGCATTCCATTGTATATATATACCACATCTTCTTTATCCATTCATCTGTTGATGGACATCTAGGTTCTTTCCATAGTTTAGTTATTGTTGACATTGCTGTTATTTTTTTTAATTAAATTTTTTATTTATTTTCAGCGTAACAGTATTCATTGTTTTTTCACCACACCCAGTGCTCCATGCAATCTGTGCCCTCCCTAATACCCACCACCTGGTTCCCCCAACCTCCCACCACCCACCCCTTCAAAACCCTCAGGTTGTTTTTCAGAGTCTGTAGTCTCTCATGGTTCACCTCCCCTTCCAATTTCCCTCAACTCCCTTGTCCTCTACTATTTTTGATGGGAAGTCAGTCATAATTTTTATCATTGTTCTTGGGATGTAATGTGTTGTGTGTGTCTGTGTGTGTTTCCAATTAAAGATTCTCTTTTTAATGTTAGCATATATCAGTTTGAGTATGATATGTTTAGGTTTGGTGTAATTGTCTCTCTCTTGCGTGTGGCTTATAAAGCATTGGTATTTTCCATCAATTTGGGACAATTTAGCCCTTCAGCCATTGTCCCTTTAAATATTTTTCTATCTTCTTCCTCTATCTCATTTGCTTTTAGAATCTCAAGTACAAATGTATAGATCATTTGATATTGTTTCTTAGTTCTCATTTGCTTTCTTTCTTTCTTTTTCTTTCATTCTTTTTTTTTTTCTTTACATTTCAGTTTGGTTAATTTCTCCTGACTCCTCTTCAAGTTTACTGATTACTACTTCTGATTTTCCAGTGATTATAAACAGTTTTGAATCAATTCTTCTTTTCTTGTATCATGTTTTTTTTTTTTTTATCTTTACCCTTTCCGTGTTGTTTCTTTTGGTTTTCATGTTTCTGTAAAGACTTCTCAACTGTTAATATATATTGTCCTCCTTTTCCACTAGATCCTTTAACATATTTATTGTAGTTATTTTATTGCCCTTGCTGAGAATTCCAACATTTTGACCACCTCTAGCAATGCTCTTATTGACCATCTCCTCTTTTCATCCTAGCTCACACTTTGTTGCTTCTTTGCCAGCATCTGTATTATTATTATCATATGCCAGACATTGTATATAAAAAACCCAGTAGAGACTTAATTAAACAATATTTACTCTCAGAAAAGAGCATGTCTCTCTTCCTGTGAGACCACTAGTTGAGGAATCTTATTTAATCTCTTATGCAGTTTATATGGGTCTATAATTTGATGCAACATTAGTAAGATTCAGTTTACCACCAGCTTTAAATATTTTGAGAGCAAAACCAGGAATTTCCTTTCAGTAAGGCCTAGAATTCCTGGCGAGATCTTTATGCTTTTTATCCCAAGTTCCAGCTTTCTGGTGAACTCTTTATGCTTTATATCCAACATTCTAGCTCTCTGAATACTTCCAAAGAAGTTTTTTGTTTTGTTTTGTTTTTTTGTTTGTTGTTGTTGTTGTTGTTTCTTATTTTTTTGTTTTTTACTTAGCAGCCCACATCTTTGTACACACCTTTTTAGGTTCCTGGAAAATTCTTTTTGTTCTTCAGTTCTACTGGGGCCATGACTAGGCTGTTAAGCAGGTACCTAGATGTAAATCTTGAGTTGTAAAGGTGCAGAGTTGGGGTGGTTGTGAATGGCTTGAACAATATGCTTAGTTGGTTAAATGGATGTGAAGGTAGCCAATACTAAATGAAGTTGGAATGCCAGAACTTCCTTAGTATGTTGTAGAGGAAAGTATCTAAAGTTTTAGAGAGACTGGAATGCCAGAGTGGGTTTATCATATAAGGTAAGACCTGTTCACCCACTCCCTCATCATGTCCACAGCAGAGTTATAAATACACTCTATTTATTAAGGCTGTGAAAAATATATTTGCAAGGTTAGGTGGCTTCAGCCTACTGTAAGAGATCTGTGGTGTCTGTTCTCTAAAGGCCATTAATGAGAGTGAGAACTGCTGTCACTAAACTAGGCCTAGATGCATAATCAGAATAGAAATACTAAGAAAGGAGAAATTCCATGTTGGCTCATTGACCCATTAAGTGAGAGATATGGTAGTAATGGCCAAATAGAAGCCATCTGAAACTGCCTCTATCTACGAAAATAGTGACTCAAGAAAAACCACATTTCTAAATGCATTATGGAGATCAGTGACACCATCAAGGACTTAAAAGATAGAGGTATGGTGATTCCTACCACATTTCCATTCAACAATGCAGAAGACATATACATCTTAAAATAACTCTGGATTATCATAAACTTAATCAGGTGGATAAGGCGAAGTGTCTTGTGGACATCAGGGCATCACTTTCCTCAGCCATCTCCATCCTTGCCCAACGGACTTACAAAGTAGCCATGGTGACATAGATAGAGGTTGAGCATGGCCTCAGTCACACAGACTTCTATTCATGAAGTCCAAACTGGCTCCTACCCCTACAGAATGCCTAATCTGCCAACAACCTGCTGAGCCCCTGATATGGCATCATTCCCGAGGGGTATCGTCCAACTACCTGGTGGCAGGTTGTTTTCACTGGAACCCTTCCACCATGGAAGGAGCAGAGCTTTATTCTCACTGGAATAGACACTTAACCTGAATACAGATTTGCTTCCCATACCTGCAATATTTCTGGCAAATCCACCATCCATTGACTGGTGAATTCTCTACTCACTATCATAATAGCTTACATAGCCTAGCTTCTGATCAAGGAGCACATTCTGGAGCAAATGCAGCATTTCAGTGGGCCCATGTTTGTGGTATCACTATGTTCCCCAACTGCCCCTAAAATGGCTGGCCTGATAGAATGGTGGCCTGGCTTTTCAGGCTCACAGGCACTGGTAGGTAGGTAACAAGACCTTGTCGGTTTGGGACACTGTCTTCCAGGAGGCAGTATGTGCTCTAAATCAGCAACTGATATGTGGTGCTGTTTTTTTCCATAGATAGGTTTCATGGCACTGTGATCAGGAATGAAAATGCAGAGACTCCTCTCACTAGTGACCTGCTAGAAATATTTTTTCATCAATCCCACAAATGTGGGATATGCTCTGCTAGGGGTCACACTTTCCTAAGGAGGAATGCTTCCACCATGGGACACAGCAATAGTCCTCTGAAAGTGGAAGCTGAAACTGTTACCTAGCTATTTCGGGACCCTCAAGCCACTGAATGAACAGGCAAAAAAGAGGTTTGGGGTTTTTTTCCTACTAACTGGGGTGACTGATCCTGATTTCTGGGGGTGGGGAGTACTGGTTTGCTACTGCCTGAGGTAAAGGAGAAATCAGTTTGGAATGCAAGAAATTTTCCAGAGCCTCTCAATACTTCCCAGTCCTATGATCAAACTGCAAGAACCCAGTATAGAGAGGACTGCTTATGGTCAACATCACTCAGGAACAAAGGTTTGGGTCACTCCACCAGGCAAGGAACCACACCAGCCAACACATTTGCTGAATGCAATACACAATGATTAGTGGAAGAAAATAGTTATGCAGCAGCCACAACCACTTGACTATGTGAAGACTATAGTAGTTTCGAGTATTGCTTCCTTATTTTTAAATGAAACTATTTGTGTATATAAAAGGCTAAAAATAGAGGCTCTGGCTATCTAGATTTTGAGTCCCATCCCTGCCACTTACTGGTTCTGTGAACTAAGTTTTCAAAAGAAAAAAAATTCTCTACATTTGTCTCTGCAAAATGAGAATAATTATGCTACATTCCTCAAAGGAGTTCTATAGATTTAAATGGGTTAATGCCTTTTGAGCACTCAGAATAGTGCCTGGCCCGGAGGAAGGATTCAGTGATAGCTGTCATTATCAGGAGAGGCTGTGGGCACCACACACGGCAGACTCTTACAGATCTGGTTGACTCTCCTTCAGTAGAAATCTTCCCCAAGATTATCCCTAGTCCCAAAAGCCTGAATGGAAAGGGACAAACTTCCAAGCTTAAATTTCTTTCTGCTTCTTTGTCTCTTTCTCTCTTCTTTCTTTTTTTTGAAGGACCCCTCCCCAGCAAATGCCGACAAGCCCTGTCTCTGTACTCTAGCATCCTCTAGCATTTTCATGAGGTCATTCAGAATAGCTTATGCTTGAGAAAGGGACTTAGAGAAAGGATAAAAATACTAAAATTTGACCAAGTCTCCAAATGAAAAATACAGCTTTAGGGGAAACCAGAGACATCTCCTTCTTTTTCTTTCACTCTCAAAATGCATTATGATGAATAATGCCCCAGGGCTGGTGTATGCAAACCTCTACTGTGCTTATGGAGAAAGATTATAATTGAATCCTCTATAATGATGAGCCAAAAAAAAAAAAAAAAGACCCAGACAGACCAAGCTCAGAGGCTGCAGAACAGCCCAGTTTGGCTTCTAGCTCACAGCACCTACAATTAATCTGCAGTGATTTTTATTTATCTATTTAGTGCTCCCACTAGGCAAGGAAAGAGAGAAAGAGAGAGCAAGTGAGTGAGAGAGAGGGAGAATCTAGTCATAATTCAGCCTTCACGGTTAGGCAGCAAGCTCGAAATTGGAAAAGTTATTCAAATGGATAATGAAATGGGGCTGAGTTTCTAATGTCCTCCTCTATGGGAAAATGGCTTAAAATGTGAGACTTTGCAAATGGCTTACACATTGTTTGTGATGAGATTATTTAAGAGTCATCTCAGTAATGCTATATAACAGCATTATCATAGGGTGAGTTGTAGGCCTCTGCACTTGCATCATAAAGCAGAATGGAATCTCTGCACTTGGTCTTAAAAAGATCAATGACAGCCATGAAGTGGAACCAGGGTCCCCTTGTGTTACTCAGATCCTCACTGGTGAAACAGTGGGTAGGAATTGTCCCTAACGGCTGTGACCCTGGACAAAATGTGTCAGTCAATCAATCAGTGTATGTTCCTGGGTGCCCTGGGCTGTGAGGAGAGTTTGATATACCTGTCAAAAACAGCATGTGACCAATCCTAAGGGCTGGTGGAGCTGTGGTCACCATGTTTCTCTTCCTACCTATTGTGAAGGTCAGCCCTGAATACTTCCCTCCATTTTGACAATTGCCAATAAACACTTGGTGATCACTAGCATGCCCAACCTGCAATCCCCTACAAAACTCAGTGTTACTTTTTTAGTTACAAAGCACTTTCACATATAATAGCTCAGGGAAGTAGGTGATACATTTTATTACCATTTTATAGATCTGGAATAACTGAATTTCAAGGAAGTAAACTAATTTGCCCAGGGTCACATGGTTGGTTAAGTGGCAGACAAGAGGTATGATCCTGAAAGTCAATCAATCACAATATTTAAGCTCATATATATTCCACAATTGGAATATTGACACTCAGCTTTTAAAATTTGACTTTATAACCTAAAGCAGTACTGTATTATAGAACTCTCTGTGATGATGATGATATTCTATAAACTGTACTGTCCAATATGGTGGCCACTAGCCACATCTGGCTACTGAGCATTTATAAAGTGGCTAGCATGACTGAAGAACTGAATTTTCTTTTCTTTTCTTTTCTTTTTTTTTTTTTTTTTACTTTTTTAGAGAGAGTGGGAGAAAGTCAGAGGACAGGGGTGGAGAGAGAATCTTAAGCAGGCTCCATGCCCAGGCAGAACCAAACACAGGGCTCCAACTCACAACCCTGAGATTATGACCTGAGCTGAAATCAAGAGTCAGACACTTAACTGACTGAGCCACCCAGGTGCTACTGAAGAACTGAATTTTAAATTATATTTAGTCGTGGTGAATTTAAATTTAAAAATCAAACATGGCTAGTAGCTACCACATTAGGCAAGAGAAAGGTACTCATCTAGTCAATAGTCAGGAAAACCTAGTCCTGCTCTAAGCAAATATAGTGGTTTAGAGCATGCACATCGGGATTAGATGGATTATTTCACACAATATCCAGATGAATGAGGTATTGATGAGAAAGGAGTGGGAGTTTTGAAGAAATTCAACAAAATGGAGAAATTCAACAGCTTAGAAACCTGAGAAAATTGAAGTCTAGGTGTTTCGTATATCTCAATGTTATTATATTAATATATAATTGGAAAAAGAAACCTAATAAAATGGGTTTAAATAATAGGTTTAAAATAAAATAATCATTTGTTAAATTTTTCCCTGGGAGTGTCCATCTCAGGCAGAACTCTGAAGAAATTGTAAAACTTGGCATTTCGAGGCTTTGTCCTGCTTGCAGAGAAAGGAAGTGTAACAGGCAGGGAATCCTCATCAGGAAAGTAACAGAAGCAACTGTGAAGGAAACCATGGGACAGAAAGTTCATGCCAGTGGCAGGTCTGAGATGAACATACAGTAGGCACCCAGCCTGAGGATTCAGATTCCAAGTGGAATAGTTGAGAGAAAGCAGCCAAAGATTTACCTCTTTGAAAAAATTAAAAAGAATACAGGGTAAAAATTCAGGAACTTAATATCTAAGAGTTAGAAAGAAAAGTTCCAGATTATACAAAGTACTTATAAAACTCAACACCCAAAAACCAAATAATCCAATTTAAAAATGGGCAGAAGACATGAACAGACATTTCTCCAAAGAAGACATACAGATGGCCAATAGACATTGTGAAAAAGTGCTCATCATCACTTATCACCAGGAAAGAGCAAATCAAAACTACAATAAGATATCATCTCATACCTATACCATGGCTAAAATTAAAACACACACACACATGCACACACACACAAGAAACAACAGGTATTGGTGAGGATGTGCAAAAAAGTTATCTTTGTGCACTATTGGTGGCAAATTGGTGCAGCCACTGTGGAAATCGGTGTGGAAGTTCCTCAAAAAGTTAAAAATAGAACTATCCTACAATCCAGCGATCACACTACTGGGGATTTACCCAAAGAATACAACAACACTAATTTAAAGGGATACATGTCCTCCTATGTTTATAGCAGTATTTTTTACAATAGTCAAAATATGGACGCAGCCCAAGTATCCAACAATTGATGAACAGATAAAGAAGTGGCTATGTACACAATGGAGTATTACTCAGCCATAAAAAGAATGATATCTCGCCATTTGCAGTGATGTGGATGGTGCTAGAAAGTATAATGGTAAATGAAATAAGTTAGAGAAAGGCAATATCATATAATTTTACTTATATGTGGAATTTAAGAAACAAACAAAAAAAATGAGCAAAGGGAAAAAAATGAGAGAGAGAGAGAGAGAGAGAGAGAAGCCACAAAACAGACTCTTGATTCCAGAGAACAAACTGATGGTTACCAGAGAAGGGGGGAGTCGGGGAAACATGCAAAATAGGTGATGGTGATTAAGGACTGCACTTGTCATGATGCGCACCAGGTGATTAAAGTAAAATTCTAACAAAGAAAAGAAGAGAAAAAGGTCCCAGATTATGCCAGATGTTTTACAGTCAGGATAGAGGGGAAGAAGAACAGGGACCCATGGATGGCCACTGTTGCAAAGGAGAATTCTGGGGACAAAGAAGCAGCTGTTCAAGTATAAGGCTAAGGGCTGGAAGCAGTAAAATCAAGTATGGCACACTGATCACAGTGCTCTTGATTGTGAGCAGAAGAATCCCCAGGTAATATGTTCTAAACAGTAATGACATAATTATTTCACATGATGAGGAGTCCAGAGGTATGGTGGGTTCAAGGTTGATTACTTTTAGTGCATGTAATTCTCCAAGACAATTTCATGAGGGAAGTCCAGTGCATATCTTTGAAAAAGGTAAGGCTTTTGGGGTGTTAAATTATTTGTCACACAAGCTGGTAAGTAGCAGAGCCATGGTCAAACCTGTAAAGCCTTGGATACAGAAAGTAACTAAATACTGCAATCTGGTGAGATTTCACTTATGTAAAGGATTTCAGCATTTTATGACAGCCTTAGAACAATGTTATTTGATGTAATTTCCATTTTATGAAGGTCCAAATATTGGAAATGAACTCTATAATAGCTCGACCTTTCTATCAGAGCTACCAGGCATTTCATGGGTTTCCACTCCTGACAAAAGAAAAACAGACAAACAAACAAAATCAAACAGTGCATCCAATGGTGCCTGCCTTGTCTCCCTGCAGCTCTGGGCCCACCTGGTGCCCAGTGGCTGTGTTCTCTGATGCCAGTCTCATTGCTTTGCCCACACATTCCCAAAGGCTGCTGGTTCTGTGACAATGAAAAGATAGGGAGGGGCATGCCACAAATAGAATGCAAAGTTGGGAGGAAGACCCAGCATCTGCAGCTAATGCGGGGTGACCACCATAGGAGAAACTGACTTTCAGTTCCTTCAAGGACAAAAGAGATCCTGGCCAAATCTGAGGAGGTGGAGTCTCAAATGTTGATCCACCTGACCTTCCCACTCTATTTAAAGTCTTAGACTGGGTTTTGCATCAAAAAGTAGCCCATAAACCAGCAAAAAACGAACCTCTAAGCCTGCATGAAAAAGACTTCAAAACGTATACAGCCTATATGTATCCTGGTGAAAAGATATTATTTTTGGCTGTAGAGAATTTCCACAACTGGAAGTTTGAAAACATATTCAGTGGATAGATCTAAGCTTAGCTTAGCCTATGTGAAGAGCTAACATATTTTTCAGAAGATAATTATCCATTTATTATCTTATCTGTTGCCAATGTCACATGACACTGAGAAATTGATCAGCATACAGCCTAAAATGTCTAAGACTCTGGAATGAAAATAACTGCCAAATATGGATTAAATTGATAAAAATAATTCCAAACATGATTAGACTCCCTCTGTTGTATATCCCGCACAGCAGGTGGGAAATCCTTGAGAAGAATTAGGGAAAGGTTTAGGGAAAGCAGATTAATGGAGAAAAGATTAAATGTGTTTCAAAAGCAGTACAAAACATATTTTAAATGACAATCCTTCCATGGGCAATGTTAAAAGGTACTTGGGCCCATGCAAAATTTAAGCACTTGGTTTCAATGTAGATCATGTGGTAATGAATGGAAATGTGTCCTTGTGACACACACTGTACACATGGAAGACACTGGGAAGTGATAAATATTAAGTGATGATTAAGTGTTTTTTGTCTTTACATTTAATTGCTTAAGTGAAATAGAAAAGCATTCTTCTCATAAAAGACTGAAACAGTACCAAAGTATAAAAAATGAAATGTAAAGATCGCTCTGGATACCATACCATGCATACATACATGGCTAACATAGTATCTCATATGTTAACATATGGTTAATAGAGCATCTCATAGTGTGGATATTCCATAACTAGTTTAGCTAGTATCTTGATGATATGTGACGCATTTGCAATGTATTATCATAGCAAAAATTCTAAAGAAGGTTTTCTGCCGATTTTCCAAGAAGTATCAGTGAAGGTATCATTTCTAGTAGACTTACTTAAAACTTACACAGTACTATTATAGATTAAACAAGTCTATAACGAACCAAGATGCCAATTCTGCCTTTATTGACTGAGGCCAGGCAGCTCCTGCCATGACCGCCCTTCTTTGCTTACTGGCATTTTTATCAGTGGGACTCAAGAAATGGGCCCATCAGATCTCTGCACCTCACTGAATGTAAAGTCAAGCTTACTCAACATCTCAAGCTCTCAGTTTCCTTTTGTGAAAATGAAGGTGATAATCCAACCCTATGAAGTTTGCATGAAAATCAACTATAATGTGACAGAATAGCTAAGACCTGGGATTGAATGGCTATTGCGCACCTCTTACCAATTAAGTGGCCCTGAAAAAATTTTTTAACCTCTCCAAAGCTCAATTCCTCATATATCTAATAAAGATAAAACTTTATAATGTTATTGTGAAAACTAAACAAGATACTGTGTGTTAGCATTCACCTGGCATGTGGGAAATACCTCTTAATTCTCTTACTCCCAAATGTCAGTTTCCTTCCTGTTTTCCTTTCCTTCTTGTTAATTGCAAAGCTTCAAATGAAGCATATATGGTTACTTCACTTAGGAAAGGGGGTGGCATGGTTACTAATGCTTCTTTCTTTGTAATTCTGCACTCAGTTTAGCCTACACTGTATTGTTTGATCCTCATAGAAAGCCTCAGAATAGCCATAAAATCTCAAGGTTCTTTTCCAGGGTTTACCAGTGTAGGAAGACAATTCCCTCTGGGTCTCTTGTGTTTTTGCACATCTTGTGAGCAGGGGCACTTACAGTCTTTTTTTTTGTGGACTGTCTTATTAAAGATATTTCTGTAGTAAGTGTCAACCTCTGGAACAAAGAGCAGTTTTGCTTGTTGTCCAGTAAAATAAAGATAATGTCTCTTCCTAGGGCAAAGGGTAGATTTGTGTCAACCTATTAAAAAGGATTTGCATTTCCTAAGCTTGGAGGCCCTCAGCTGTGACATGAACCAATGTGTTCTCATCACCCACCTGGGCTATTCCATACACCCCCATGGGATTTAGAGGCAAGGACAACTGATGCAAACATGAAATGGTCTGTGCCATGAGAAGAAAGCCCTTTCTCTCTGACTCAGGAGTCTCATGTCCCCTGTCAGCATCCATAAAATTGTAGTAGATTAATTTGTTAGTTTCCAGTAGGGTAAAATCTTAGACCCTTTAAGAAGGGTTTAGGTTTTTGACAGTCACATAGTATATGGCTACCATTCATCCTCTAGGAAGCAAGGAGGCCATTATCAGTTGATTTCCTCCAACTTTCTATATAATCCATTACCAAGTTTTATCAATTTGCCACATAAATAAAAAACCTTTTAAAATATTGTTACATTTTTCTAGAACAATTTTTTCTTCTTTTTCTCTAGTTTACTCACACTACTTCTTCAAACCCTAACTCAAGCTTCACTTCTTCAGGGAGTCAATCTTCCCTGACCCCATAATTATGAAAAATCCTTCTGTTATATGCCCAACATCTTTTCCTCATAGCACCTGCTACAGTTGATATTTTACCTTTATTTAAATGTCATTTAGTATTTTATATTTATTTACATTATTTGACCGTCTGAAATTGTTTCCTCCTACCTTAGACTATACGCTCTGTGGAGAGAAAGACCATGCCTATTTTTCATTGACTACAGTGTACTTATTATGTGGCATATTGTTCAATATATGTGGGTCGAATACTAAATAAATAGAAAGGGTAAGAAATGTTTTAGAAATAAGAAAATTGAGGCTCAGAGATGATAAATAAGTTTTTCACAGCCACACAGTGACCAAGGGCAGCATCAGGTCTGACATTAAGGTTTAGTAAAAGTACAAATTTCTTTCTAGTACAAATTTCTTTCATAGGCTGTGCCTAGGAATCCAGGATAGACTAGGGAGCTCTATATAAATGGAACAGTATATAGGAGGAAAGTCTGGAGGGTGGTTTATTCTAGAAAGGAAGTTAGTTTCATGTAAACACTGAACAAAGAAGTAAAAGGAGTATAGGTAAGAAGGAAGGACCAAGAAACCAGATGGTACATCCAAATGGAAGGGAAGGAAAGGGCTTACATGGGAGATGGGCAGCAGACATGGTAGTAGGAGGATTGTGTAGAGTAAGGATTGAAGAGTGGGTGTGGATGAGGTTAAGAGATCCAGGACTGGGTATCCTGGCACCTCCCTGGCATGTCCTTAGGGAAATGAAACTTACAATAACAGTAATGATAGTTGTCACTTATTGGGTACATGGTGAGTGTCAAGCATTATGAAAGACGTTCTACATGCATTATTTTGGTTGGTCCTCCAGACAGTCCTCTGAGGAAGATGCTAACATTAGAACACTGGCATGTCCTTTCTCCAATTTGTTCCCAACCTTCTAATTATTAAGCGTGTGAAGTTTTTCTCCCTTCTTGCATTTCTTCTCATTTTTCTATTCTCTTTGTCTCCTATTCCTACCCTACCATCACTTTCACAGCCAGGTGCCCAGAGCCTTACAATATCCACTATGGAATTCCAATAGGTCTGCCTACCTATCCCCAACCTCCTTTTATTAAGCTAATTGCCACTAGGGTTCTAATGACTAGTGAATTCTTACTTTTCCCAAGGACCACTATATTATAATAAGTACTCTGGGAGAAATATTTAAGGTATCCTTTTAACCCAGAAAATGAATCTCTAATGACACAGTTTCAGGCAGAGATATTTTTGAAGGGCAACAGGAGTTACTAGATATTTGAAGTTACATTCATACCCAGGCCTCCACTAATTCAAGCTATTGAAAGATTGATCCCTTCTTGGTCATATAGCTTTCTTTTTTTTCCCCCTCCCTACTTTTTTGTTAAAATTCTATAACAACACATGGCCTGTAGGCAGATATGAATGATTTCCTTCATATACAGTTCTTCCCTCTGTCAATTACACCTCTTTGCACCCATGGGATTCCTGGAAAGTAAGGAAGCTAAGCTGGCCCCAGGTGTGGTGAGCGAGGGCAGTTGTTTTGTTCCCTTTCCTCTTGTGGAATTGAGAGCAATTGGAAGAAAGATGGTTGGATGAGACTCACTTTTTGAATGTGTTTTATATACACAGTCCAAGAATCACTGGATGTCTTCTGACAGTAATGATTAGTCGATTTATAGTTCATTGAGGGTGCTGTTGGAGTTGGTAGGTGACACAGAGAGCTTTATCCCCTGCCACAGCTGACCTCCCAGGAGCTCTATGAAGAATTTAGGGATGTTCTCCAGGACCCTTTTCCTTCTCCAGTGGAAATCATTTCACTTGAACATGGACTAGGATTCCTGGTTTCTAACCTGTTCCTTCACTTCTGGACTAGGCCTCTTTGCATAAGTCCTTTGTACTGGTACTTTGGTTGAACTGTCTACATGGCTTTCGATGTTGGTTTCATTTGTGGGTGTTGTCTCTTGAACTTCCTTTATTTCTATTCTCTATTGCCCAAATATTGGTCCCACAATACCTTCTGCCCAGAGCAGGCTTCTAGGATTCCAGTGTTCTGGACTCCCACTTGTCTGAGAGGAGAATTTGGACAAAACTCAGCTAAATGCCTTGCTTTGCTCTCACACTACAATAAGAATTGTTAAGCCAAGTGAATCCAAAAAAAGTCATAATGAGAGTGTTGCTTAAGCCATTATCATACTGGGTAATTCTTGTTTAGTCTTTTCTCATAGAATAAAGGCGTCAGAACTCATCTCTCATGAAGATGTGGTGGGACAGGTGCTTTGAGCTGCTGTCATAAAACTGAGTATCAAATGACAGCATGTCCAGCTGCAGTCAAAATAAAAAGTCAAGTTGTTGGGATGACCACAATGAAAGTCTGCATAGCTGGGCCAAGAACAAGAATCTGGGCACTAACTAATGGAATCTGAGGATAACTTACCAAAGAAAGAGAGCACTGGAGATCAACTCTGAGCTGCTAGAGGGACGCTCCAAGCACTTTTTTTAAGGGTGGCTATAGCCTTAGTCACGGATGTACAAATATCTGTATTAAGAAACCAAACTGGTACCAAACAGGTATGTGGTTGAGAGATTCATGTGTTGTGGTTTTTCAACTCTGGGTCTTATTAGAAAAGATCTTATTAGGTACCTGTATTGAATGTATCAGTTGGTAACTGACATGTAATAAACCACCTCAATAGTCAGTACTTATATCAATTTATTGTATATACTTATAAATAACACATTATGATAGCTAATGTTTCTAGGGGTTGGGTAATGTAGGCTGGTTTGTCTGAGTGTCTGTTCATCCTGGGTGAACTTACTCATATGTCAAGGGGCTCACTGAGGCAGGGGAATGGTGAGGGCTCTGCTCTAGGCTGGGGAAGCTTAATGAGGGCATTTTCACCCTACAGGTCTCTTATTTTCCTCCTGAGAATAGCAACCTAACCCCAGCATGTCCTCATGATGATGGTGGAGAAGGAGGAGAAGAGAAGAAACACATTAAGGTCTCTTGAGGCCTCGACTAGGAATTAGCACACCTGCCTCATTTTATTGCCAAAGTATGCTGCATATCCACACCCAAGTGAAGAGGCAAGGAGTACAGCCTGCTTACAGTAGGAAAGCACTGTAAAGACACATAGCGAAGAGTGTGGACATGGGAAATGTTGAAGAATTGGAGGCAATAATGCAATATATAAAACGTGCTTTATGGTTAATGGGTAGGCATTATCTAAGAGCTTTATGGTTAATGGGTAGACATTATTATCCTGATTCTATAAACAGCTCAATATGTTTACATCTCTCACTAAGGGTCTGTGTGGTTTCAAATCTGACATCATTCCTTCATGAGACCAGAATTCACCAAACTATCCTCCTGTATTCCTGCTAATCTTTATACAGAGCATACATGCAAACATACGTTATATTTGACAAACACTTTAATAATTGAATAAAGTTAAAATTGAAAATTAAAAACAATCCTAATTTCATTGCATGATCACTGCATGTTACTATTTGCTAATAATCTCCACATATTTCTTCAATAGTTTCTATCATTTATTCTTTGCCCTAATAATATTCTAGAAGGTTAATAATAACTTTTACGATGACAATTTTTCTTGTCATTTTATATATATATATCTAGAGTTAGTATTCAATATGTTTTAACATGGAGCTCATTAGTAAGGCAATTCTTTCACTGCACAGAAAACATTCCATTACTTAAAACAAAATTTTCCAACACCCTAGCATTAAGTACAGCAATTAGCTATCAAGATGTCCCTTTAAAACATTTCAGGAGGTTCACTTAAAGTCCTCCTGCCACACCAGGCCTGTGGAATCTGTAATGGCTAGAGTGAATTTAGAGAAATGATGGCCTGAATCATTATGCTCAAAGGGATTATTCCTGTAGACAAATGAGCTTTCTCTTCTGCAAAGTCAAGCAAAGTAGGTTCTCATAATTTTGTCCCACTATCACTCTTATAAAGGGGTTTTACTAGTTCTCAATTACTTGGACATCTTCTGAGAAGTAATGAGATGATAAATTTCAAAAGATACTATCTGACCAAGTCAAGAAACCACCAAGAGTCTCTGCTGACCAGGTCCCTGGCCATCTGTGAATTCTTCTGAAGGTGGGTCTCAGTACTATCATCAGGTACAGCAAGTCCAATCTCTATTCTCTCTACTAACCTTGTTAAAGCCTGAGACCTTGACAAATCCATTCTCACTTCTGAACATGGGAGAATTATTTATCCAAAGATAGTCTATGGGTGAACTGTGAAAAAGGCAATAATGGTAGGGGATGATGAACTGAAGAAACCTGTGTTTTGCTTACCATTTTGTGATAGCAGTGAAACCTTGACCTTATTACTTCTTTTTTTTTTTTTTAAAGATTTTATTTATTTATTTGACAGAGACAGAGATCACAAGTAGGCAGAGAGGCAGGCAGAGAGAGAGGAGGAAGCAGGCTCCCTGCTGAGCAGAGAGCCCGATGCGGGGCTCGATCCCAGGACCCTGGAATCATGACCTGAGCCGAAGGCAGAGGCTTTAACCCACTGAGCCACCCAGGCGCCCCGACCTTATTACTTCTTAAAATAAAACCTTAGTTTTATCATCTGTTGAGTAGAGAATAAAAAGATATTACTTTAGAACTAGAGAGTCCAGAGTTCTAGTTCTGTATCAACATAAAGAGCTGGGAGTTCTTGGTCATATTACTTAATCTTCCGATGCTTGTGTTTACTCATATTTTTAATTGAGAGCTAATAATCCCCACATTTCCTTCTCCAGAGGGCCAAGTAGGTGCTTAGTATCCGTTAATTTGCAACTCTGTTTTGATTATTTTGTAACCAGAATATCCCTTAATTTTTAAAAAACTAGACTACTGGATGATATGAATAATCCTTTAGTTGTATAAGACATTTCCTCCTAACAAGTGACTAGCAATAATATATCACTGTACAACTTGTTTTGAGAATTTCCCCCTTATACTCTAGTCTTTCAAATTGACCAAAGACTTATATCCTTTTTGAAGACATTTCCAGAGAAACAGTCTCAAACCAATGGGAATATAACCTTGGAAATTTTTGTATTCCTTTGATCCCTCTACAGGTTATTCATATGCTTACCTCTCATAAAATTGTACAAGATCACAGTAGGTTTCAAAGAGTTATATTAAAAGCCACACTGAGTGGCCATGCTTTGGTCAGTTGTATCAACTGGTCTCATTTCAAAAACAAACAGGAAAGATCACATTTGGAAAAAAAAAAAAAAGCCTAATCTTTATTATTCCCTTAGTTACTACATTTCTTGAAAGTTTTAGGGGTAAGGAATATTCTTTGAGACCAATATTTATTTTGGGAAACTAAAATACATTTGGATGTGGAAAGGATTTGGTTTGCCTGACTTTTGTCACTTCTGCCATTTGGATCCCAGTGGTTTGGGGAACTACTGCAGAGAGGCACAAAAGCAACAGAGAATACACCTGTCTGACTGGCAGGTGCACTAAGCAGTCACCTTTCACATTGTGCAGCTTTCTTTGGATTAACCAGTTCAAAGGAAGGTATTGATCAGTGGTCTGCAAGACATAGTACACTGTAGATAGCATATACTTGGAGATTTTACATAAGTTGTTTCACTTGATCCTTAAATCTTATAGAACAGTGATAGCGAGAGAGGAAATAAACATATATTTGATTTTTATAACTTAATTGCTATCATATATGTTATATTGTTGTTAATACCACTAACAATTAATAACGATAATACTAACATTTATTGAGACCGTTATTGCATGCAAGTTACCATGCTAAGACCTTTAGTTTCATTAGTCCTCCTAAGATGTACATAATCATTCCCAGTTAGAGATGAGGGCCATCTAGCTAACAAATTTCTCCAAGGCCACCTAGCTAACAAATTTCTAAGACCAGTGCTGTCTAATACCAAAGATAAAGGATTTTTATTAAAGAAAACACTGAGATTCAGGGAATCCCAATATTACACAGAGAATAAATACTGGAGGTAAGAATTGGACCTTTTACTGTTAACACCATTGCTCATTTCAATACATCAAAGCCTGGCTTACTTTGCTCTAGCAAGGCTGAGAAATAACCTAGCTGGGAAAAGGAGCAATTACTGTGGGGGTAAGGATGTGGGCAGGTCTTATTCAGTCAAAAATACTCAGGTCGATTTCTCAGCATGATCTTACGCTTTCGTGTGGAGCATCACTTAAAAATAAATACACCATGATTTCTCTCATCCCATGAAATGAGTTCTTTAAAGTGATATGGAAAAAGAAGCTTATACAACCTTGAATGATACGAAATTGTCAATTTCCAATCAATTTTTAGTCTATAAAAATGGCAACTTTATGTAGTTCAAATCTAAAAAAACAAATAGTTAAATACCTACAGTGACTCTACTGACTCCTAAAATCCCAGTGAAACAAGGCAGATAGATAGTTATAAAATATATAAACCTATAAGGAAAGGAAAACAGGAGAGACAACAATAATTACAAACATTGGAAGCTGAAAAGCAGGCAGATGAGTCATAATGAATCTAGTAGGTGGGATAAAACCATAAGATGAAGTGAAGAAATCTGAGGACCAACCAAAGTTGCACTGTGCAATCTTCAAAAGGCTCAGGAACTGTCAGCAAAAGAAACTCTGGAACTGGGTGTGAACAGGCAGAAAAGTAAAAAATTGAAAGGACTGGAAAAAGCACTTCTTTGAAGGAGTTCTCTTTTTGCCATTCTTCATCCCTGGGTGACTGTTCCTTCCCCATCTCATGAAAAGTTTGGAGATTGATACTTCGGCGAGGATAAATAAGGGTTTTTGGACGGGAAGTAGATGGGTATAATTGATGGCACTGAATGGCTAATCACATACCTCATGCTGAGAACTTCCAACCCACTTTAGTTGTTCAGCTTCCAGAACACTGGCAGCCAGATTTCTGCCCTCCAAGATGGGTATTAGAAGAGTACTTCCTGGAGTACATGACAAGCCCATGGAAAGAGGCATAAAAATAATCACATAAGAGGTCAAACAGCTCAACAGAAAATATTATAATGGGTCTCAAATTCAATCAACTACCCCATTCTCTCTAATCATGAAGAAATAAAAATTGCCTGACATCTGAGGGCAGCCTCTACCACAGAAGATAGAGGCCAAAACAAAGATACAGAGCATGTAAATAAGAGGTGACAGAGATACTAAGGGAAAATGGAACAACAAACATATAATCAAACATCATCAAGCTCAGAAATAAGAGACAATACTATATCCATGAAACTAGAGCAGAATGTAGTGAAAAAGGAACAGTTAGAATACACACACACACACACCCTATACTTAAGGAAATTAAAAACATGATAGCAGAAATAAAAAATCTCAATAAAAGTATCTTTAAAAAGATTTCAGATCAGAGAATAAAATAACTTGCTTCAACATCCAAAAAATAGTAGTTCTAGGGACGCCTGGGTGGCTCATTTGGTTAAGCAGCTGCCTTCGGCTCAGGTCATGATCCCAGTGTGCTGGGATCGAGTCCCACATTGGGCTCCTTGCTTGGCAGGGAGCCTGCTTCTCCCTCTGCCTCTGCCTATGCTCGCTCACTCTCTCTCCCACTCTCTCTCTGACAAATAAATAAATAAAATTTAAAAAAAATAGTAGTTCTAGAGAGAACAGAAAAAATGTAGGAGAGGAAATAATCAATAAAATGATTCAGTTATCTTTCCTGCAATTGAAGGATATGAGTTTCCATACTGAAAGGATCCACTGAGGGTGCAGTGGGAGAAAACAGGCCATCATCAATATTATGAAATTTCAGAGTACTTGGCTAAGAGAAAAAATCCTACCAGCTGACAATAAGAATGAACAGGTGCACAAAAAGAAGCATAATAAGTTCATATTTCTAAACAACATCACAAAAAACCAGAGGGCGGAAATCCAACCTAGGAGAAAACCAATGGAAATTTCCAGCATGGCACTGTTCCACTAGTTTAGACAGCACCCAGCCGAAACAGAAGAAGAATGGAGATATTCCATATGGATATATCAAAGCAAAAGAAATGGAAAAGATAAACTTCTTGATGTGGTTGACTTGTAGAGAATTATACTGAAAAGCTTTTGAAAATTGTGGGGGTAAGGAAAAAAAACTGTGGGGTAAATTAGCAATATAGAAAAAGACGACTAATAATATGAACACACACACACAAACACACACAGACACACAGACACACACACCAATCCACTTCAGAAAAGATAAAAGTCAAGGAAGAAAGCAAACAGTACTCCACAGTGCAAAGCTGGAAATACTTGCATAGGAATACCATAGTAATGACTGACTACTGATTTAAATGAATATGATGGGGAAGGAAAGCAGGAAGGAGATAAGACCTCATATCTGATAATAGAAAATCAGAAGTAATGCTTAAAACTCATTAATTCAAAGAGAGCAGTATACACATATTATTTAGAAATTCTTAATGCTTATGTTTAAATGCCAGAAATGAAACTAAAAGAAACAAAATATTTGCCTCTGAAGAGGCAGACTAGAATGACTGTGGAGTGATGGGACTGGGAATTATTTAGAAATTGTTTAAGACTTTTAGAGCTATTTGACTTTTGAACTATGTGCATGCATTATTTTGATACAATAAATATTAATTATAAAAATCCAAGTTCATTGAGCAAGATAATACAACCCCTTTGAAAACAATTTTTCCCAGCTTTGACATAGGCCATTTTATTATTACTAACACTTATAAAATGTACAAAATTTGCAGAGCTGTGTATTAAGTACTGTTCCTAGAATCAGAAGAATGCATCATTTTAAATAAATTCATCTTATGAAGTTCAAAGCTTTGACCTTACAAGATTAGTTGAAAAGGAAGAGTCAACACTTCATTGTGTGTTAACCAGAGCTGTAAACTCAAGAAGCACTGAGGCTACAGAACATCACTCATGAGACAGCAAATTTGGTAAAATGAATATTAATTGCTAGTAGATAACTTTAAGGAAAAAAAAATTACACACTGCTGAGCTTTAAATCTTCATTACCCCCTGAAGTGATCTTTGTGTCTGTGGGACTTTGTTAACAAATCATTTCACGTCCTGTGGGTGGGTCTTGGAACAATCTCTTTGTGCTTACAAGGAGAACAATAATCTTGGCAAGAAGCTGTGTGTGTACTAGCGTGATTTTTCTTAGCTCTGGGTGGATGTCCCTCCAAGGGCCCTCGCTCTGGGCCAAATGTGGATGGGTGAAGTGTGACATAATTCTTATTTTTGCATCTGATTACTTAATAGAGCTTGTCTTTGTCCTTCAGTTTCAATTCTGACAGGTCACTTTCTGAGGATCTATCTTTAAGGATCACTGTTGAGAGATACTCTCTTAGCATAAACACCAGACATTTTGCTTGAATTCACCCCCAGACCCCGGCTTTGACATTCTTCATCATGGGCCCTTTTGGTCTTGGTGTTTTGTTTTGTCTTATTTTGTTTTGTTTTTTAATCCATTTGCTATAACTCTCCTCAATCCTCTGCCCAGGTCCCTTGTTTGCCTACATTGTATCAAACAGCTGCACATTGTGTGGATTTTGGTTGGGTATGCATAAGGCTCTATAGCCAATACTTTACCCTGATGAAAAGGTCTCCATAGATGCCTTTGCTCCTGTTACCACGCTTACAAGTTCAGTGCTGTCTTTGGCTATTCCTGCAAGCTTCCATTTGCATTTACCATTTGCATTTATTCTTTTTCCTATTCTCTATCAAAGGGGCTATTATCAGATGATTGTTGCTGCCTTTAGGGAGATTCAGCCACCGCTGGTGTCTTCTCTGTGTTCCTGTTGGCTTTCTATTCCTCTCTGGAGTTGTAATATGAGTTTGTTTCATCAAAGACTGCTTCCTACTTTCCTCAAATTTACACATTGGTTTCGGGGCTTAGATTCGCATTCTGTTTAGTGTATTTTCTTCATCTCATGTGTCTTCATTTGGGTAGTTCATGATGTATTTATTCTCTAAGACTCTGCTCAAGTCAGGAATCAGGAAAGAAGAACTAAAAACATTGAAGTTTTAGACTCAAGAGATGCTATGAGAGAGAAGAAATATGCAAAGACCTCGGATACTCAGGGTGACGTGGGAAAGCTTGGAAAATGGAGGGGGCATGGAAACCAAGCGCTTCCCACCCAGATCCAGACTCCCAGGGGTCACAGTGATGGGGCTCATCCCCATCCTTTCCCTGGCAAAGGTCTCCAAGTTAGTGTCCTGAAGAACCTTCTTTTCTTGAAAATTTCAGTTAGAAAAACTAAAATAAATGAGAAAAGCATATCTGATTCTCCGAAATTCTGGTTTCAGTCATTGTGACTAGAATACATGCATTTAATAAAGTAAGGCCAAGTCTTTTTTTCTCAGTTTATATATTCAAAAGAAGATTTACATATGTTGCTGATGGCATTTGTTCTTGTATTCATTAAACATTTATTAAGCACCTACTGAGATCTGAGTATTATATATTGGCCTATCCTTTTGGATTATAATTCAGCAGTACATCTTTAGAGTCATTACTATTTATACATATTTTGTACCAGTAATCTGACTCTTGTAAATTCGTCCTAAGTTAATGACTCAGATAAAAAAAAAAAAGTGGTATGTAAAATATATTTATAGCAGCATTATTTGTAATGGTTAAAAAACCCTAAATGTCCAATGATAGGGGAACTATGATAACTGTGGCATATTCATTCCAAGAACAATAGATACATACTGGAAATGGTAAAGACTAAGTACATTATAGATGTTAGTTAACTGGACAGAGTGTGGGGAACATACATTTTGTAATATATACAAACATCGAATCTTTACCTTGCACACGTGAAACTAATATAATGTCAATTATACCTCAATAGAGAAAAGACTAAGTATAGAAAATGAAAAAGAACTTAGGAAATGTTAGGGACAAAACTGAGACAAGAACTATTTAAATGTATAACTAGAACTATGTAAACACACACAAATGTTTGAAAAGCTATAGAGATCAATGAAAAATGTGAATAGTTAATGTGATGGGTGGTCAGATTATACCCTTATTTTTCCCTCTTGAAATATTGTAAAGTTGTCTTCACAGTAAGTAAAAATAACTAACAACACAGCCTGAAAAATATTTTAAAAATCGACCTTTTTTAGCTCATGATAATGTGCACTGAATGTGGAACTCTTAGGATCCTTAATAGTAATAGTTTGGTCACATATGGAAACATTTTGAGCTAAGACGTCAACAGTAAAGATATTTTCAAAAGCTAGTAGTGATAACCAATATCATTTAATACTCAGAGCCATGGAGTTCTGGAGTCTGAGTTAGTTCCTTTCTGAACCCAAACTTTACTGGTTTCTATAATTTTTTACTCCCTCAAGACTTTTCTCCTCCTCTGGTTCTTTCAGAACCCTGAACTCCTTGGGGAGTAACCATTTTGGGTAATGAAGAATTCAGACAAAACTGAGTTAAAACTTATTTCATGGCTGAATTTCTGCATGATACTGAGTGAATCACTTGACCATTTCTAAGTCTCAGAGTCCTCATCTGTAGAATGGGAATGATGATAGCCCTTTTCCCTTATGGCTGTAATGAGCTGTAATGACATAGCATGTGAAACTTCCAATACTGTGCCTGCTCCTTTGTAGGGAGACCCAATGCCTTTGAGTTTCCTGTCTCAAGGCTGAAAGGCAAGGAGGGTTCCATGAATTTTCAGCATGAGGGGGTTGGTATGAAGTTTTGTTAATAGCTGCCTCTCACTCAGCTGGCACCAAGCACTGCCCATTATAGAGTGTGACTTCAAGATGCAGAATGGCTGTGCCTTGACAGCAAGTGTCTGGCAAGACCATTTTACTGCTTATTTTATCATTATAAAGGCAGAATGTGCTTACTAAATAAAACCTGGAATGGAGTAAAAAATGGAAAACAATCCTCCAGTCTCCCTACTACAAGAAAATGGCTGTTAACATTTTGGCATATTTCCTTCTAGGCTTTCCCTATGCATAGATTTTGGCTCATTTTTCAACAAAATTGTAATCATGCTGCACATAAAATTTTGCGTCCTGAATTTTTCATTTAAATATAATGGATAAGCTGTTTTCATGCCATTTCATAGTTTCCAGGACCATCATTTTTAATAGCTGTATAACAGTCCAGTTTGGAAAACTTAAAACCAACACACGTGCTCTCCATTCTTGTGCCAAGAAGCCTCTTGTACAGCCTTTTCATTTCCAGGAAGACTTCTGAATTTTCCAGGTGGCCCCAGATCACATAGCTGAAGGTGTCTGGGAGTAGAATAATCTTCTTGGAAAGGGTGGAGAAAGTAGAAGTGGAAAGAGGAATAAATGATGAAAGAGAAAGATTAAAAGAAGAGGGAAAGAGAGAGGCAGGAAAAAGAGGAAGAAGGGAGAAAAGATGAGAAAGTGAAAGAAAAGGAAAGAGAAAGTAGAGAGAACAGAAAAGGGAGGAGGGAAAGGAAGTTGAGAGGAGGAGGAAGAGCCAAACATCTGGTGTTTTCAGATCAAACGTGCACTCTAGATTTTTACATGATAGATGCTTTCTAAGGAAGATACAAATTTGCCTGGATTCTGGTCCCACTGGCGGCTCCCAACACATCACCACTCTCTGACATTTTTGTTCTCAATCATTCATATTTAATGTTAACGGCCACTGGACCTTTTGGCACTTATTAATTCTTAAACCTGAGTCAGAAACACATTAATCTGGCATCCTTCTTTCTAAAGACTCATCATTACTTCACTAAGCTCATGATGGTCTTTGGTGATTGATTTCCTGGGTTTCAAAGGGCTGGGTCCTATATGAGGTACCCTTGAGTTCTTCCTAACGGGATTTCATTTTGTTCCTCTTTGATTCAGTGTCTTTGGCTGGAATCAAATTTCTCCTCCCAATATTTTTCTCCTGTCACCATAATTGAATTTTAAGATTTGTGGTCTATTTGCCATGTGCTGGTATTTTTACAGTCCTTGATGGGGCTTTGGGTCTTTGTGCTGCTTCCTGTTTGGGGGAAACTATGGTTTCTGGAAGACCTTAAAAGCCCCTATCCTTACCCCTGGGGATAAAAATACATTATATGTTTATTAAAATAAAAAAATTAAAAAAAAAAGCCCCTATCCTTCTACCTGCTGATCAGTGCTGTTGGGATGAGGGCCTCAAGCCTGGCTCCCCCACCCCCCATCCCCCTGCCCAATTCCCCAACAGCCTGCTCTGGGCATTTTTTGCATACTGTGAATCTGGGACCTGCCATCATCCACAGGATGATTGTGAAGGTCGAAGGCACTGGCCAGATCTCCAGTAAATGCTGGAGTTATATGTGAACAGCTTGTCTGTGAACCCACACATTCCATCATCCCAGGAAGCCAAGCGCTATTTCATGGGACCTTAGAGGGTTTACAAGGCCCTCTGTTAATACAGTAGCTCAGGCTCAGCAAGCAGGCAGGACCCCACCACAGCTCATAGTAGGAAAGAGTGGGGACATGAGTGTTTCTCCGCCAGGAAGGAGGCATGTTCAGAGAACCTGAGCTTGAAAACTAACTCTCCCACTTAGGTGGTCGATGGTTTAAGCCATCACAGTGCTTTCTTGACTCAGCATACTCATCTGTAAAGTGGGGATAAGAATCCCTATCTTGCCTACTTCACAGAGTTGTTCTCAGAATCATAAAGGAGATTGGAGGTTAAAGTACATGATAAATAAAATGGTCCTTCACAGGTCACAGAAGACAGAGAGAATGCTATAGTGCTACGAAGAATATTCCTTTGCAACCAGAACTCTTGGTTCTAATAACACTTGTGCTATTGATGTATAACTTGCCTTTGCTCAGTTCTCTCATTCTCTAAGTATGTTAACAATGTTTCACCCTTCCTCACAGACTGTTTATGAAGATCAATGGAGACAATGGAAGTAAAATTGGGACATGCTTGAAATTAGACATTATTAATATTCTTAATTGCCCTATTGCTGTTACAGGCACTATTATCAGAAGCAATGCTAATCCTTGGTGTCATGGATTGAATGTTTGGGTCCCCCTAAATTTGATATTGAACCTAGCACCCAATGGGATGGCATTTGGAGAAGGGGCCTTTGGGAGATAATGAGGGTTAGATAAGATCAGGAGGCTGACCCCCTGATAGGATAAGTGGCCTTATAAGAAGACACAACAGAAAGTTTGTTCTTTCTCTGTGTTTACCATGTGAGGACACAGGGGAAAGCAGCTTTCTGCAAGCCAGGAAAACAGTCCTCACCTACAACCTGACCATGTCAGTACCCTGTTTTCAGACTTCCAGTCTCCAAAACTGTAAGGTTCTGTTGTTGGAAGCCTTTCAGCTTGTGGTATTTCATTAAGGCAGCTGCAGCAGACTAAGACACTTAGCATGGAGCAGGCAAGATCCCTTTTCCTGCCCTAGAGTGTGGACTTGCTCATATATTTCCCATAGCTGGCAGTCACGAGGGGGAGGAGTGTGAGAAATTTAAGGTGGTAACAAAAACTCGGTCATCAAGATAAATATTCCCACGCAATATTTAAAAAAATATTAAACTTCATGCAAAAAAAAAAAAATCCCAGATGGACAAAATACCAAAATTTTCAGCATAGACAAGATCAGTAGCAGTACTGTGCTGAGCCACCCCGGAGCCTGAGGCAAAAGGAAAAATTGGTATACTGATCCTATTTTTATTGAACAATTTTGATATTTTGTTCATCATGGATTTTTTGCATAAGTTTCAATTTTTTAAATTTTTGCACTAAAACATGGCTTAACTTGATCACCGAGTTTTCTAAGCCCTCTGAAACTGCATACCCAAAGGCCAGTGCCTCAGCCCATCCCTGTCCTTGCCATCACCTGGCCTTGTAACATTTCACAAGGCATTCACTGGCACATGACCCGGTCTCTATTTCCTCCTTGACAATTCCAATTTACTGTCTGCAGCCTTGTTTTCTAGGCCCTATTCAGTTAATCCATACTGAATGTTAATTGCTGACAAAGGATTTATTCTCCTCTTAGAATTTAGCAATTGAGCAAAAGTGTCCTTAAAATACAATGTCTGAAGCTGAAAGGATGACTTTCTCATTGTGGATTCTTAATCTTTTCTTCAACAAATACTTATTAAATGTCCAGTGGTTGTATGTCTTGGGTTGGCACTGAGAATACATAGATGAAAAGACACTGCCCCTGTTCTGAAGAGCTCCTGGCCTCATGAGGAAGCCAGATAATTATGATACAGCAAGAACGGTGTTCTTAGGGGGCCACGGGTAATGGGAGGACAAGAGAGGAGTTCTTAGGGCTTGCCTTCAGAATCGGATGAAGAGATTCCTGAACTCTCAAAAAATGTTAACCATGCTATTCTGATTCTAAGTCATATATGCTCATTGTAGGAAAATTGGAAGAGAGAAAAATACAAAAAAAAGTTAAAATATTTACTCTCACAAAACATTATCTAGTGTTAATATTTAGGTTATTTCCTTTCTTACCTGTATCTATAATTACATTTATATCTGTAATGGGTATAAAATCTATGCTCACAAATAAGATGTGCTCCTAATATAGAACATTCAAAACCTACTATAATTGTCTGTACCTTGCTCTAGAGCCTCAATTCCAAGTGATGGTGTTAAAAAGAAAAAGAGAAAAGAAAAGAAAAACAGCATCCCCCTTAAGTTACTCTCTGACTCAAAATAGTTTCTCTACTGAGAAGTGTTCAATCAATTTAAAGTTCAAACTCCTATCTATACTTGTCCCTCCTTTCAAACAGACTGTCCCATCCTCTTCTTTGATGGCACCAGAGTGGGGGAGGTAGTGCACCTGTCTTCTGGGTTCATGCCAGTCCCCCATGGGAGGACATGTGACCTCGAATGCTGAGCCCTGGGATCCTGCTCTGGTGTCCACTGAGCTGCACCTGAATCTCTCTGATGTAGGTGTGCTGATGGCACCACTGCCTGGGGTCAGGAACCTTGCCATGGCTCAGATGGTCCTGTCCCCATCCCTCATGCTGATCTCAAGCCTCTTCTGGCTCCCTGGTCCAATCTACATGGCTGTGTCCCCACAGCAGGCATGAAGCAACTTCTCTGACACCACCGCATTTTATGGCACAAGGTGGACATGGCCAGATCTTACAGGACCTTGCCTGGATGGGAAGGAATTTGGATTTTACCCTAAATGCAATGGGAAGCCAGAACAAAGTTTAAGCAGATGCCTGATGTGATGCAGTTCCCATTTTTTAAAAATTCAGTTCTCGTAATTAACAGGTCGTGTTTATTGGCTTTGTGAGAATGGACTGGGACAGGAGTGGAGGCAGGGTTACTGCAGGAAGCTAGAGCACAGCCGAGGCCAGAGACGATGGTGAGCCTGAACTAAGGTGGTTGCTGTAGAGAGGAGGCATAAATGTTGGAGTGTGAACATCGGCGAGCTGATGGACTGGATGCAGAAGGCATGAAAGGTGATGTCTAGGACAAAAGGCAGGTGATGCCTCTGCTGGAGACGTGGTGGAAGGTGGCAATAGGCTGGGATCAGGAGCTCTGTTTCAGACATATTAAGTTCCAGGTGTTCTTGAGGTCACCAAGGAGAGAGGCTAAGTGGGCGGCTGGATGTGCGAGTTCACAAAAGAGCTGTGGGCATCATTGGCACAGGCACACAGTGGGCATCTACCCCCACGGGCAGGAATGCAATCAATGAAAGACAAACCTGGCAGAAAGAGGGAAGAGGATCCAGCAGAGGGCCCTGAGGAACTTCACCAGCTAGAGCTTGAGTAGAGAAGGAAGAGCCTGGAAAGAAGACTGGTGAGGAAGGAGCTGTGAGAGAGGAGAGAGCAGGGAGGGAGGGTTCAAGGAGTAGATGGACTGGGTGCTGCTGAGAGGCTCAGCCAGGTAAGTGAGGCCCGAGGATGCACTCACTCTGCCTCCTTGGCTGGCAGGTTCTCTCCTCTGCCCCGCCCCCAAGCTTGATCCTCTCTCTATATGGATGGCACTGAATGACAGTTTTTGTTAACATACCTGCCTCCCTCTCTAGTCTGACAGTGACCCGGAACACCCCTACATGTTTCCAGAGGTAACTCAATGTCTGGCTCAGGGTAAGTCCCCAGGAAATGTTAGGAAAGTTAAAATTAATCACAGCGTGAGTGAGCAGACTGTATGTAGCGTTTGAATAAATACTTAGACTGCGATGGGGCGATGGCTTGTATTGGCAAGAAACCAGGAGGCGGCCACCATTGTAATAGAAACATGAACACTCCAGGTGAGTAAAGCTGGGCTGGCCCCTCTGGACTCCTTTGTGGGGTGCTTTTAAAAATTATTTATTTATTTATTTATTTATTTATTTGAGAAGAGAGAGAGCAGGAGGGAGAGGAAGAGAGAATCTGAAGCAAACTCCATGCTCTCTTTCTTCCCTCCCTCCCTCTGTCCTTTCTGCCTTGCTTTTGCCTTGCCTTGCCTTGGCCTTGCCTTGGCCTTCCTTTCTTCTCTTCTCTTCTTCTCTCTCCCTTTCCTTTCCTTTTTCTTCTTTCCCTTTCCCATCTCCCTTCCTTCCTTCCTTCCTCCTTCTATTACTTTCAGATAACCATCAGTAGGTTCTATTAGGAATGCTTTTTGTTTCATGCTTCTCTTTTCTCTTTCCTTTCCTTCCTTCTTTCTTCTTCTTTCTTCTTCTTCTTCTTCTTCTTCTTCTTCTTCTTGGTTTTTCTTTTTTCCTTTTTTGTTTTGCTTCTTAAATTCCACATATGAGTGAAATCATATGGTATTTGTCTTTTTCTGACTTATTTCACTTTGCACTATAATCTCTAGATCTATCCATGTTGTTGCAAATGGCAAGATTTATTCTTTTTTATGGCTAAGTCATATTCCATTGTATATATATGCCTCTTCTTCTTTATCTATTCATTTACTGATGGACACTTGGGCTGCTTCCATAATTTGGCTACTGTAAATAATGCTGCAATAAACACAGAGGTGCATACATTTTATTGAGTTAGTGTTTTTATATTCTTTGGGTAAATACCTAGCAGTGGAATTACCAGATCATATGGTAATTCTTTTTTTTCTTCCTGAAAAATATTTATTTTGCAAAATGTTTGATATAGAAATCTTGAGGAATATTAAGATGCACATACATATTTTATATTAAAAGATAATGCTGCTTTTATTTTTGGATGTATTCTTCTTTTTTAAATTTTTTAAAATTATTTTTTTTTAAGATTTTATTTATTTATTTGACACAGAGAGAGAGAGCACAAGTAGTCAGAGAGAGAGGCAAGCAGAGAGAGACAAGGGGAAGCAGGCTCCCCACTGAGCAGAGAGCCTGATGCAGGGCTCGATCCCAGGACCCTGAGATCATGACCTGAGCTAAAGGCAGAGGCTTAACCCGCTGAGCCACCCAGGTGCCCACAATTTTTTAAAATTATTTTTAATATGTTATGTTGTATCATACATGGTGACTAACATATAGTAACTCTATTTTAATTATTTCGAGAAATCTCCATACTGTTTTCCACAGTGGCTGCACCAATTTGCATTCTCACCAATAGTGCATAACAGTTCCTTTTTCTCCATAACCTTCCCAACACCTGCTGTTTCTTGTGTTTTTTGTTTTAGCTGTTCTGACAGGTATGAGGTGATACCTCATTGTAGTTTTGATTTGCATTTCGCCACTGATGAGTAATGACGAGCATATTTTCATGTGTCTGTTGGCCACCTCTATGTCTTCTTTGGAGAACTGTCTATGCATGTTTTCTGCCCATTTTTAATTGGATTATTTGGTGTGTGTGAGTGAGTGTGTGTGTGTGTGTGTGTGTGTGTGTTGAGCTGTATAAGTTCTTTTTTTTTTTTTTAAGATTTTATTTATTTATTTGCAGAGATCACAAGTAGGCAGAGAGGCAGGCAGAGAGAGGGGGGAAACAGGTTCCCCGCTGAGGAGAGAGCCCGATGCGGGGCTCAATCCCAGGACCCTGGGATCATGACCTGAGTAGAAGGCAGAGGCTCAACCCACTGAGCCACCCAGGTGCCCCTAAATTCTTTATATATTTTGGATACCAGCCCTTTTTCAGATATGTCATTTGCAAATGTCTTCTCCCATTCAGTAGATTTTCCTCTAGTTTTGATTGTTTCCTTCACTCTGCAGAAGCTTTTTGTTTTGATACAGTCCCCACAGTATATTTTTGTTTTTGTTTCCCTTGCCTCAGGGAGACATATCTAGAAAAGTGTCGCTATGGCCAATGTCAGAGAAATTATTGCCTACGCTCTCTTCTAGGTTTTTTTTAATCATTTTGAGTCTCACATTTAGGTCCTTAATCCATCTTGATTTTTTTGTGTGTGTGGTGTAAGGAAAAGGTCCAGTTTCATTCCTTTGCATTGTAGCTGGCCAGTTTGCCCAACACCATCCTGGTTGGATTTTTATATCCAACTCTCAGAGGAGGGAATGGAGGCTCAGAGAACTATGTATGTTGCCTGGCATCACACCCTGGCTAGGGGTAGAGCTGGGAATTAGTTACAGAATTAGACATCCAGACCTCTTAACCTTTGCCTGCTTGGTCAGTTCCACTGAAGCATGTCTCTGACCTTACTCATATCGGATAAGGTTGAATGGCCCATAGTAACCATTCCTACTTTCTTCTCATACACCCTTCTGCACTGCAGAGGCTGGAAATTGTAATTAAAATTTTCAGGGGGCACCTGGGTGGCTTAGTGGGTTAAAGCCTCTGCCTTCGGCTCAGTTCATAGTCCCGGGTCCTGGGATCAAGCCCCAAGTCAGGCTCTCTGCTTGGCGGGGAGCCTGCTTCCCCCTCTTTCTCTGCCTGCCTCTCTGCCTACTTGTGATCTCTGCCTGTCAAATAAATAAAATCTTAAAAAAAAAAAAAAAGTTAAAAAAATTTTTTTTCAGATCCCTTGCCACTAGAGTTTTGCCTGGGACTTAGTTCTTTCAATTGTTCAACATTTGTAAACGATTTGGAAGGAGGAAGTGAGGCAGTTTGGCTGCTTTCTACTAATAAACAAAGGTAGAGCTTATGCAGTCCATCCTAGAGTATTGGGGGGCTTTAAATTGCAGGGGTGGTGGCAGTGGATTTCTACCACTGGATCTCAGGGACCTTGGAGTGGTCCAAGCCTCCTACTTGGAGCAGAGAAGGTGGCACCTCTGGTGGTTCAGTTACGCCATGCTCTGAGAGTCACTGGCAAGGAGGAGTCAGCCTAGAGTCTACTCCTCCCACTCTCTCAATGATCTAGTAAGTCAATTCCCTCTACTAAATGTTGTTCTGTTTGAAATAGATAGGCAATTTTTTAGAAACATTTTATTTATTTATTTGAGAGACAGAGCATGAGCAGGGGGAAGGAGGCAGAGGGAGAGGGAGAAGCAGGCTCATGGTAAGCAGGATGTGGGACTCTATCCCAGGACCCTGGGATCATGACTGGAGCTTAAAGCTGACGCTTAACCAACTGAGACATCCAGGCTCCCTGCATAGGGAACTTCTGCTTGCTCTTCTTATCCCTGACTAACAGCACTACCCCCTATCTGGCCTCCCAACTTACAGCAATCGAGGGGAAAGGAAATAAGCATTTACTATTGAGGCAATCCCTCCTTCCTATATCTGCCCACCCAACTCCTTTCAGGCACATGACCCAGGAAGGGTTTTACTCACAGTCAGTCCCTCAAATGGAAAACCATGAAGGGTATGGAACTTGGTAATATATGCTAATGTAAGGGTCAAACAGGAACTCAGAGATGAAGGTGAAAAAGACAGCAAGCAATTCTGTGTGAGACATTCTGTTCAGGCCTTCAAATTAAATGAAACAGTAAGGATTAATGAAAGGTTCAGAGCAGAAATTGTGAAAGGGCTCCTGGCAGCAGCCTCAAGATACTCTGCTCTCTGTCATGATGCCATTGTCTGGGATTTATGAATTTTGCTTGTACTAGGTTTATTTATTTCTTTTTTAAGCTACAGAACTCCAAAAGACAAGACAAACCAGGGTTCAAGGTTCTTTGTACAAGCAGCAGCAGCCAGAAAGGGAAAGATTCATAATGGCACACCATAGGTGCTAAGACTTACGTAATGAACGGGAATGATTACTAAAGAACTTCGTGTGATCTGGCTGTGAGCTTCCATCCTCATCTTCTGTTCTGCTGTTGCCCTTTGGAAACCTTCCCTGCCACTGAGACCATCTCCTTGCTGTCTGACCGCTAACATGGGTTCACCCTCCCCTCCCTGTCCTTTCCCACCTGGAATATCTTCCTCGCTGCTTTCTCCCAACCCACATCGTCCTTGCCTGGCAAAGCCTGGCTCAAAGCCAACTGTCCCCTTTAAGCTGTTGGCTTTCTCAGGCTCTACCTGACAGCGGCCCCACCCTCTCTGAACTGGTAACCTCTTGGCTTTGTACATCCTTTTAATAGTGTCATCCTGCTGAGTCATGAATCTAGGCTGAGTAACGTTTATCTTGCTGCTAAAACACCTGGAAGGGAAGCCAGCTCATCTGGGACACATTTTACCTGCCCATAGCTTTACAGGTCTTCATACTTCTACACATCCTATCAACCCTATGAAGGACCCAACAACTCCTGGAACATAAGTAACTGCTCCAAGCTCAGAAGATGACTTGGTCAAGCTCAGAAAATGACTTGGCTTGGACCCAGGTCTGTTTGATTTTCACAGCTTGGTATTCCTACTATTTATACCGCCTTCCCTGACATCAGGATGTTTTTCACAACTAAATGGCAAGCCTTCTGTGGTCAGGAATCAGGTCCTTTCATACTGGTGTGCCACCTCTGCTTAGAAGTGTCCTGCACATAATAGTTGCTCAGTAAATATCATTTGGCTAATTGGGATTATAAACTAATTACCTTAGAGTTACAAATTATGTTAACCTCTTTAAAGTATGTTTACACTTGCTAATTCATTCCCTGTGACAGGGATGCTGATTAAAAACTCCCATTACACAATTAAAAAAAAACAAAACCCACACACCCCCAGAAACAGCATTGAGGACAAACAAATTGCCCAAAATCAAATAATAAGAAATCTTAGCCTCTGACACCTTATTTAGTTCTATTGCTGAAGTAGTAGGTGCAAGCACTGTAAAGAGATACTTCTGAGACTACTGAGGAAATTTAAGTATTCATTATGTATCAGATGGTAGTAAGGAATTACATTAGCTTCCTATTTCTGTTCTAACAAATTACCACAAATTTAGTGTCTTAAAACAACACAAATTTATTATCTTACATTTCTAGAACTTGGAAGTCTGAAATGGACTGTACTTGGCTAAAATAAAGATGTCAGCAGGACTTTGTTCTGTCTCCTTGATTATTCCAGGTCTAGAGGCCACCTGCATTCCTTAGTTCATGGTTCCCTCCTCAGTTTTCAAAGCTCATTTGGCTCTCCTCATCACAGCTCCTACTCTGACCCCCTATGTACCTCTTTCAAGTACTCCTCTACTGGATAATACAGGATAATCTCCCCGTCTCAAGATCCTTAGCTTAATTACACCCGTAAAGCTCCTTTTACCATGTAAGGTGACACATTCACAGGCTCAGGATTTGGACATGGACATCTTCGGGAGCCGTTATTGAGCTTACCACACAAGTTATTGATAATTGTGGTAAATATGATGATAGCACATTGATTTTGTTTTTTAAATGTCTTCATTTGTTACAGAGGTTTGATGAAATATTTATGGGTGAAATAGTATGATGTCTGATATTTGCTTTAAAAACTCCAGAAAAACAAGTGGATGTGTGTGGAAGGAAAATGGATGGCATATGATTGGCAAAGTGCTTGCTAATTATTTGTGAATTATGAAGCTGGGTATTCGGTATGTGGGGGTACACTTTACAGGTTTTCCTCTACTTTTGCGTAAGTTTGAGATTTTCTAAAATATCTTTTTAAACTGTAGGTATCATTGAAGTTTCCAGTGTAACTTTCTCTAATCCCATCTTCCTCTCTTCCTCCCCAGAATGGTAGCTGCCATTCTGAATTTGGTGTTCTCCTCTCTCTTCCAAAATTTTATAGTTTTAGTACACATACATGTCCAAAACAATATATAGAATTGGTTTCCACATTTTTTCCAAATTTATATAAATAGTATCATAATGCATATTTCAACAGAATTTTTGAGATTTATTCATGTTGATACATGGATACCGTAGTTCATTCTTTTTTAGGTAATATAAAGTATTCAACAGTATAGCTCTATCTAAATTTATCTCTTATGTTGATGTATATTAAAGTTGTTTTCAATTTTTAGTTACCATAAACAGTGCTACGATAGACCTTACAAATATCTCCTTACAAATATGCTCACGGATGAAATTCCCTATAGGATACTAACTAGTGGAATTGGTAGTTTGTTGGCTATATGCATTTTTATCATTACTAGATCTTGCTAAATATTTAATAACAGGGTGGTGCCAATCTATACTCTTTGGCAATATATGAGATTTCCTTTTTATAGTCATACCTTCATCCACACTTAGTATTTTAAGGCTTCAAAATTTCTGCCAACCGAATAGATGTGAAACAGTATCCCCCTGTTTTATAACTACTGAAGTTGAGCATCTTTTATCTTAGGGCCCTTTTGTTAATTCTTCCTTAAACCATTAAATCTAAAATTTACCCCCCACATTGAGTTTTTAATTTTCATGCTCTTTTTACTTATAAAATTACATTTTCTTTCTTAATTTCTGCTTTGTCTTTGGGCATTCTGAACATTTTTTTAAAAGATTTTATTTATTTATTTGATAGAGATTACAAGTAGGCAGAGAGGCAGGCAGAGAGAGAGGAGGAAGCAGGCTTCCCGCTGAGCAGAGAGCCCTATGCGGGGCTTGATCCCAGGACCCTGGGATCATGACCTGAGCCGAAGGCAGAGGTTTAACCCACTGAGCCACCCAGGCTCCCCTCTGAACATTCTTTTTTAAAAGTCTTGGCAGATCACATGATTAATTTCACCCAGAGTGAAATCATATTTTGATGACTACTGATCTTGTTGTCTCTTAAGATTTCTTTGTTGGTTTTTGAACTTAAGTAGGTAGGCTCTAGTTTGAATGGGGGGATTTCCGGTTCAGATATTTTTTTCTTCCTCTTCCTTCCCAGTGCACATCCTTTTCTGTCTAATCACTCCTTTTTAGAACCGTAGGTCCTCAATTTAGACCCAGGTCTTTCAACATTTTTAGGGCTCCTTTCCCAAGGTGTTATTCAGGTCACTGCAGATCCAGTGATGGACAGACAGACGTGCCTGGGTCAGATCCTGTTTGTGAACAATCTCCATACCATCCTGCCTTCAGAAAACTGCAGCTTGTTAAAGGCAAGAAAAACCCCAGCTGGTGGTCAATAGCATTTTTTCAGGCTTCTCATGAGTCAGACAGCCCTACACCTGCTCCAGGCTTCAAGAAGAGAGCTTGGCTTTGGTCCCCTTCTTGACATGGAGCAATTTAGTCTCAGCCTTGCTCTCTGATCATCACTTTGAATTTCCCTTTTGTTTCTAGTTCATAGAAATGCTTAACTAATTCTCTAATCCAGTTCTGACTGTTTAATTTCTTGATTTTCAACTATATCTGTTATAGGTATGTATCTGGAGCAGAAAGTATGCCTCAGGTGTGATTTTCCATTGTCGCTGTGATTAGTAAACTACAGATTACTTTGATTAGGGAGTTACCTTTTTATGTTCAGTTTTAACTCAGCGTTGTGGTAAGGGTCAGATGAGACTAAATGTTGCTGATAAATCTGATGTTAATCTGATACCGCTTTTTTGGTATGTGAACAACACAAATACACAGACATATCCCTGGCTGTATTCATATTTCCATTTGAAAGTACTTAGGCTCTTATATCTAGATTCCTATCTATCTATTCATCCATCTATCCACCTACCTACCTACCTATCTACCTATCATCTGTCTGTATGTAGTATATGTTTATATTTTACTTGAAAGTCTTCACCCTTTTTGTTATTGTTGGATTTGCTTTTTATTCTTAATGTTCCAAAATTGTGCAAGGATGAATCTAGGTGGGGGACTTTTTTATTCTTTCTGACTGATACCCAGTGATGTCTTCCATTCTGAAGATTTGAATTTTTCTAGTACTGGGAAGATTTTACTATTATTCTTTTATTATTCCTCTTTCATTTCTCTGTTCTTTGATGGATGTTGGCCCTTTTCTTTTTTTTTTTTTAAGATTTTATTTATTTATTTGACAGACAGAGATCACAAGTAGGCAGAGAGGCAGGCAGAGAAAGAGGGGGAAGCAGGCTCCCCGCCGAGCAGAGAGCCCGACTTGGGGCTTGATCCCAGGACCCCGGGACCATGACCCGAGCCGAAGGCAGAGACTTTAACCCACTGAGCCACCCAGGCACCCCGGATGTTGGCCCTTCTTGATTGACTTTCTGTGCCCCATCTTTTCTTCCCTTCTTTTTTTCTGTCTTTGTGTTTTTTGTTCCATGTTTAGGGAAACGCCTTAATGTTTTTTTTTTTTAAAGATTTTATTTATTTATTTGTCAGAGAGAGAGAGAGAGAGTGAGCACAGGCAGACAGAGTGGCAGAGGGAGAAGCAGGCTCCCCGTGAAGCAAGGAGCCCGATGTGGGACTCGATCCCAGGATGCTGGGATCATGACCTGAGCCGAAGGCAGCTGCCCAACCAACTGAGCCACCCAGGCGTCCCCTTAATATTTTCTAGTAGCTCTTTAAGTGAATTTGTTGGCAAGCTATGTATTTTTTCTTTCTATGATTTTTTTCTTGTTTTTTGACTGCTGCTTCTTCATAGCGGCCTGTTCTTGCTTTATAGGTGAAATATATTCTTAAGTCTCTTTGAGGATATGGATAGAATTTTTTAAAACCTCCCTTCTCTTCCTCGGATTCTCTCTGTACCTCCTGGGTAATTTGCTGTGAATGTTCACCTTCTTGCCGTCAGATGGCTACAGCTGTCTAGTGGCCCTGGGTCGTCCTTCCATATCTACAAATGAAGGATCACACTGAGCATCTGACCTGCGAGAGCACTAAACACAGACTTGTTAGGGCCAGTGTCCTCTCTGGGCTTCTGTCCTCAATAAGAATTCTGGCCTGCTGTCTCCTATCTCAGAGACACTGTGGGGGACTCCACACAAAGAGCATCCCTGCCTTCCCTGCAGCTCTTCTGACTTGGGTCACCCTTCTCACTGGTTTATCAGTTAACACAATTCCATCCCCCTTACAGTCCTCTAGAAGTGGATAAAATCTCTGCTCTGGATATACTGCCCCTACTTCCCAATCTCAACACTTGAAAAAAATGTGCTTCATTCTATATTTCTATATATTCTATATTTCCTCAACACAGTGGATTTAGAAACTAGGGTGGGTGACAGGTGGTTTAAGAGATACACTCCATCCAACATCTTGAAGCAGAACATCAGATGAACATCAATTGATATTTTAGGCAAATCACTGGCTACTATGTGGAGAGAGGTTTGGAAGGGGGCAGAAGTTGGAGCTAAGAGTCCATTTAGGTCTACCAGTTTCAAATGCAAGATGATGGAGCGAGGTCCTAACTGAGGGAGTAAAAAGAAGAGAGAGGGCAAAGTAGAAGAATGGGGGATGTATTTTAGAGGTACGTCTAACAGAGGACTCCTTTCATTTCTTCTGAATGTTTCCGGACTTTTGGGCGAGCTCCTAGGATAAGAGATCTTCAGTGATGAATGTAGGGAAGTGGCATGGTTTGGTGAATTGGCTTGGGACAAAGGCAGGCCTGAATTTGAATATGAATTTTTATAGACTACCTCACAGCCTCAGCAACCTCATTTATAAAATGGGCAAACTAATTCCTACTTTCGCTAGTGAGGCAACAGAATTCTCTTGGGCCACCTTAAGAAAAAAAGGAATTATTGCAAAAATACAAGCTGATTAGCTTGAAAGTAGGAAGCTGTTTAGACTGAAGCCTATAGATCTCTGTACTCCTCTCTATGGCCCAAATGATTTCTCTTGCATAACATTTCCACTGCTGTGTGTCCACTGCAGTTCTATTTTATCAATGCCAATTTGAGGAAGGAGACAGTCTAGTTGGATTATCTCATTATTATCAGCCCATTTGGAGAAAGCCTTTCCTACCAGGTCACTAGTGGCTGACCACTAACGGAGGCCTTTCTTTAGTCAAGTGATTACGTTGCCTCAGTCAGGGGCTACTTCTGTGCAAAGAGCAGCACAACCCTGTTTTCCTGGCCAGATAGGGCTCTGTGTGTTAAGACAAAAAGGGACACAGGGAAGAAAAGACCTACACGCCAATACTTTATCTGTCAGCGTTGATCTTAAGAAAATATGATATATTTTCAGGACCATGACTGTTCAATATCTATTTCTAAATCTGTCTGGTTAAAAATGCATATGAAAACAGAACCTGTAATACTGTCATTTAATTAATGAAGGCGGGATTTTCAGTTTTCCGCCATATGCATTCTTTTGTTCAGCTGCAACATAGGTGCTATTTTCTGTGCTCCTTTTTAACTTTTAATAAGCTTCCTTTCTGTAGAGTGCGGGTAATGCTGTGAAAGAGCAGCTAAAACATATTTTCAAAAGAAAAACAATCCTTAACTGAAAAATGATCCAAAGGAAGCAGGGAGGGAACAAAGAGAGCTTCCATGACACGTTCGTGTAAATGGAACAATCCTTATTTGACAGAAAGAGGGGGAAGAGACACAGGGCTCACTTTTTCTGATTTCTCATTTTGTCACTCAGTTCTTTCTACACTGCCTCATTACCATTTGTACTTCCATAGGAAATTAGAGGATTTAAGGAAAGAGAACACAAACTGGGGAATCTGATTCCCTGGACCTGAGTCCCAGCACTGCTGTCACCTAGCTGGGGACACTGTGAGTGGCACTTTTCCCTCATCCTTCAACTCATCATCTGAGGGATGAAGAGATGGTTTAGACGAGGCCAGGGCTTTCCAATGAAGCAGAGGCCTAACAGTGCCGATCTGGGATTCGGGGGACATTTGATAACATTGAATCACATCATAAAAATGTTAATCCCTTTGCAACCTTTTTTCACTATTTTTTTTTTCTTTGTGGTGTATCATGAAAAGACCTCAGTTTGGTGCTGATGTGTCTTTAACATCTCTCTGATTTTTTATGAATTTTCCCTTTTTTAACAGAATAAACCTCAGGCTCAGAGCCTTTGGCAGGCAGCAATATCTAGCTAGAATTTAAATATCATACCCCCCCCAGTCCTGCCAATGGTATTTGAATATGAGGTCACTTTCTAATGATGGCAGGTATTCCTGGCATTTCGGTGATGTTAGTAATACATGCTTTATTTGAAAATAAGTGGAATTGTAAGTTTTAGAAGTACATCTAATGAGTACTATTATTTGTACTATAGCCGGAATGGTTAAGCAACATGACTGGAGGCAAGGAACACTGGTCTACCAGTGGATGCTACCAAGATCCTCTGCCACCCTCGAGCCTGGGCATTCTCACCTGGCCCACTGAAGGCTGTTTCCATGGATAACGCAAACACATTTACAGAGAAGAACAAGACACCCCTCATCCATCCTCCTTATATGACAATTCACCTGGCTCTTCGGCTCCCAGAATCTTTAATAAACACAGGGACAATCTGTAGTTCATGACACTGGATTGTAAAGAAAAAGCGAGAAAATAGTTCTTGGAGTTTTAGGAAGGTTGTGGACTGCTACTCAAACCTGACAGATTGAACAAATTTATTTTGGCCCTCTCTCAAAACTCAGTAAAAAAAACAGTAAAGGAGTAAGACCATTTTAAGCCTACAAGGACAAGGAGAATGGGACAGGAGGCAACAATGGGCCAGAGATGCTAGAAAGTATTTTGGAAGGTGGAAAAGTTGTGGATGAGGGATAATTGGGACACAAGTGCCTGCATATAGAGGTACTCGTGAGAAGCCAGCTGATGCATGCTTTTGTGCTTTGGGAAAGCTCAGGGATCAGAGATGCCAGGGTCCTCTGGAGACAGCAGAGGGACTTGCAAACAGGATGACTGCTGGAAATTCTGTCCAAAGCAGAGTTTCTCAACCTTGTCCCTGCTGACATTTTGGGCAGGAGATATTCTATGTAGGGGGATGCTATCTGGCATTGCCGACTTAGCATCCCTGGCCTCTATGCACTATTGTTAACAGTCCTCCCCTTTCCAGTTCTGACAACTAAAAATGTCCGAATGTCCCTTTAGGGGCACTCTACTGTTTTCTACCCAAAAAGGAACTAGAGATTTATACTATGAATACGGTGGAACAGAAAAGCCCCAGACCTGGGAACAGGAGGTGCAGAGAAGGGAGAGGTGAGGCACTGAACTGAAAGCCAGGGGTTAGGGGAATTCTACATACAGAATCCCAGCTCCCTTTGTCTACTCAGGACGATGAAAGTGCCCAGGGGGAGATGGGTGGGCAAGCCACTAGGCCTCCAATAGGAAAGAAAGAAAAAGAAAAAGGGGGTATGGACCCTGTAGATTTCTCAAGGGTTGGAAGAGGATGTGTGGGATGCCAACTCAAGCAAAGCAGCAAGTGAGAAGAAATTCTTTCTTTTCCCTCCTTTAACCCCGGGAAAGGCCCCCTCTGCTGCTCTTGGACAGAAAATTAAACTAATTTGTTATTGTTGTTCAAGTATCTGATACAAACTGGTTGTGTTACACACATTTTGCTTTATTTTGATTGTTTTTCAATGCAAGGGGTCATTGGAAATTATAAAACAGTTTCGTAGCTTTATCGACTAACTCTTAACCATATAAACATATGGTAACACAGGCTTCTATTTGTACTCTTGACCTGGGTCTGGTAAGAGTAAACAGGCCCTTCTGTCAGAAGTTTCGTGTCTCCCTGATGTAAGATCATTTAGTGATAGGACTCAGAGAACTAAAGGTAGTTATTAGCTCGAAGAAAAACAAAAATATGAATGAGAAATGAAATGCAATCCCACGAACCTATGAGATTAAGCTACGAATAATATATAATGTATACACATACATACATTTTCTACCTTGCTATCTGTCTATATACATACATACATACATACATGTATTTAACTGTGTTTGTAATGACACAGAAATCAAACATTACTTTTTTCAAAACTAGGATAAAATTTAAAGACACGGATGCTGTGGGACGGTTGTGCATATGGCCAGGGTTGGTAGCTGTTTAAGCCCCATGGTAAGATATCAATAGAAAAGTTATTTAAAAAAAAACAGAAGAACCAAGATATAAAGCCTATGTGTTTATTTAAAATCATAAAACTAAACTCTAGAAAAAGATTAAAAGAGGTGAAAGTAACTGCCATTTAAGAACAGAACTTGCACATGGGGCAGAGTTGTTAGGGCACTGGTATCATTCAGGATAAATCTTTTTTTTTTTTTTTTTGAGTTTTAAAGATTTTTATTTATTTATTTGACAGACAGGTCACAAGTAGGCAGAGAGAAGAAGGGAAGCAAGCTCGCTGCTAAGCAGAGAGCCCAAAACGGGGCTTGATCGCAGGACCCTGGGATCATGACCCGAGCCGAAGGCAGAGGCTTTAACCCACTGAGCCACCCAGGCGGCCCCAGGATAAATCTTTTATTATGGTTTGCCTTCTTGAATTACGTACATGTTTCACACAGATATAATTTTTTGTTGTTGTTAAATTAAGGCTACAGAATGTCAGGAGATTTAATGATGGGTGAATATATAGAAGATAGAATATAAAGAAAAAGCATGATACATTTCTATGTGGGATGAAGAATAGGTAGAACATGGTGAGCACACATTAACAAGATGAAGACAGATGGGAAAATCATGGACTGTATATGTTTTTAATAAAGGAGGGAGGCAGAATGGACATTTGTCTACTGTCTGCTAAATGGCAAGCAGAGCACTAGGGGTTTTATATACATTATTTTATTTAATTCTCATGACAATTCCAGGAGGTGTTTGTTATTGGTCTCACTTTACAGATGAGAGAACTGAGAGATGTAACTGGGTATAGGGAGGCACCACGGTGCATGGGTGTGAACTGAGAGGTCAGTGTTCAGATCAGCCTTCTGACAAGCATGAGCATGTTGACATGCATGAGCATGTGTGCCTTGGGCACACACCTCATCTTCCTGTGTTTCTCTGTTCTCCTGTGTAACATGGCACTAGAGCTGAGACAGAAGTTTATTATTGATTTATTATTTCATCTCATAGGAGCATTAGAGGGATTTATGAATGAAGATGTGTGAGGGATTTATAAAAGTGCCTAACACACCATAAAAGCTATTATTATAAAAGGTATTCAGTCAATCAAGATCAAATGAAATTCCTAGGGAGATATTTTTCTGAAACTGAGTTTCCTCATCTAATTTGACGTCTCTGGGCATTTGAAACTACTGACCACTTGCCCAAGGTTACAAAATTGCTAATTAGTGAAGCTGCACTTTGAACTCAAGTCTGTCTGCCTTCACAGCCCAGGCTCCTTTCTCTATAATCCATTGCCTCCTATTAGCTCATAGGGCAGGTGGTAGAAAGACTAGCCACACACGCAGAAAATATCAACACTAGAAAAGAGAAAGAGGGAAATGAGAGTGTTGACCAGTGAAGGAGTTAAACAATATGATGTTGAGTCAAACAGAGAAGGAAGTGTGATCTCTTAGGATAAAAATAAGATGGCAACACAGGTAGGAAAGTGTAGATGATTACGTTACTGAGACAGAGATAATACCTGAGCAAGCTCATATAAGTAGGACATTATGATTGGCAAAGATGAGTTTAAGTAGGGATGGTCTCAGAAGAAACACTTTAGTCAATCTATGACATAGCTTACTTTAACTCTTAGAATGCCAACAGAAAGATCCCAGCTGGATTTCCAGAGTTTTCCACTTCAGGAAGCATGCACTTTCCCTCTGCCTCATGCCTTCTACTCTGCTTTTCTACCACCCACAACTGTAGCTGATTTTCTATTTTGGGAATATCTGTTTAACAAGCATCTCCTTAACTGTAAGACTGTAAGGTCCGTGAAGGCAAGGATTATGTCAGTTTTATTCAATTGTACTTAACACAGTGTCTATTACAGACTGAAGGAAGGCAAGGAGAAAGGACATGTTTCCATATGTAATAAATTATATCTTAATGCTGTCCTCATAGATCAAGAGGCTATGCTAGAAGTAATGGGGAAAAAAAACTATTTGAAATAAATTAGCCAATATTTTCGTATAGGTATCAGAAAGTACAAGCTGGGAGGACCTTAGAGATCACACAAAGAGGAGTAAGATACAACCCCTGCCCCAAAGGAATGTGCTTCTGTTCTAAAGGAGAGATAGAGGAGACAGATCAGTGTGCAGGAGATGATGAGGGATACGGTGCCGGGAGAAAAGACAAAGAAAAATGGAAAGCGACAGTCCATTCTTGTGACTGTTTGTTAAACATTCTGTATTTGTTCACTTTGCTCCCAAGGAATAATAGCTCTGCAATGCACTCGGAAGTCTAGCCCATTATTCCTAATGAATGGGCTTGGTGAGGGAGCAGGGGCTCAGCTATCAGGCAGCCATCACTGATGGCCTCATATAGGCCCCCAAATCTTATCTAGTGCAATTGTTTTCAAATTGGGTTCAAGAAGCACATGGGTGCAGCGAAGTACACAAAGAAGTACTTTACAAAGAATTAAAGACAGCTTTACTTCTGTCTGAAAATGGGCATAAAAACAACCTTTTCAAAGGAACACACGCACCCTGACATTTACTGCAGTATTATTTACAACAGCCAAATTATGGACAGAGTCCTAATGTCCATTGACTGATGAATGGATAAAAAAGATGTGGTAGAGACACATGATGGACTATTATTCAGCTATGAAAAAGAATGAATTTTGCCATTTCCAGTGATGTGAATGGAACTAGCGAGTATTATGCTAAGCAAAACAAGTTAGAGAAAGACAAATGCCATGATTTCACCCATATGTGGAATTTAACAAACAAAACAAATGAACATAAGGGAAAAAGAAAAGAGGAAAATCAAGAAACAGACTCTCAACTGTAGAGAATACACTGATGGTTACTGGAGGGGAGGTGGGTGGGAGGATGGGTGAAACGCATGATGGGTATTAAGGAGAGCACTTGTGAGGTATGTAAGTGATGAATCACTAAATTCTAAACCTGACTAATATTACATTGTATGTTAACTAACTGGAATTTAAATAAAAACTTGGAAGAAAAAATAAGTAATTGCCAAATAACCTAGTTACTCCCACCATCTTTTTGTGTGTTGGGATTGTTTGGAAATTTAAAAAGGAATAAAATTTTTAATATAAATGTAGAAAGTATTTTGGTAATTGAGCAGTCCTCTAAATGGAGTATCTCTTCTTTAGTGCACACAGAGGACACAGGGAGTTACAGAGCTGAAACAACTAGCTCAAGGCCACAGCAAGTCAGTGGCAGAGCTGGGTTTAGAAAATGGCAACTCCCCAACCAGTGTCCCATCTCCCACACAGCAGCATCTAAACCATGATAAGCAAAACTCAAACAAGCCTTTCGAGTTGAGGGTGTATCACATGATAGCCAGTTTCCAAGAAAATGCCAATCTTGCTTTTGGATGGTACAGCCAGTCAGGGCACAGGCAGAGAGATGAGAAAAAGCAAGTCTTCTCAAATGGAAACCCTGCATAAATAAGTCAGCTGATGGAAAAAATGACTTCTGAGATAGGAGGACCACTGCCCACTGACAGTATTTAAGTGTTCCTTTTGGCTGCTCTTTACTCTGAACACAAAAGAAGAGGCTCTTGAGATACTGGACAGAAAAAAGTAATCATAAAACGAATTAACCAACACAAGCCAAGTCCTCCATCAGCTTGCTCATTTTCTCTGCATAACACTTCTAGGAAGCTGAAGCAGCTGTCACTTCCATTTTAGAAAAGAGAAAAACGTGGCACAGAGTGGTTAAAGAACTTGCCCCAAGTCACCGAGCTGGTCAGAGTAGAGCCAGACAGGATTTGAAATCAAGAGGTGTGGCGGCTGTTTACCATCTTCTCTGTTACTTTCTAACGCACTATTATGTGGAGGATGGTTTCGCATGCGTTGCTGCCCAGAGACATGACTGATTTGTATCAATCCAGAGAAGAATACAAGAACTCTCACCTAATGACAGGAACTACAATTTCTCTGAAGCACTGAATGGTTTACAGAGAATCTTCCACATGTGTTCTCTTATTTATTCTAACCTATCAAGGAAATGTAATTATTCCTGTGAGGAGTTGAAGCTCAGAGAAGTCAAGTAAGGTGCCCAGGTCACCCAGCTGTGACCCAGCTGAGCCAGGGTCCAAATTTCATGTGTCTGGTCACCCCCAGCCTGAGCTCTTAGCATTGGCTATGCTTTCTCAGTCTTTTTCTCCCTCTGAATTCACAGGGATATTCTGGTGGGAGGGATATTGTCCAAATGCATTACCTTGCACTAAAATTTTGCAGTTTGGTGAGAGTTTCGAAGTATATGACAAACTGAGCATACATAGTAAAAAGCGATTTATCTAGAAAAGCTCAGATAAATGACAATTTATTTCTTCTAATAATGTGTAATAATCGTAATAATCTTAGAAAAATGGTGGTTAATTTTAAAATCTGAGAATGTCAACAGAGAATAATTCCATTATATTCAGGATTATTTAAGGTTATCCTCAAAATTAATAACATCTTGCTCAAATTTGTACAGTTCTTTGTAGTTTACGGAGCATTCCATGTTCGTTATCTCATATGTCTTTCACCAGAAGATGGGCATGTTCAATTATTATTCTCCCCATTTAGCAGAAAAGGACATTAAAATTCAGAGAGGTTAAAGCTTACTCACAGTAGCTCACAAGAGATCCAACTGGAGCTGAATCCAAATCATCCGACTCCTAGGTTAAAGCTCTTTCTACCACCCCAGCAGTAGCATCCCCATTGCATGCTCTTGAAATAAAAGTAAACTCTGAAAAAGATTCCAGGTGCAGTATATGTGTGCCCATTCTGGCACATCTCATTGCCTGACTCTTCCGGGAAGCCAAGTTTACGGAACCTCTGGCAAGCGTCCCTGGGGGTTAGATGGTGCCATCCAGGACAGCAATTTCTACCTTCACTGGGAATAAACAGCTGATATATTTGATGACAGACATGGGATCCTGGAGCTTCTGGGGAAGGATTTTCTTGCTGCGAAAACAGCCATAGTGGAGAAGCATTTGAGAGTTGGGGAGGGGTTTGAAAATGACTGCAAAAGGTATAACGAATGTGAAACATACAGCTTAGGGAGTGACTCATATGCAGATATTAATCAAGAGAAATTTAACTCTTGAACAAAGAATAAAATCACCCAGAACTGCTACCAACTTGATGAACATAACCAAACCTAGTCCATATTTGGCACTCAAGACATCAAGCGTATTCCTTCTCAGAGCTCTAGCTGGTCCTTGGCTCCTAGCCTACAAAATCCAGTGGGGCAGAAGTAAAATGACCACTTATTGGTCTGGGAACATATTACTACCTAGTCAATAAATTCTTTTATTCTGTGGTCTCTTCTCTGTTCTTCTTCATAAGGATATCCTGGCGCTTGTCACAAGAAATAGACTCGTTTTCCTTTAGCTCCAGATGAATGTCACCGCCTTGGTCAGGCTTTCACAGACCTTTCCCCAAGGTAGATTTTTAATCCCCCACCTTTGGGTTTTAATTCATCACACTGCATTCTAATGTTTAGGTACCCCGATGTCACCACTGAAGCTGAAGTCCAACAAAGTACTTGGCCAAAACTGAGCCCCTGAGAGATTTCACCTGAATGTACAGATGAAGTGAGTAGCACTGATAATCAGAGTTAATTTGCAGCTAACTAGGACACTCAGTGAATGGAAAGTGGCATTTTCTATTTAAATGAAGCTTTCCAAAAAACTCAATATATTCTTATCTAGTAGTAAATAGTCTTAATTTTACCTGCCCTTGCTCCTGCTAAACCAGAGGAAATCAGTGAATATAAGGAATTTGTCCTTGCTGTCTGCAAGCAGAGGGAGGAGTAATTGATTCTAATCAATTAGATTACATGGGGTTTCAAAACCTACATTTCCCCTCTTGCAGCACTGCTCTCACTGGGAATGACTTGTTCAATACCTGTCTCCTGTATTAGCCTTTGTAAGCTGTACCTGGGGAAGGGGCAAGTCTGCAATACTGACTACCGTATTTCTTAGCTCTAGCATAGAGCCTGGCATAGGACAGATTTCAGTAGACTTTTGTTGAATAAAGACATAAATGAATTAAGGACTTCTCAGAAAAGATGGCACAGTTGAGTTTTCCATCATTAATGAATACCAGCTGCAGAGCTACCATTTAGAGTGTCTGTGTGGATCAGCCACTGTGCTAAACACCTTAAAATTTGTGTAGTGAAGATTAGTGCCTATGTTTTACAGATGAGGAAATAGATTCAGAGAATGAAGTAACTCATACTCATATAACTAATTATTGGCCGGACAGCCCATCATTGAAACCAAGCTCTGGCTGATTCCAAAGGCAGTTCATAGATGAAGGGAAAAATCACGTTCTGGCTGAGGAAAGAGCATGGACAACATAAAGATGTGGATGTGCCCGGGGGGCAAAGGGGGTGAAGTGAGTGTTTAGAAACTGGTTGGAGCGTAGGCTGCCCAGGGATGAAAGGGCTAAACGGAGGTTGGGTGGGGCTCACCTCAGAATTTGGGACTACAGACTATACTAGAGTTACACTAACCCCAGACTTTCCCTTGGAAATGAAATTTCTGGAAAAAATCCCATATAACAGCTTATTTGCAAGGTTTTCTGCTAAAGCAGAAGTATAGAGAAAAATTTTCAACGCTTTAAGGTTCCAGTTAGTTGAGTTGCAATTAATCAAATTCCACTGTGAAAGAAAATGTCCTAGCTGGATGCTTACTTACAATTAATTTTTTTTATTTTGAAATGATTATATATTTTCAGAGCATTTGCAAAAATAGTACAGGGAGCTCCCATATACACTTCACCCAGTTTCATAATGTTAACATCTTAAATAATTACTGTACAATGATTGAAACTAGGAAATTAACATTGGCACAGTACTTTTAACTAACTCCAGACTTCATTCAAATTTAACCAGTATTTCCTCTATTAACCTTTTTCTGTTTCAGAATCCAACCAAGAATCCCACTCTGCATAAAGCTGACATGCCTTCTTAGCCTCCCTCAATTCTTGTGACAGTTCCTCTGACTTTCCTTGTCTTTCACAACCTTGACACTTTTAAAGGGTAGTGGTCAGCTAGTTTGTAGACTGTCTCTCAATTTGAGTTTGTTTGATGTTCTGTCATGAGGAGACTGAGGTCATACGTTTATGGCCAAATATGCTAAAACTTGCCATCTTGGCAAATGCATCACAGTGCATCATACCAGGGATACGTGATGTCAACGCTAAACTTGATCACTTGGGTGAAGATGGTGCCCTGCAGGATTTCCAGTTATTATCTTTATTCTCTCTGTAATAAATAAAAATCCTGCTAGAGATGCTTTGAGACTATGCAAGTATCCTATTCCTTCTCAAACTTTTGTCCATTAATTTTAGCATCCGGTGGTATATCTTGTCTGAGATAATTATTACTACGGTGTTCTAATGTTGGTTTTATACTTTGGATGTTCCATTTACAATGATTAATTGGAAGGCCTTTGTAAGTAGAAATCATCCCTTCTTTTCTTTCCCATATATTTATTTACTCAATTATTCATTTATATTAGCACAGACTCATGAATATTTATTTTACTTTATGGGCTATCACCCAATACTATCATTATTTTTTACTGTTGTTCAGATTGTTCTGACTTTGACCACTGAGAGTTCCTTGACCTTTCAGCATGGCCCTATCCTGTTTTTGAGTACTTCTTGCCTCGTTGCACCACAGATACTCCAGCCTCATATTATGTTTTCTCTGCTCCAGCCCTATAATCAACCACTTCTCCAAGAAGTCCAAGTTCTTCCTTTTACTGGGGAATGGTATTTAGAAACCAAGATCTGGACACTAGGTGTGCTCGTTACTGCTTGAGTGACATTTTTTCTAGGTCTTCTCACTGGACAGAGCCATGAAATACATATATATATTTTAACTCATACACATCTATAACTATTTCCATACCTATCATTTTTTGTGTGTATATATATATTTATATATATATATCATATATGTATGTATGTATATATGTGTATATATATATATTTGTCTGTTTATATATTTGTGTGTATATATATTATATATAATATATATGTATATATATATAAAAACCATGAGTTCGTACAGATACCTCTGATTACAATCCAACACTACAGGGTTCATGCTACTCTTTCCCATTTTCTAAATGGATGCTTACTTTGGGGATAATTTTCTAAATCTCCCTGTATCTAAACACCACAGCACATGGTCAGAATTCAGAAATTCTTCTACTCTTACTGAGCTGAGCAGAAATTTCTAGAACAGACAAGAGTGAAGGTATCTGTTTAAACTTTCATTGGCCAGTTTTATGTCACCATAACTAACACAGAGAGACACTAGCCACACCTGTGGCAACTTTAAAAGCATGCACAAATAAAATATTTAACAACCACTTGAAACTTGAAAGATCCCTTCCTCAGCTTTCTTATATACCAACTTCCTACAGCACCTTGGATTTGGGATCATGCTGATAAGGGGGGAGACTAGAAATCTCTATTTGTTTTCAGAGAAAGCCTCTTGCCTGAGGTCAGAAAAAAAAAAAACAAAAACAAAACAAAAACAACAACAACAACAACAACAAAACAGGACCTTTGCAGACTCTCAGTTTAATGTGGCCTACCCTGGCCTCTCTGGATTGTAAATGGGCTTCCACAGAACTGAAGCACTTTTCCAAAAGCAGTTTTCAAAAGCTTCTTGAAGAAGCCAGTCTGTTTGGAAATCATAAGAGACCCAAAAGAGAAGGAATATGAAGGGAAACTAAAGTTTTTCAGTATAATGTATTAAAGAAGATACCAATAGAGTAAGTGCCTCACTATGATGCAGTTTCAGGAGGAACATGCATTAAATAAGAACCTATTATAACCCAGTCTTACTGGGGCAATAGAGAAACAGAATACTACTTTAATTACATAGTTGAATACATGAATTTCAGGGGGAGTTGCTTCTATATTTAAAATATGATCAAATGACAGACTTACTGAAATCAATTTTCCCTGAATCCCTAATGTGTATCACCCACCATGATGATGGCCAGCATGGAATGAGTTTATGATTAGAGGTCTGATTTCTTTTCCTGCTACAAACATCATGAAAGTAGTTCGATGAAGTTATCATGATTCATGATTTAGCTCCAGGAGTTCCTGATTCTTATGACTCAGTGTGGTCCAGTGGAATAAGCAGGCCCTTTAGGATATAATCTCATCCCTGTTCATTGGCACAGCTCAAGCAAACTTTGGAAATTTTATTTTGCATTAAACTTTGATGATTTTAAAAGAGAAACAAAATGCCTGTTCTAAAAATTTGTTAAGAGAATTATATGAGATGAAATAGATATACTTCTAGAAGAAAGGCGAGAGCAGCAAGATGTGGGAAATATATTCCTGGTTCTCAAACTAGCTGTATCATTGTGGAGGAGACATGCAGCCTGCCTGCATCACAGTTTAGCTGTCTGTAAAATGAGGAAACTCAAGTGTTTTCAAACTTTTCTTTAGTTGAAGAACTCTTTAAAACCCCAAATGATGTTTTTATACAGCTTTCTCTAAGACAAATGGATCAAAGGTGGGTGACTCTGCTTACAGAGGGGTGGCTGGCTTTAAAGCCTTTCTGGGCTGACATCCCCTCTCACTGTGCTCATCCACATGGCACCTCTAAACATAATTTAAGAAATCATAGAATAGATGGTGTCTAAGCTCCATATAGCTCCAAAGAATTCCAGTATTCCAAGTGTTCATCCCTGGTCTTTGCCCTTTGGGGGAGAGAGAATGAATGGTCACACCTGGTGCAAAGAGTGGTGGGCAGTACACACTAAGTGCAAATCTGCAGGTATCGCTAGGGTTGGAGAAGGAAAACAATAAAAGCTGGAGAGTTGTTCAATGAAAACAATGAAAGTTGGATAGCTGTCTAGAAGATTCCAAGAAAATGTGGACTGTGCAGATTATTTCTCAGAATGGCAGGACTTCGAAGAGTAAACAGGGTGGATGCTTTCTGGGGGTGGGAAGAAACAAAATAAGTCAAGCCCTAGGAATGGAAATGAAAATGGAGGGTCTTGGACAAGGCAGAGTATGTAGTCCTACCCAGCGACTTTAGGCTCACCTTGATCACAATTCCCTCCAGCTGTTATGCCTTAGGAGTCTTGTGTAAACCTCCCTCCCAGGTAGATTTGCTCCTCAGGACACCGTCACTTCTTCATTGTGATGCTATCTCTGGGCTTGTCTGTATTGCACAGCTGGAACACTGAGGCTACATACTGGAGGCTTGAGATTTAAAATTAGCTAGGTCAGGAGAGCCACTGTAGGAAGATCTTAGAGGTTGAAAAGTATACCCCTGCAAAAAAAAAAAAAAAATGTATGTTGAAGTTCTAACTCCTGATACCTAAGAATAAGTCCTTATTTGGATATAGGGTGACTACAGATGTCATTAGTTAAGATGAGGTCCCGTAGGAGTAGGGTGAGCCCCTAATCCAACATAACTGGTATCCTTATCAGAAGATGGCCATGTGAAGACAGAGATATATAGGAAGAGTACCATGTGACGAAGAAGGCAGAGAACAGAATTATGTAGCTGCAAGCCAAGGGATGTCAAGGATTGATGGCAAATCACCAAAAGCCAAGAAAGAGTCAAGGAAAGAGAGGAAATACGGCCCTACTGGCATCTTGAGTTTTGGACATGTAGCCTCCAGAACTGTGAGCCAATACATTTCTGTTGTTTTCAACCACCCAGGTTGTGGTACTTTATGATGGCAGGTGTAGGAAATGAATACAGAAGAGCCTAGGTTATAGGGAATCTGAATGGCACTGAGAAAACAGAGGGAGAGCAGACATGCCTAGGAATGACATGGAGACAGCTATGTTTCTGAAGTTCAGAGCTGAGAACATGTAAGACAGGAAGAGGTTAGAGGTAAGGAGACCTGGGAAAAAGTGCTCAGAGACTTGGTGCCCATAGAGGCAGCAGGAATGACAGGAAAGTGGAAAGGCAGAAAAACAGTCAGGGCACTCTAACAGACTGGGGAAGAATGGGTGAGAGGAGGACTAACTCAAAGACTCAGTTTCTTGCTTGAATAGTCTCCTAGCTGTGTGACCTTAAGTAAAGCATTCAGTCTCTCTGTTTCTCTGGACTTCATCCATCAGCCGGGCCCAAGATGACGAGTTTGGGTGACTAAGAAACTGCGAGTCCTGTCGATGTATGCTTGATCAAACATTCTGATCCAATTTTGACTTTATTCTCTTTTCCCTGAAGTTTGGTTGGGTAATATATAATTTAATAACAATACGAATAAAAGTTGAAGACCTAGAAGCTAAACACATCATTTCAGGTTCTGTTTTGCTAACTTTTTTTGTTTTCCAATTTGGTAGAATAATGCATCCTTTTTATCTTCTGTTGAAAAATGGGCACATGCTATATCCTGTATTCTGCCCAAAGAGATATTCTTCCTTTTCCCCACTGTACCCCCTTGATAGTCTAATTTTGCGAAACTTTCTCTCAGTCCCTAGCACACTTCCTGCCGTGATCCCAATTACACACTCCTCATTCTGTCTACGTTGCCGATGGGAATGCAAAATGGAGCCCTTTTCTGCATTAAACACTGAAAAAAACTGACCTAAAAATCCTTTTTTAAAAAAAATGCATTCAATATTTCCATGTCTTCAGAGCCTTGATAAGGTTTTTTTTTTCCCTTTTCTTTATATTTATTTATTTATTTATTTATTTATTTTGGTAAGATATCAGTGGTAGAAAAGAGAGGGCCTGGAAGAAGAGAATGAGCTCATGAAAATTCAGAATGCTGGTGTAAATTTCCTCATGTAAAAGCACCAACCTGACACCCTGGTCAGCCTGCCGTCAAACCAGACCCAAGATATCCAGCCATTTAGACATCTTTATATTTTTTAAACAAGCCCATATCCTTAAAAGTCCCACAATAAGGGAGACATTTATCAGTGGCAGTGCTCTTTTTCAAGCACTTTTACGGGGGCTTAAAAAAAAGAAAGCAAACTTTAATATATGTATCAATGAAAACTGTTTACAAGGCAGAAGATTGCACCCGGCATGAGCTTTCTGACACATTTATCACTTCATTCCAAAGCTGGGTGGGAAGGGGCGACCTTCCCCTGACAGCTGATGCCTGGCAAAAAGGATGAAGAAAGTGTCAGAAATTTTATGAATCTTCTGCAGGCAGTTGTAATGGTGAAAATGATCATGATTCTTTTCTCCATCCCCATTCATAAATCTCCGTCAGCACTTGAAGATAACGCTGACAATCTATTGTAGTCTTTCAACATAAGGTACCATTGTGGCAGCTTAACTTGGAGCCCAGGAGTGGTACCTGAAATTGGAAGCCTTCCAGGTGCAGTGTGCACTGATAAGATGCTGAAGAGAGAGAATAACGGGAAAGGAAGCAGGAAGGGAGTTGGGGTGGGAGTGGGAGAGCGGGAGGCTGTAGCCTTCGCTGTGTGACAGGGAGCAAATCACTTACCGCTTCTGTGATCTACTTGTCTCTGTCAAGTAAAAATAATAATGTTTGCTTTTCCTAATGCACAGGTGAAATAGGAAGAGAAACACAAGATAATGGATGTAAAACCACTTTGAAAAGTTGAAAGCAGTATGCTAATACAAGGTATTACTATTCATATGATTGTGCTTTTGTGGTGGGAAAATGTTCAAAAGAGAAGAATCCAACTAATTAGCAGGGAATGGGTAGCTCAGAAAACATATTATGTGGGCGACGTGAGGTTAGGAAGAGAAGCTCACACTTGGATTAGCAAAGTTGAACCTGGACATGAGTCCAGGAGTCCACATTGCCAAGCTGATAGTATATGCTCAATAAATATTTATTGACTGAGTGATTACTTTTAGCTCATTGTATAATTACTTGTTTGTGTAAGGGTATCCTTCACTATGGTAGCTCCTTAAGACAAATAAAATTTACTTAATCTATTGTTGTTTCCCAGGCCCAACCACAGTGTATATCACAAGGCTGGTATTCAATAAATATGCATTGAATAAACAAACAAAAAAAATGAATGAGTGAAACAATGACAGATGTCTCTATAATTATGGTAAGTCAACTGGACTCCCAGTTTCTTAAAAAATGAATAATTAGAAGTATGTTAGAATACTGCTGTAATCAAAATAATAGTGTAATGACAAATGGATAAGAAATAGAATAATGGAACAGAATATAGAGGATAGGGAAAAAAAAGTCCACACTTAGGCACTCAAATAATGTTTGCTTTGGTCAAAGCAACTCAAGGGGGAAAGAAAGTATTTTCAAAAATGGTGCTAGAACCACTGGGTATCCATCCATATGAAAAATGAACCTCAACTCCTCACTCATACCATATAAAAAATTAATTTTTGATGGATGATAGATTGAAACAAGGCGCTAAAAATATAAAGCTTGAAGTAAACATTAGGAGAATATCTTCATGACCTAGGGGGTAGGCAGAGATTTCAGTGAGCAGCAACAGAAAGCACTGACCAAAGAATAAAGAAAAGAAGAATTGAAATCCATCAGAATCAAAAACTGCTGGGGGTGCCTGGTTGGCTCAGTTGGTTAAGTGTCTGCCTTTGGCTCAGGTCACAATCTGGAGGTCCTGGGATCAAGCCTTGTGCCTGGCTCCTTGCTTAGCAGGGAATCTGCTTGTCTCTCTCCCTCTGCCCTTTGTGATCACTATTTCTGCCTCTCAAATACATAAATAAAACCTGTAAAAAATTAAAAAACTGCTGGTTTGATAGCAAGAACACGGGAACATTGGTGAAGAACTTTGTCCTATCCCTGGCTTTATCATTTACTAGCTATGTGATCCTTCGCAAATCTCTTAACCTTTTTAAAACTCAATTTTCTTAGTTGTAGAATGGAGATAATCTTAATAAATGCCTTCCTAACTTGAATAATAAGTGAGATAATATAAGAGGCAATCTCATTATAAACCTAGAAGTGTTACAGAAATATAATAATTATTATTTATGCCCTGCTCTAGAGAAATTTAAAGGCAGGAAGACAGGACATACCACAAAATGTAGAGAATACTGGCCACTGGGTGAGGGATTCTGGAGGAGCTGAAGTGTGCAAATGTCTTTTCTTAAATGGACTCTGCTCATCTGAGTAAAGGCACTCTGTTTTTTGTTTCTTGCTTTGTGTTTTTCTTTGGTCTGTCTCCTTTCCTTCTTTCCTGCCTCACTTTTATGCTTTTGCCTTTGCTCTTGCTGTCCTGCTGAGGAAACAAACAAATCTCCAAGCCAAGTGGCCATTCCACCCAATCCCACTTTTCCAACCTTTCCAATCACAAATCTTTCTGGCTCTGACTTCTGAAATCAACCACTAAAAGGTACTAGCTTGCCATTGTGGCCAGAAAAGAAAGAGTAGAGGCTTCACAATGATAAAAGTTCTTGTTACAGAAACCCAAGATTAAGTGTCTGTGCCCAGCATTTTACTCAACTACGTTTTCATCTGTCCAAACACACTTAGGAAAAGTGTGAACCAGAAACTCTCAGTGAATGAACGATCAGACAAGGCATGCTCAATTCAGCTGTCTTTGAATGAGATGGGGTTTGTGGATTTAATAAATATAATTTTATAAAGACTAAAGTGCTTGATTAATGAAACAAGACTTCTTTCTTCTATATCCCATTTATAATCTAATTTACAATGTTCAGTTTTTTGCTTAATATTTTATTAAGAGATAATTTATTATAAGGGATTTACAAAAATTAACATGCACTTGTATTCAATTTTCTGCATTCTTTAAGGCAATTTTGCATCCTGGGGCCATACTGCTTTTCTCATGGGAACATAGCTCTGATATTCCAATGAAAGTAAATGTAGGATTTGGTTTATATAGAATGTTGCATGGGTGTGGCTATTTTATTTTTTATCTTATTTATTTTATTTAGGTTTTTTTTAGAGAGGGAGAGAGTTGGAAAGCACAGAGGTAGAGGGAGAGAAAGAATCTTAAGCAGGCTCCATGCTAAGCACAGAGCCCAATGTGGGGTTCAATCTCACAACCCCAAGATCATGACCTAAGCCAAAATCAAGAGTTGGGCACTTAACCAACTGAGCCATCTAGGTGTCCCAAGGGTGTAGCTATTTCAGAAATCAAGGTTACCATGCATTTAAAGTTAAGGGAACTATATAAATACATTAACCTTAAGGTTATGTTTAAGCCTTATTTGTATTTACAGATAGGGAAACAAATGCCTCAATAGCAGAGATACTATCCTGAATTTATCATCTTTTCTATTTTCATCTGTGGCCTGCACCCAGTCTACGGGAGAAGTCCGACTGTGGCAAACTATATGAAAATAGGATTTTTTTCTTTTGAAAATCAGGGTTTGGTCAAGATTGGACTTTTCCTCAAAGTGTGATCTGTGTAGTCCTACAGGTCCCAGTAGGTATCTTGCGTGCTGTCATGAAGAATAAGAAAAACTCTAAACCAGCAGAATTCTGGGCTTGCCCAGCTATAGCCAGAGAACTTGTAATTCCATTCTACGGTATTCTATTCTATTCTACTCTAGTCTATCCTTTATCTTAACATATTGAAGTTGTGGAAATCATTTGAAATAAGAATTGCAGTTTTGTTTAAAAAAAAAACACAACAGACCTAGGTTAATTAAACTTATGATCCATATCAGGGAATTTTAATTATCTTGAAAAACCCTACCTGCTTCATAATCTCTGGGAAAACAGGATAAAATAGAAGTTTTATAAAGACTTTTATAGGTTTGGCTAAGTTTATGTCAAAGTAAGGGAAACCCTTTGGGGCCAAACACTCAGAGGGAACAGGAATCAAGAATGACTGAAGCTTAGCCTGCGGTCAGGGCCTTTGCCGGTCCTTGTGACACAGTGGGGTTTAATGGCTGCATATGAGGACATGAGCTAAGTCTTGGTACTATGCATGGTATAGAATTGAATTTAAGACTTCCATGCAAAATCAAGAGCTTTAAAAGGAGTCTGATTTCAGTTAAAGATAGTAAACATTAGACTACTGGCAAGAGGAGAAACTTGTTAATCTGAGTGTAAGTTCTTGTGAGGAAAAAAATGTCTCTCTTGAGAATTTGTGAACACAGGTCTGTGCTCACATGGGTTTCAGATCTATTTCTATACCACTTAGGTGATCTAGGAAGCTTCAAGACAAAAATATTAATTTACAATGATCATGTAACAAGTTCTGGGAAGAAACCAAAGCAAATTCTTCCTGCAAAGCATCATTCTCAAAGTGGACTTTGCAGGATTCACACAGCTATAACTGAAATGGACAAGAGTTGGAAAACCACAAGTATAAAATTTTGAGAATCAAACCATAATGAGTAAGAACCACAAACAAAATCACAAACAAAACCAAACTATTAACAAAAGATCTATGCTCCTATGGACTTTAGGGAACAATTGTCAGAAAAAATAATTAACAATCAGTATGTTTAAATGTGTAAAGAAATAAAAGACGGAATTAAAATTATGATCAAGGAATAATATATTTTGAAAAAAACACCAGGAAATCTTGAAAACAAAAACAAAAACAAAAACAAATAGACATCTAGAAATAAAAAAGTTACATAATTATTAAAATTACAAACTCAATGGATGGACCAAAGAGCAGAACAGACAGAGTTAAAGGAAAAATTAGTAAACTCGAAAATAGCACTAAAGAAATTGCTTACTGGGGCGCCTGGGTGGCTCAGTGGGTTAAAGCCTATGCCTTTGGCTCAGGTCATGATCTCAGGGTCCTGGGATCGAGCCCTGTATTGGGCTCTCTGCTCAGCAGGGAGCCTGCTTCCCACATCTCTGCCTGCCTCTCTGCCTACTTGTGATCTCTGTCTGTCAAATAAATAAATAAAATCTTAAAAAAAAAAAAAAGAAATTGCTTACTCTATATTGCTGCATACTGAAGCAATTACTGTTTACAGAAAAAGATGAAAAAGTGATAAGGATAATTTAAAGAAACATGAAGATTAAAAGAGAAAATCTAGGAGACATCTTTTTTAAAAAGTTCCAGAAGACTAAAAAAAGTGGAAAAGGCAACATCTGAAAGATAATAAAAAACTTCCAAAATTAATGAAAGTTACATGGTCTCAGATTCAGGAACTAAGAAAAATGTGAAACATTAAAAAAAAAATCTATATCTCTAAATAAAATCATAGGATAAGGAAGCTAAATAAGGACACCAAGAGTAGTTTTGTGTTTTTTTTTTTTAAGATTACCTTCAAAGAAATAACAACTGGACTCACATCAGGTTCCTTATAGCAACATGTAAATCAAAATACAGTAAAATAATATTTTCAAAATTCTGAGGAAAAATAACTGTGTATATTTATACACTGAGGAGAAATATCTTTTCAAAATGAAGAGGAAACAAAAACATTTTCAGACAAAGAAACTTGGAGTTTCCTAACCTCAAGAAATATCTAAAATAAAAGAAACGTGATTCTAAAAAGGATATATGTATCCGAAAGACAATAATGAGCAAATAAATTGTTTCTAGACCTGAAATGCTATGCTTCTGTGAAATTTGTCTGTACTGAATCAAAAGAGACTATTTTGGGGGTGAGAAAGAAGCAAGAAAGGGAAAATAAAATTTCTGCTCTCCTAGATTTAGCAGCAATATTTCACTGTAGGAGTTTTGCCACAAATCTTCTCTATAGAACCCAATCTACCAAAAATGAAGAGAAATGTGGATTCCTGGGTAACCACACTGCTCCGATGCAATCATTACATAGCAGTAGATGTCCCTGTCTCATAATGTTCATAAATATTAACTATATACACCTCTTAATATTCCCTCATGCAGGGGCACCTGGGTGGCTCAGTGGGTTAAAGCCTCTGCCTTCGGCTCAGGTCATGATCCCAGGGTCCTGGGATCGAGCCCCGAGTCGGCTCTCTGCTCAGCCGGGAGCCTGCTTCCCTTCCTCTCTCTCTGCCTGCCTCTCTGCCTGCTTGTGATCTCTGTCAAATAAATAAACAAAATCTAAAAAAAAAAAAAAAAAATTCCCTCATGCGTTTCCTACTGTGTGTCCTCATCCTTTCAAATTAGGGTACACACCAAGGAGCTGTCCTATCTCTGTACAGATTTTGCTTGGGGCGCTGCCCTCAGAATCATCAGGAACCATAAATATGAAAGCAGCCCACAGTAGTGCTCAAGGCTGTGAAGGAGTTGGAGAACACTGAAAGAGCCCACTGTTTACACTTCTTCAATTGCTTTAACTTAACCAATAGTTAAAAACAAAACAAAGCAAAACAGAACAAAACGACCTTCTTTAAAAGATGGGAGGAGGAAAATGTTATAAATATAAACTTATCATTACAGAAAGTATTAATCCCAGTTTGCACACTCTTCATTAACGTATGGTTAAGGGTAAAGTTTCTGTCAATTGTCAGACTGCCCAGCCAGCCCTGCCTATGATGAGTTGCTTCTTATCTGAGCCAGTTTCTGAGCAAATCCTAAAGATGAAAGACAGGATTTTCTGAAAGAAGTTCAGAGCCACCAGCCTGTGGATTCTGGAAGTAGCTTTATTACAGTTGGCTGATATCCATCTATGAAAGTGGATGTACCTACTTCTATTTTCTTGCCAGAGACCTGGTTCTACTGCCTGCATTCACCCCACGCCCACTTCCTACTACCCATGGCTGAGTAGGGAAATGTGCTCCTAATATGATTGGGGAGCAGCCTGGGACATTTGCTGGGGCATTGCCACTCAGTGTTATGACCCCAGGCTCACTCCCCATTTTGCTGTCCTCTCTTCATTACAGCTGGTGAATAAGTAGACTCAGGTTTTGCTCTTCTGTTCTCTCATTCCCCAATATGATGATCATTCCTTTAGGTTTGTTTTTTTTTTTTTTTTAAGATTTTATTTGTTTCTTTGACAGAGAGAGCTCATAAGCAGGCAGAGAGAGAGAGAGAGGAGGAAGCTGAGCAGAGAGCCCAATGCGGGACTCGATCCCAGGACCCCGAGATCATGACCTGAGCCATAGGCAGAGGCTCAACCTACTGAGCCACCCAGGTGCCCCTCCTTTAGTTTTTAATAATGAGCCAGACTGGACACTGTTAAGACCCAAGATCTGGGTTTAAGCTTTAGAGAATGGTGAAAATCCCTTGACTTCAAACCCAAGCCATTTGTTCTTTAGAGTTCTGCATTGGGCTTCTTAGGCACTCTTAAAAACTAACAGCAAAGTGGTCCTTTATTTCCCATTTGCTGACTGTTCCCCTGTATTTCTTTCTTGAGAGATAGTATTAATTGCTAACATTAAGTGAGTGCTTAATACTTCTAGGAACAGTTCTGAGTGCTTAATGTATATTATGTTATTATAATAATCTCATGTGGTAGTACCAACACATTCTCTTTTTTACAGATGAGGAAAATGAGGAATAGGTTATTACATAACCCATTCAAGGTCATGGAGATAGTTAATAATAAAATGTGTATTTGAACTCAAGCAGTCTGTTCAGACAGATTATACTATACTCTTCTCTTGGAGTGAATGGGGTGCATGCCAGAACAGGATTCTGCAATTCTGGGGACCCTGATTCTAAGTCCAGTAAATAGGGTCACTATTCCATCCCAATACTCCAGGGAGGAAATCAGGCAACCTGCCTACTTACTGATATGCTGCCTTCCCCAGATCCTCACTGTTTGCTCATTCTACATCATTGGCATCTGCCTTTGATCTGCCTTATCCCTTGATGTCCACCAAATCCCACATCTTTAAAACAGGCTGACCTACCCACATCTCACCTAGCAGACCATTAATAAAATCAGGCTGGGTGAACTACAACCTCTTTTGGGAAAAAATTTTTAGAAGCACTCACTTTGTTCTCATCCCTTCCCATCCCTTCTCTTGTCTCATCCTCTGTCCCTTTGGTTCTTCAGCCTTGGACCACTCTGCCTGGTCTCTCCTATCCAGTTCTAGATTCTCCACAAGCCACTGGATATGAATATCAAACTACAATTTCTGGCTTGTGCTTTGACCCTTCCTATGAGTGTACCTAATACTTATCATCTGGTTTACCCTCTTCAGGCTGTTCTGGGTGAAGACTGAGCCCACTGTAAATTCTAAGCTCTGGGTTCTTACAATGACTTTAACTAATTGGCTGGTGTCTTGTCTACAAAAAGGCAAACCAGATCTCCAAAGAACTATAGCATATTAGACTGGAACCCTGATGAATTCTGGCCAGTTGGAACTTGGCACCACCTCTCACACTTCCAGGCACTAGTGGACACCACCCCTCTCTCCCAAGGGTTAATTGCCTGGAACCATAATTCTCCTATCTTTTCTGACTCACAGATTCATCCACTATTTATGCTTCTGTCCCTTTGCCTCATTCCTGTATTGGATCTCCTTTGATTTTGAGACTGCCCCAAATCTAGCTCTTATATGGTCTCCTGAGTGCCTTCCTCACAGTCTTGTCTTATTGTTACGTGAAGTTCCCCTGAACTTGGTCTCATTAAAATATCCTCCCTTGTTCCACTCATCTATGCTGCTAAGATCCCTATGAGCTCATCTGACTTTTACTAAAGCACAGTGAGGGGACTGTTAGGATCCCAGCTGCTATTACTGCACATTTTATATTTTTAACTCTCTGAGGACTAGGTTCATGGCAGTTTCCCCCTCTACACAGTGCTTAGCATGGTGTCAAGAAACAATTGACAATAAATAAATAAATAAATGGGATTTTTGATGGGAGTGTTTGTTGGTCAGGACTCTCTTTGATGCAAGTAGCTAGAAACAACTCAAACAACTGCAAGGTCCAAGAAGAGGATTTAGTTATGGAGGCTACCAGGAACGGAGACACTGCTATCATCCTTCTTTTACTCTGTCTGTCTTGTTTGGGTTTTGTTTTGTTTTTGTCCATAGGCTTTCTCCATTGGCAGGAGGAGGGAAGTGTGGACACTAACAAGATCAAGTTTCTACCATTCCAGCTTAGGAAGCTCAGGAGAAAGCAAAGGCTTATCTCAGTTAGTCTCTATATGAAATCTGGAGAAAAATACTGCCTATCTGGGCATGAGATCATTCCTTAGCCAATCACCACGGCCAAGGGTTCTGGGTGTTAAGATCAGCCAGGCAAACATAATATGTCTTTTCCTATGACCAAAGGGGTAAATCATGTAATTAGCAGCCCCTTCAGAATCCAGTGGACAGGGGAACCTAAGGTAACTGGACCTTTATATCTGTATCCACACTTTGACAGACATGAGTGATGCTTAAATTGTCATATTTTCTTTTTCCTCTTCCAAACTCCAATTGCTTTCAACCAAAATTTCCAGACATAGCTCTCCCTCTTTTGTTGGTTTAGCTGCTTATTGTTGACTTTAGCTTTGTGGTTCTTCTACTAAGAAAGAACCTAGCCTTCTCTTCCTCTTGCACAATTACCCTTTCAGCCTCAAATGTTAAAGAAATTTTTTTTTCTTAAAAAATGCATCAGTTGCCAAACATAGCTGCTTCTTCTGATGTTTTGTTTCTTCTCGACAGATACCTCTCTAATGTGACATCTTTCTTCTTTTCACTTCCTTTTTCTCCCACATAGACAAATTTCTGAGGAATTCATGTGCACCTCTTACAAGGCTGTTGGTGAGAGTGAAGATAAAGAGAGAGAGGATACATGTGACCTGAGGCCCCAGTAAATTCTGGGGTTGAGAAAATCACTGTTCCCAGGGTGGGCTCATTTGGCAGGTGCCACCTTATCTATTTCAAAGCCCTGATTTGTCTTCATTGATGCAAATGGGCATTCCGGACAAAGGACTTTAAGTATAATCATTGCACTGGCTTAGACTTAGCCTTGGCCCAACTAGGAAGCAAGCAAAATTTTTCTTCAGTGCCACAGAGGGCACAGTGTTTAGGCTGTAGAGTCAGATTTGGTTTCACATCATGATCTTTCACACTATAAAGGCATTTTGTGAAATGAATTCTGCAGTTAATGAGATGGGTAGACATCTCACCTGTGTTACTTACTTGCCATGAATTCAAACCTCAGTTTCCTTATCTGTAACAATGTCAGTCATTCACTTATTCAACAAACTCTTACTGAGTACCTATTATGTGCCAGACCCTGTTCTAAGTGCTGAATGAACCAAATGAACCAAAAATCTTTGCCCTCCAGAAGTTCACTTTCTAACGAGGAGAGGGAAAATACATAAAATAATTAACTATATAGCATGATAGAAAGTGATAAGCACTGAAGCCAAAAAACAAAGATGGCTGATGAGCACAGATTGCGTGAAGGATTACAATTTTAAATTATGGAGATCAGTCTAGACATCACTGAGAAGACATTTAAGAAAATACTTGAAGGATCAAAAGGGATAAGCCATGTGGGCATAGTCCAGGCATAAACCAAGATCTGGGCACTAGGTATTTTTATTCCTATGGGCGTGTCATTGCTTCTGAGCCCTCTCAGCAAGCAAAGCTAGATAATGTGAGTCACATTTCTATGACATAAATACACATAATGCTAATGTGTATATATACCATATGTTATATATGTTATATATAAAATCTTTCTCTTCCTTATTTTCATTTATCCATTTATCTATCTACCTACCTTAATATCCATGAGTTCATGCTGATATCTCCAATTCCAATCCAGAAGCACTGAGAACGTTCTTGCCTTTCCTTCCCTCGAGTGTAACTCTGTTCTCCAACAGTGAGACATCCTTCTTTATCCTTTACATATTTGCTCATTTGTTGAAGCCTGAAATACACAAAAGGTAGTGAAAAGGAAACCTACTAATTTGAGTTCAATTATTAGTTTACAGTTTTTTTCTTAATCTTAAATTCACATACATTCAAATGCATAAATTTAAACTCTACAATTTGATGAGATGTAACAAAAGAATACACCTGTTAAACCACATTCCTGTCAAGACATGAAACATTTCCACCACCCCAGAAAGTTCCCCTTGTCCCTTCTCAGTTACCAGAGGCAACCATTTCTCTGAAAAAAAAAATTTTTTTTTTTTTTCAGAATAGATTTATTTTGCCTGCATGAATGGAATCATTTGTGTCCCTCCTTTTTTGTCTGGCTTCTTTTGCTCAGCATGGTATCTGTGAGATTCATACAGTATGTATTCTTTTGTGCAAGGCTTCTTTCATTCAACATAATGCTTTTGAGAATTATCCATGCTGTTACATCAATCATTAATTTGTTCCATTTTATTGCTAAATAGTATTCCACGGTATGAATATACCACATTTTATTGCTCCATAGTGCTTCACTGTATATGTATGTGTGTGTGTGTGTGTATATATATATATATACACACACACATATATATGTGTGTGTATATATATATATATATATCACACTTTGTATATCATTATTCTGTCTATGGAAAACTGGGCTGTTTCTAGTTTGGAGCTATTATAAATGAAGATGCTGTAAACATTCTTCTACAAGTCTCTGTGAATTTATGTTTTCAGTTCTTAGCTAAGTTTTGGGAATGGAATTGCAGGGTCAAGGTCACATATGTTTACTTTATTAAGAAATTATCAGACTATTCTAAAAATGTGGTTATATCATTTTGTACTCCCAAAAACAAGAGTGACAGTCTTTTTAACCTTTAACCATGTTAATGGTCTGCAATGCGTAGCTCTCATGTGGCTTTGGGTTTTCTTAATGACTAATGATGTTAATCACTTTTTCGTGTGCTTGACCATTCCTATGTTTTCTTTAATGTATTGTCTAATCAAGTCTTTTGCATATTTAAATTGGTTTATTTGCCTTTTGATTATAGAGTTCTTTTGTCAGATATATTTTTATAAGTATTTTCTCAATCTCTTGCTTATTTACTAATTTCCTTAATGTCACTTCATGATTATCAAATGCTTTAAATTCTGATGAGGTCTAATTTATATTTGTCTGTTTTATGGTAATTTCCTTCTTTACCTTTTCTAGGAAATCTTTGACTAATCCTAAGTAACAAACATATTCTCCCATAATTTCTTCTAAGACTTCATAGCTTTTAGCTTTTCTATTTTGGTCAATAATCTTTCTCAAATGGATCTTTGTGTTTGATATGAGGTAATGTTCAAGGTTCTTTTCTTTTTTTTTTTTTTCATATAGACCTATTTGCCTGTCTACACCTAACATCACATTGTCTTGATTATTGTAGCTTTATAAAATGTCTTGAGGTCAGTTTTTCCTTTACTTTGGCTAATCTAGGTTCTTTGCATTGTCATATAAATTTTAAGGTTAGTTTCCTAATTTATATAAGAAAGCCTGGTGGGATTATGACTGGGATTCTTAGGTCTGTGTAGATCAATTTGTAGAGGGGACATGGGCATTTTTACAATATTGGGTTTTCTGATCCATAAACATGGTATATCTATCTCTCCACTAATTTGGTCTTCAATAAATTCTTTCTGCCATGTTCTGTAGTCTTCGGGATATCAGTCTTGCATGAACAAAATTATTCCTAAATATGTTACTTTTTTAAGATATTCTAAACGAATAATACTAATTTGTTGCTAGTATGTAGAAACACAATTAACTTTAAAACTTTTCTCTGTTTATCAACTCATTAATCTCTGCTCTTCATCATTTCCTTCATTCTGCTGTACTGGGTTCAATTTGCTTTTATTTTTCTAGCTAATTAAATTGTAAACTCAGATCGCTGATTTTAAACACTTTAAAAATATATAAGCATTTAAAGTTATAGTTTGCCTTCTAATCATTGTTTTAATGGCATCTGACAAATTTTGCATATTGTAGTTTTATGATCATTTACTTCAAAATATTTTCTAGTTTTCATTTTTTTTAATTTTTTATTTCTTTTCAGCGTAACAGTATTCATTGTTTCCAGTTTTCATTTTTTATTTTCTTCTTTGACTCATGCAATATTTAAAACCATATTGTTTAATTTGCAAATTTTAGAGGCTTTTCTCAATATCTTGCTATTGATTTCTAATTTAATTCCCTGTGATCACATGACATGCTTTGTAAATCTTTTGAAATATTATTTACCTTAGCATATTGTCTATTTTGATGAATGTTGAGTATACACTTGAAAAAATAATGTATTCTGTAGTTGTAGAATGTAGTACTGCATAAATATCGGTGATGTCAAGGTGGTTAGTATTGTTGGAAAGATCTTTAATATGCTAATATTGGGTTTTTTCCCTTCTCTCAATTACTGAGAATTATTCAAAATCTCCAATTATGATTATGATTGTGCATTAATCTATTTCTCCCCTCACTTTTGTCATTTTTTGTTTCATATGTTTTGAAGCCCTGTCTACAGTTTGTATTCACAATTGCTATGTCCTCTTAAGAAGTTAATTTCATTTTATTATTGCAAAATGTTCCTTTTTATCAGTGATAACTCTCCTAAACTTGAGGTCTATTTTCTTGCATGTTATGTCTTTTTCCTTCTTTTCATTCAAATAATATATGTCTTTGTACTTAAAATGTGTCATTTGTAGACAGCATACGACTGGATCCTGTGTTTTTAAGAAACAATTTAACCAATATCTGCTTCTTAATTGTGGTGTTTTATTAATTTACATGCAATATAATTATCAATATGGTTGGATTAGGTCTACCATTTTGTCATGTATTTTCCATTTGTTCTAATTTTCTTTGTTCTCCTTTCCTATCTTTGGATTAATAGAATTATATTAATATTCCATTTTAATTCCTCCATTAAAATTTGAACTGTGTCTTTTTGCTTTATTTTTAGTGGTTCCTTTAGGAAGAATAATATGTATCTTTAATTTAGTAAAGTTTTAGAGTTTATAATGTACTACCTCACATGTAATATAGAAATCTTACAAAAATGTAGTTTCATTTATCCCCTGTCCTTTGTGCTATTGTAATACATAAAACATCTATACTCATTGTAGACTTAAATAGCTTTTTCTTTTAAGCAGTCCCATATCTCCTAAAAGTAAAAAATATGTACATATATGAATATAATTACTCCATATTTACATTTATATATTTATTGCCATATTTATCACTTGTGATGTTATTCCTTCCTTTCTATATATATGTTTGCCTCTGTATTATTATTCCTGCTTTTAAGATTTTTCTTTGGCTTTCAGCAGTTTTACTATAATGTGTTTGGGTGTAGTGTTTATCCTGAGGTTTACTAATCTTATTGGATCTGAAAATTCAGTATTTTTCACCAAATTTTGGAAATTTTCTGCCATTATTTCTTCAAAAAAAATTTTTTTTTGCATCACTCTCTATTTCCTTTTGGGAACTCAGTTGTATGTGTAATGAACTGCTTAATATATTCACATAGGTTGATGAGCATAATGCTTAAATAATTTTTCTCTATTTTTTAAATTGGTTAATTTCTTTTGATCCACCATCAAATTCACTGGCTCTTTTTCTGCCATCCACAATATGCTTCTAAACCTATCTTACAACATTTTTATTTCAATTACTGTATTCTTTTTAATAGTTTTCATTACTCTGCCAGATTTCTCATGTTTATTCATTATGGATATAGTATAGTTTCCCTTAATTCCTTAGCATGTATATGAAGCAGTTTTAAAGTTTTTATATGCTAATTGCAACATCTGAAAAACCTCTGGGTCATTTCTATTGATTTTTTTTCTTGAGTTATATCTCATTTCCTTTTCTTCATCTGTATAGTAATTGTTTATTAAATGCTAGACATCATATAATATGTTGTAGAGACTCTGGATTCCATTATCTAACTATGAAGGGTATTGACTAAACCCAAAATTCTGTCTTTCTTGCAGTGGGAAGCAGCTGAGATTCCCTCTCAGTTCTCTGACTTTCTACATGCCATTTCTGGATGACCCCTGGAATATCTCCAGAACATGCACAATTCAATGATTGCTCAACAGTTTGAAGAGTTACATTCATAATTTTGGGGTCTGACCCCTCTGTAGCTCCCTCATCTCTGTTATTTCTCTCCCTCTTTAATTTTCAAGTAACTCTACCAGCCCAAGACTCTGCCTTCTGACACCTCAATTCTGTAAGTCTATGACTTTCTCTAGCTCTGCCTCATGCTGTCCAGTGAGTGCCTTCAGGCAGATGGCCATGAGAATGCACATATGACCATGTATAATTCCTATCTTTAAGGGCCAGCCTCTCTACAATTTCTTTCTACATTTGTTTTCAAATGTGTTTTAAAATATATTTTTTCTAGTTTTTTTCAAATTGCCATTCATAGGAGGGGTAGTAGAACCAAGTTGCTTTACTATTATTAGAACTTATAATCTAGGAAATCAATTTTGAAATTGTTACACTTGATATTTTTATTACATATCTATGTGAAAACATTGAGGAGGCAGTTAAATATACAAGTGTGGAGTTCGGGGTGGGGATATCTGGGCTATAGTTATGAATTTGGTAGTCATTAGCATATAGATGCTATTTAAAGCCATAAGACTGGAAGAGATCACCAAAGATGTGAGTATGTATAAAGAAGAGAAGTAATACAGGTACTGAGACTTAGAGTTCTCTCCAAAGTTTAGAAAACCTGAAGAGATGACAAAGGAGACTGAGATGGAGTAGATTGTGTGATTAAGGCATCCGGGAATTCAACTGGAAAAAGTTGTACTAGAAGAAATGATCAGTTCTATTAAATTCTGATGATAGGGCAAGTAAGTTGAAAACTGCAATGGATGAATGGATTTAGCAATATGTAGGTCATTGATAACCCTGAGAACAGTCTTAGTTGAATGCTGAGGGTAAAGTCCGACTAGAATGAGTCATTAAAGCAACTGCCTACTTCACAGGATTACTGTCAGGATTTAAATGACAAATCATGAATTACATTAATACATAAAGAGCTCATAAAATTAATAAGGAAATGGGGAGTTATTGTTTAGTGGGTGCAGAGTTTTAGTTTAAGATGAGGACAGAGTTCTGGAGATGGGTAGTAGTATTGGTTCCACAACAATGTGAAACTACAATGCCACTGAATTTACACTCAAAAATAGTTAAAATGGTAAATGTTATGTTATGTATATTTTCCACAATAGAAATAATAAAGAAATGTCAACTCACTATAAAAATGAGTAAAATAGGAACATGTTGAAAAATGAATACAAATGGCTATTAAACATATGAAAGTTCCAATAGTTAAATTATCTGACTAGAGAAATGCAAATTAAAATGAACAAGGGAATTTTTCACCTATCAGACTAGCCATATTGAAAAAGTTTGATAATATATTGTGCTGGTAAAGACAGGGAGGAATAGTATTTTCATTCAGTATTGGTGCAATGTAAGGAGTACAATGTTTTCAGAGAGCAATTCAGTGACAGTATCAAAATTAGAAAGGCATATGCCATTTGATCTAGCAATTCTTATGTTTATGTACATATATTAATATATATGTATAATTTATATAAGATTATTCATATGTGTATTATGCAATGAAATATTTACACAGATATTTTTTGTTGCATTCCTTTGAGTAGCCATAGACTGGCTAAATAAACTGTGGTATAACCATACAATAGAATCCATAATTGCTACGTAGCCCTTGAAAAGAAAAAGAAAAATCAACATAATTAGTAAGATGTACAACAGTATGCATAGTATACTAGTATAGTGATTATGCAATAAAGGGGAAAATATACATGAATATAGTATGTGTCCATATGTACAGATATGAATATATGTATATATATTTTTTATAAATACAAACACACACATAAACATGAGTATACAATCCTAAAATATCTCTGGAAGGATTTAGAAGAAATTATTACAGCATTGCCTCTAGGTAGGAATCAGGAGATTTTGGGTGTGAGGTATGAAGGAAACCTACTATTTACTCTATGACTTCCTATACTTTCCAAAAAAGTTTATTTTTAGCATGAACCCATAAAATTTGAAAAACTTTTTATTGAAGTGTAATATAGACAAGAAAAGTATATATTTCACAAGTGTACAGCTTGCTGTATTTTCACACATTTATGTTGATGTAATCAACAAAACATTACGAGTATCTCTGAAATCTTTCTTGTGGCCCTTCCAATTATTGCTGCCCAAGAGTTTATCCTTACAATTTTTTTTTAAAGACTTTATTTAATTGACAGAGAGAGAGCATGAGAGAGGGAATAAAAGTAGGGGGAGTGGGAGAGGGAGAAGAAGGCTTCCTGCTGAGCAGGGAGCCAGATGCAGGGCTCGATCCCAGGACCCTGGGATCACAACCTGAGCCAAAAGCAGACACTTAACAGCTGAGCCACCCAGGTGCCCTTATCCTTACAATTTTTTGAAGACATTTTTATTTTAGAATAGTCAAAAGTTCACAGAAAACTTGAGGGGAAGATACAGAGTTTTCCCATTTGTCCCCTGACCCCTGCATGCATAGCCTCCCCCATATCAATATCCCCCACTAGAGTGGGACATTTGTTATAACTGATGAACCTACATTAATACACCCTTACCACTCAAAGTCCATAGTTCACATGACAGTTTACACTTGGTGCTGTACATTCTATGGGGGTGGACACACGTATAATGACATGTATCCATCATTTTGATGTTATATAGAGTATATTCACTGCACTAAATATCCTCTGTGCTTCACCTATTCATCCCCCTCCCCTGTCCTTAAATATATTCTTTAAAAATTTTATTTATTTGTCAGAGAGAGAGAGAGCATAAACAGGGGGACCAGCAGGGAGAAGGAGAAGCAAGCTCCCTGCTGAGCAAGGAGCTCAATGTGGAACTCGATTACAGGACCCTGGGATCATGACCTGAGCTGAAGGCAGACGCTTAACCAACTGAGCCACCCAGGCAGCCCCATCCTTATATTTTTAATGTAATTATTTAGACATATTTTTCTGTGAATGCCTAGAGTTAATCATTATCTACATTATTCTCCAAAACAGTGAACAAAAAGCTTAGGATATGTTTAATTCCCTCTCTCTTCATCTCTCATAAGATACTATCCTGGAGTTAAATTCTAGATTGTTAGCATTTTTAAATTTTACCAAGTACAGCTTATTTAGACTTAACAAAGAGTTACAAATTTGGTCTCCTGACTCTCTCCTTCTTCTTGTATCTCATATTTTTTTTCTTGAAGTCTGTAGCAACGTTTACTATTCTTTTTAGCTGCCCAGCAGCCAATCTCTCATCTTCTATTTTAGAAATTTCCTACCTCATAATTTAGACCTTAATCTACCTACCACTGAAGAATTTGAAAGTAACCGATATTTGCTATACCAAGTTGCCTTGGAAGTAGTGGCCAGGTGTGTCAGTCAGATACCCTCACCCCGGGGACAGCAAACATCTGTGTTGACAATGGGACAGCAAACATCTGTGTTGACAATGGGCAGTGGCAGCAATGGCAGCCACATCTGGTCTTCAGAGTCAAGAGGAGTGGCTGTTCCAGTAGGAGTGTCCCCTCCATGTGTTTCTAAGATGTTGTCATGTTTATGTGTTCATAACTCGTGTCCACAGTCCATTGTACTGCTGTAGAGAATTTCCATTGTATGACAACGGTAGTTTATTTAGGCTTAAGGAACATTTAGGCTGTTTTCAGGTTTTTTGGTTTTTTTAAATTAAGGAACATTTAGGCTGTTTTCAGGTTTTTTGGTTTTTTTAAATTACAGAAAGAATGCCACTCTCACAGTTTTTTTCTTTTCTTTTTTTTTAAGATTTATTTTTTTGAGAGAGAGTGAGAGAGAGATCACAAGCAGAGGGAAGGGGCAGAGCAAGAACCAGACTACTCATTGAACAGGGAGTCAGATGCAGGGCTCCATCCCAGGACCCTGGGATCATGACCTGAGCTCAAGGCAGATGCTTAACCAACTGAGTCACACAGGTGCCCCCAATAGTCTTGAAACACATTTCCCAGTTCACATGTCTTTGACACTAAATATCCATATTCTATCCCAGAAAGTTAAATCAGAATATTTAGAGATGGGGCCATAAAATTTATGGAAATGAGATTATCCATATAAAATAGATATCTGGCATTAGTATAATCTTTATTATTTGAATCCTAGGGTTAATCAACTGAAATCTACTACCAAAACCATTATTGCCTTTGCAGTAGGGAGGAAATATATATCTTTATATCCATTTTAGCAAAAGTACTATTCACTGCTCTTTGGGAAGATCTGAGGTTTGTTTGTTTGTTTTTTAATTTTCCCTTTTCTTTTCCTCTTCCTTCTCCTTCTCCTCACCCTCCCCCCCCCCCATTTTTTCCTCATAAATAATGCCATCCTATGCAGATGCCTCCTCCAGATCAGGCATGCTTTCCCTGAGAGCTTTCTGAAAAAACTAAGGCTTTGGGCTCATTTGCATTTCTAATGGGAGAGGGGCAGGACGTTCCTTCAGCTGAATCCTAGTACAAGTTGGGCTTGGGAAAGTGCTTCAGGCAATAGTATTTTTTTCAATTCTGTAATGGGAAAAACCTAAAATGTACTTAGCCAAACACTCTGAGCCCTGAGGCACTTGAAGCAAAATGTAATCCATATGTTTCTGATTCATTTCACTCACCTCAAAGGCTCTTCAGAGTGAGGTTTCATTGTTAAGAAGTGTTCAAACTGTTAAACTTTTCTTTCTCCACAATAAGGAGGACTTATCTACTGAACCCATTTCCCAAAAGACAGTAACATTCAGGCTCAGCACTCAGAACTCCAATTTCCAGAGTCTTGCATGCTATTGACTATATCCTGTATCTTTAGAATCTGTCCTTTTCTTTAAGAAGAAGCACCACTGCATCTTAATAAGATGTTGGCAGAAAGGAAGAATTATGCTAAGGAATGATTTTGTTTTAAAGACCAAGAGGTTCTTAGAGTTAGAAGGTAGCTGATTACATACTTCAATCTGGTTTAATTGCCTACTTATTTTATATGTTGACTCTACTTAATACTTTTTTTTCTAGTATTCAATGAATTTTTCCTTCCTTCCTTCCATAGCCCCTTCTTTCCTCCCTTCTGCCTTCCCTCCTTCTTACCTTCCTTCCTGTGACACATAATGTGGCAAGTACACATCCCAGGCAGAAAATGCTTTGGTCCATTGTTAGAACATGTTACAGATGAACTGATCTCCTGCTTTCCCCCACTTAATTAGAAAATGTAGTCTTTGTATGCATCAAGAGTAAAGTATAAAGGTGTGTAAAGAACAGAGCAGATCCTCAAAACATTTTGGCTGTCCAGAGAATGAATAGAAATATCACAGGGGAGAGCAAGGAAGGCCAGGATGGGATGTGACTTTAAGTAGGAATCTGGCAAATTATAGTTAGAGGAGCCAAACTCTGTGAGTGAGATTGCTCACTGCTAATCCCAGGGCAAAAACTGCTGGCTTTCTGGCCCATTTTACATAATCTCCTATTCATATTATATTTTATAAAACTCTTTACATTTGTCATTTTGTTGAATAAAGAATATCCAGGAGAGAGTGTTGAAATGTCCACTTTTATACCTGCATGCACAACCAGTTAGAACATTTTGATTAAACTGACTAGTCATTTCACACTGCAAGTCAATTTAGTCAAATAACTAGTTAATTCCATCAGCCAGCCTGAGTGTTTTTAAAAACCGAATTGAATGTCAATGGAATCAAAGTCTGTCAAGTTAACTGAACTAGTTATAGCCTAAGTAAAATAATTTATTCTCGTGGGTAACATCCTTGAGGTTTTTGAATTGACAAAATTTATATTACTGGCCTGGATCTTCCAGTAGCTCAGGTCTAACCATTTTCCATTCTATCTAGAGCCATTATGACATACGGTAAATGAAATGCAATTTTCCCCAGTAGCTTATTAAAAAAAAAAAAAAGGCTAAAAATAACTTTTATTTCACCTGCGAAACTTTGCTACCCACATTTTCCCTTATGAAGAAAAAACTAGTCAATAAAGAATTGGACAGAAAAGCTGTGGAAAGGAAAAGGTAGAAAAGAAAACCTGCAGATTGTCTTTTAAATCAGGCTCAAATCCTGTCCTGAAGCAATCTGCTTCTAGAGATGATTGTTTATGGAAAGAGCCTTGAAAATTTCCTCAGATTTCATATTCTAACTCGAAAGGGTGTGTGGCCCTTATGTAATGTTTCCATGAGGTGGAACAAATATTGCTTAGAGTCATACTGTTTTCTGCCTAATATTCTCTTGTCTTATTATATAAAATATGCATACTTAGGGTTTTGTTTTTTTTTTTTTTTTGCATACTTAGTTTGAAACTAGTTGACTACTCCAGATAGATAGGGATATATAAAATTATTTTGCAATATTCTTGACAAATTACTACATTTACAAGAGTGTGTTTGTAGGTTGCTAGATGTTAGTTTGACAGAATAGCAAATATAGGGCCTGAATATAGGGTCTAAATTTAAGATCACTTTCCTCATATATACCCAATGCCCTCCAGCCTACTCCCTTCCCAATATATTTAACTTACAGAAAAATGTTTAGATTCCTCATGGATAAATTCAAGCCCGCCTTTGGGGTCCCTGTCTGGCCCTAGTTCCCACCATAAGGCCATAACCCAGAGGATATTCTTTTCTGGGTATAAACACATTAGTCTTTGTGTTTCTCATCCCGACCCTTTGCTGTAGTTCATGTCCTCCATCTGGTCTCTCCCTCCTCTCCCCTTTACTCATATGACTCCTAACCATCTTTATGACCTTGGTCATGCTCCCCTTCCCTAAGATGAAAGTCTTTTCTTATCCTTTGGATGCACGGACTCTCCTTTTCCCAGAATATTTTAGCATTGGTGTTTGCACTCTTCATTTGGTGATGACACACTACCCATTATGGTTAGACATGATCTCACAAATTTTCATCTTTCTGCCTCCAATTAGACTGCAAGTTCATTGGGAGAAGAATCCATGTCATATGTTTTGGATAAATTCATGGTAACAAACTCCAGTATTTATTATCCTTATCATCTTTATTAAAAGTATTCTTTTTTAAAAAATATTTTATTTACTTGTTTAATAGACAGAAAGAGAGAGAACACAAGTAGGCAGAGTGGCAGGCAGAGGGAGAGAGAGAAGCAGGCTCCCCGCTGAGCAAGGAACCCAACGTGGGACTTGATCCCAGGATCCTGGGATCATGACCTGAGCCGAAAGCAGCAGCTTAACTGACTGAGCCACCCAGGCATCCCTATTAAAAGTATTCTTAATAATACCTTACATTTGGATAATGACATACTATTGGTGGTAGAATTATTTACAAAAGGAAATTCTACTCATTCTAACAATTGCTTTTTGGAAAAAGTAAAAGTTATGACAAAATAATCTCCATATCATGGAGAAGAAGCAAATATTTGAAAATCTATCATTTACCAACTTCATATTGGGTAAGAGCATGTGAGAGCCATGATTTAAAGTCTGACCTTTTCTGGGGGGCGCTGGTAGGGCTGAACCTCAGAGAAATAAAAATTCATTATGCCACCAAAATAAGTTTGATAAAAATAAACTATTTAAAAATGACTAAATGAGGCTATACATACCTTGCTAATTGGAAACTACTGTTATTCACTAAGCATGTGTTCTTTATTTCCAAATGTTTACATGCATAATACCATTTTATTTTCTTAAGTTCCTGAAGAATAAATATTATTATGCCCTTTTTATAAATGAGGTTCAGGATTTTAAGTAATTTATCTAAAGTCACAAAACAGAAAGTGGTAACACAGAGTATCTAACCTTAAATATCTGAATTCCAAGGCACACGCTCTTTCTATTATATTGTGCTGCTTCTCTAGAACCCTGGTGCAAGAGGAAAAGGAGAAAAGATATTAAATTGTGCATAAAATCTATTCACAGACACTATAGATACTCCTACAATGAAAAGTAGGTACATAATCTATATGATATTCATGACTGTATTTTTTTTAAAGATTTTATTTATTTATTTGACAAAGATCACAAGTAGGCAGAGAGGCAGGCAGAGAGCCAGGGAAACAGGCTCCCCGCTGAGCAGAGAGCCCGACACGGGACTCGATCCCAGGACCCCAGGATCATGACCCGAGCTGAAGGCAGAGGCTTTAACCCACTGAGCCACCCAGGCACCCCTCATGACTGTATTTTTAATTGCCATGTCTTACTCATAATTTTAGCTGACTTATACCACCTATGCCACAAAAGTGATGAGGTGTTTGCTTCCAGTTGCAATGAAGAATAAATTAGATTGCTAAGTTAAAATGTTTATTGTAAGTCCTAGAACAACCACTAAAATAAAAAACAGAAAAAAAGCTATAGCCAATAGCCAATTGTGGAAACAAAATAGATTATTAAACAACTCAGTCCAAAGTAAGGTAGGAAAAGTAAAAAGGAACAAAGAACAGATAAGACATATAGAAAGGAAATAGCAGGATAATATATTTATACCTAAACATACTAATAATTTTATTAAATGTAAATGCTCTATCCATTCCAAATGAAAGACAGAGATTGCTATACTGGATAAAAGAGCAATTATATGTTGTCTAATGAAATCCAATTTAAATATAAAGATGTGGTATAAAAATTTTTAAAAATGGAAAAAAGATATGAGGTAACTCTTTATGTGTTTCTTATTTTTTTCTAGCTTTATTTCCCATTCTCTTGGCCTGCTGTGGTTTTTAATCATGCAGGTTCAAGGGGCAGTGCAAGGCTTAAAATATTATTCAGGCCCTCTGTCTAGTTATTAACCAACCTACTATTCAACAAAATTAACAAAGGCAAGACTTGCTAGCTTTCCAGTATTGAACCACATAAGCAGGTCATGACTTTTCTAGGGAAACAAGGAAAAAAATGTATATAAAAGTGTTTTTATTTAATTTAAATAAATTGTTTTGAGTAACAAAAATTGTACATACTCACTGTAGAAAAACTTGGATAGCTTCACAAATACAACAAAGAAATTTAAATCACCCAATATTATGCCATCCATAAAGAATCACTCCAGATGTTTCAGGTATTTTTCTACCACCAAAATTGAGCATATATATTTTATAAAAATAGAATAAAATTTATTTTAAAATACATTATGAGTATCTTTTCATGTCAATGTATCTTCTATAAAAATCTAAGAACCATTAGATCATATGGGATGCTGTAGTTTATTACATTAATAATGACAGCCAGTGTTTGTCAAACACTTACTATGTACCAGGCACTGTGCTAAGAACTTTGCATTATTGATGAAGGCAGTTGGTCAGACTTCATCACTGCGTAACTACCTGAGTAACAATACCAGTTGCCATTACAACATTCTTTTGTACTGCCAAGAGACCAAGTTTTCCTATCTTACAGTAAACACTAAGTCTTTCTTTGGCATCAGCGTGGCATGATGCTACTCCTCCTACCTCTAAACTGTTGTACCTTTCTTTTCCTATTTCACATGCCCACCCAACTGTCCATGTATCCATGGCACTATGTCCTTCAATTGCAAAAGAAATATAACTTTACTTTATACATTGATCTAAATTTGACAACACTCAGATGAATGTTTGATGCACTTCCACATTGCACTGCATAGGGCTTCCTAATCCCATACTTTGTATGACTAAATTGTGTCTAAGATTTTTGCTATTTTGAGTAATGCCGTGATAAATATCCTAGTGGGCATATAAGTAAATTGTATCATGATCACAGGGTGACTTGACCAATGGCCAGGTGTTCTCCCTCACTCTCAAGACCTGAAGTATGCACCAAGATACTTACTTGGTGTTGAATATGAGAAAGAGTCTTACTTGGTGGTGGGCTAGAGCCAGCTAGGTCAACTTGGAAGAGTTGATTGTGTGTACATCTTTGCAACTCAGCATTCAGTTACAACACACTGAAATCAGCAATGGGGTTAGTATTTACACCACTGAAATCAGCAAACACTACCAGTCAGGCAGATCTCTTCCTTTGCAGGGCCTGTGATTAAACATTTACCAGAACAGTCCTGGCCTTATTGATGAGTTAATACAGGTATCTTATATGCAGCAACACACAGTGACTCAGTTGGCATAATTCCTAATCAATATAGTGTTGTATACCAGCCAAGCAGTCTGCAACATAGCAATGCTGAATATATAGTGTGGTCCAAGGTGACACAGCCTGTAAGTGACAGAGTCAAGATTCTAGCCCCAGGAAGACTCTATCCCCAAGGTCCATGTTCCTCTGCTCTATTTTGCTGCTTCTAAAGAGGGCAAGCTCAGGAGACACACTGCCTGGCTCTATCACTTGATAAGCTCCATGACTCTGGGCAAGATAATTCTCTACTCCAAACCTTCTTCATCTGCTAAAAAGGATTAAGAGTAGTATCTATTTCATAGTGATTAGTGAAGATTAAATTCTTTTTATTTTTTTTTATTTTTTATTTTTTTTTAAGATTTTATTTATTTATTTCACAGACAGAGATCACAAGTAGGCAGAGAGGCAGGCAGAGAGAGAGGGGAAAGCAGGCTCTCTGCTGAGCAGAGAGCCCGATGCGGGGCTCAATCCCAGGTCCCTGGGATCATGACCTGAGCTGAAGGCAGAGGCTTAACCCACTGAGCCACCCTGGCGCCCTGATTAGTGAGGATTAAATGAAGTAGTGGATGCAAGGAACTCCACACACTGCTGGGCGTATAGTAAATGCTCAATAAACATTAATGACTATTAATATATTTTTTAAAAGCACATAAACCATTATCTTTTATCTTTTATTCCACAGTGTTCTTTTAAGGTCAAGAATGTTTGATAGTTTTATGTTTTAAAAACCTTACATTTAATTGAGCATAGAAGTCTTACGCTTTTTTTCTTTTGGGTTTTTTGTTTGTTTGTATGTTTGTTTGTTTGTTTAGTAGCTGCTACATATTTCGGTATATAGGTCATGGTTCCATTAAAGAAGAACCATTTACCACTTCATGTAGTTGATCAAGTCCCCTTAAAACCAAGAAATGAATTCACAGAAGCCTCAGATATCTGGAGAAGCGATTTCCTTTGGAAAAATTACAGTATCATGATCTGAATACCTTAATTTTGACTAATCATTAGAAATCTGGTAGTTGCCACTCAGACAAACAGATTTTTTAAAAATTTTTCTTTATGAGAGAACATGTGTTTTGGACATAATCTTCTTATCACTTGAAGGAACATATCTTGATAAATGGAAATATTAGCTTTCAACAGAGACTTGACTTCTACCAAATTTGTTTAAAATGAGTTTAATATTCTCTCTCAATTTCTCTGTCAATTAATGGTGTGGAAGAAATTTTAGGGTCATGATTATCTATAAAACAAAAATAGCAACAAAATGAATAGAAGAGTGCCTGGCATATAGTAAGTCTTCAATACATATTTACTGAATAAATAATGCATCAATTTGAAGTGAAAATTGTGGTACAAACATATATACACAGGGATATAAAAACCAATAAAAACATATAAATCTAATATAAAATAGAAGTTGTAATGTAGATCATCATTGCATTTCTTCTATTTCATGGGGAAAATGTTTTGACCGATGGAATTTTATAAACTGTCTAGTTCTGTTCTCAGTTATTTGGCATCCTGGACACTGAGTGTAAGATGAAAGGGGTCCTGGCATGAGAGGCCTTTCATGAGATGACAGAATTATTCTATGGCTATCGATAGTACCCTTCTTTGCAATCAAACTTGATGGCAAAGAGCTAGTGCTTCCAGCCATGAACATCTACTCAGCTGATGTCCCAGACTATAAGGAGAAAGTCTGAAAAACAAATCCCACATGTGAAATTTCTTCATTATTATTATTCCAGAATTTGGATTCCAATGGCATTTTCTCTGCTGTTTTGAGGAAACCTTAAGAGAGCCTCCAGTTTTCTGTGAAGTTTTGACAATGGAAGCCAATTTCTCCTATTTTAAATGCAACCTGCCTTTCAATTCTGTCCCACGTTGAAAATGTCAGGGATCTGAAGGTCCTAGCCAGACAGCTAGAGGCCAGCGCCTGACCAGAAAGAGACGTCCTCTCTCCCAAAGTGCCCTCTGAGACTTTTTACAGCCTAGCTTTCTACATGGATCAAACAATGACAAATGAACAGTATGAAGTCATAAGCTAAGGTCCCATAGAGTCTAATAAGCTCAGAGTCTGACCTGGTCCAGCCTGCTCGAGACCTCTGAACACTCACAGACACTCAGGGCTGTCCTGCTTTTCTCACCATCATCCTGGACCAGATGAACTGGTCAAGAAGAGAAGGTGGAAGCTTTCTCCAGCTGGCTCAGTCAAGAAATAGGGAAATACGGAAGGAACCCAAATCCCCTATGTCAGGAAACACGGGTTCTCCCCTGACGTCTGCATCACTGGTTAAGTGAAATGGCTGTTTATTTCATCCGTCTGGGCCTGGGTCTCCTCGGTTCTCCAAAAAGATAAGTGAACCACACGGTTTCAAAAGCTTTGCACACCTGATACTTTCATGCTAAAAAAAAAAAACAACTTATAGATTGTGGGGCTTGCTGGGGATTGTGCTAATTTCTTCATCCACATTATTTCTTTTTATTTGCACAATAGCCCTTGCCACTGATAGCACCCCTATTTCGTAGACAAGAAAGCTGAGGTTCTGAGAGGTTAGGCAACTTGTTGAGTTCCGGAATATATGGCAAAGTTAGCAGTCAACCCCAGGCCAGCCTATTCCAGACTGCACAGCCTTACCCACTGCTCTGTGCTCTCCCTGACATACCTTGGTGATTCTATGGCCCCTGACAGTATCTCAAGATACATTCAGACCAATGTCCTGAGATTAGGAGATCCTCTGGACACTCCTTTAAGTGTCCCTTTTCCAATTTTCTGTCCTCTCATCCCACTGACATTAAAAACTCAGTCGTATATCGTGTTTGATGGCAAATGTCCATGCAACACAAAGAAGCCTTATCTGGTCATTTCATTTGTGCAAGCAAGGCCGTATGGAGTCCGGACGTCTGTGACTCATCCGTCAGCTTTGGAATCTCTTTCAAAATTTACTGATCTCCTGACAGGAATGGGCAATGGCTTCACAGGAAATGGAAAGCTCTGAACCTTTGCCAAAATCTCAAACCCAAATGAAACCCAAGTGCTTATGCTGAGTTCGGGTAATAACTTTGTTCTTCTGGCTCCTGCAAAGTCAAAGATGTCTCTCCTTCCATTCCTCCAGGCCTAACGAATGACAAATTAAAGTGAGCCAAACATGCACCTTGTAAGGAGGGGCTTCCAGAGACTGATTACTGATCTAATAGCCTTAGGATTTTCTCTGACATAGTTAAGCTTGAGACAGTCCATTTGGAGGAAAAGCAGTTAAAGGAAATTTGATAAAAATCTTCCATTACTGCTAAGGCAGAGGTTTTTCAAGAGGCCCATGGTGAAGTAGAGAGAACGTGTGCTTTCTTTCTAGCGGATTCAGGTATGAATCTCAATTCTCCCACTTAGTGACTGTGTGACCTCAGGCGAGTTATCCAGCTTCTCTGGGCCCTAGTTTCTCTATCGATAAAGCTGGGATAATAATTATTTGCCACATAGGTTTGTTGTGAGTGTTAAATTAATTAATCATGTACAAACTTAGTAACTTTGTCATCCGCAAACTCCACAGAATTATGGAATTTTAGAGTTAAGCTTATAATATTGAGTTCAGATATCTGATTTTACAGATTAGAAAGGTGAAGCACATGGAATTAAAATCCAAAATCATATAATTAGTTAGTGGCTTCTAGTGCATTCTATTTGCCACCACATTTACAATCCTGCCCATAAAGAAAGACTTATCTGTCAATCAACACAATTTATCTGGTAACATTTATGTGTGCAGTACTGTGTTAAGAATTGTAAAGGATTAAAATAAAAAGAGTCTTAGACACTATTGACAATAGGCATTAAGACTCTGCTGTGTGCAGTGTTTCTGTGCTTTCAGTTTTGGAGGTAATAAATTAAGTGTAAGACATGGTACATACCATCAAGGAAGTTATCACTTAATTGGGAAAACATTAATTCACAATGAACCAATAGAAAACCATGAAAGATGGCTCATGCAAATACAAATGGTATGGTTGAGATGTGAAAAAAGGAGAAAATACGTAAGTCCTGGAGGAGTCAGAAGAGCCTTCCGGGAGTACTCAGCCTTGAAGGATTCTCCTGCTGTAAGGAGACTGGCATGGGAGAGAAGTAGCTACAGGCCACTTTCCAGATAGGAGAGTCCCTTCACCTGAAGCCTGGATTGCCTCCTCTGAAGGTGAAGATGAATTAGCTCATCCACTGCAAATCACGGTGAAGATTACACAAGATGATGCACTTAACACAGTACCTGCTACACAGTGAGCACCTAACTAGATACTCATCCATTATGCTGATCTGCAGGCTCACAAAATGCTGTCAGGGAGTTACCATTGTTCTCCTCATTTCATCAGGAGGAACCCGAGTTAAGGCCAATGAGGTACCGGCATGTGGCTACATTCTGGCCATTCGTGTTTGAGCAAAAGTGGTATGGGTAACTTCTGGAATAAAGTGGTAAGGAAATCACTGTATCTTCTCCCAAAGTCTCTTACCCCATTTGGTGACTTAATGAAGAGTGGTCCAAAAACTAAAAGGAGAGTGGAGCCACAGAATGGAAGGAACCCAGATCCCTGAATAACTCCGCGGAAGGATGCCCCATCAGAAGCAGTCCCCACTGGACTGGAACTTGAGTATGAAATAAACTTTCATGGTGCAATCACCAAGATTCCAGGATACACTTGTTATAATGCCTCATACTATATAACTAATATATTTCCTAAGGGCTTTTAAAAAAGGTTGAATTAGAATACACTACAGCAATAGCATATAAATTGGAGAGTGGGTAGGTAGGAAGTTTAACTTTTCTAAGTTTCTTTTCTTGTCTTGGGGAAAGATACAAGTATTAATTTTAGCTTCCAAGAGATTACATAAATACACTGTAATATCCCAATATCCCAGGTGGCCATTAAAACAGATACATAGAATATAAATTCCAAAATAGTAGTAGAGAAAACTTGAATAAGATAACTAATGGAAGAGTCAGAGTACAAAATATGATGGTAAATATACCTATATATTGGCAACTGCATGAAATATAAGTGGATAAATGTTCCAAATAAAAGACAAACATGTCTGAATGGGTTTTAAAAAGCTAACAACATATACATCGATCTACACCACATAACTAATGAATGGTTAAAAGTAAAAGGATAGAAAATGATAGACCAAGCAAATTCTAACTGTAAGACAGCTGCTCTGACTATATTAACATTCGACCAAATGAACCTAAAGTCAAAAGAAAAAAAATGCTGAAGATAAAGAGGGAATTTTCATAATGATAAAGATTCCATTGACCAGGAAGGTACAACAATGTGAAATTTGTATGTGCCTATGTAAGGCAAAAATTGACAAAACTACCAGGAGAAAGGGAAAAATTCACAATCCCTGTAAAAGTAACTGATGGCAAAAGCAACAACAAAATTACTGATAAAGATATAGGAGATTCAAATGACATGATTGACAGACTTGATCTAGTTGACAAATAGAGAACACAACACCCAACTACTGCGTAATGTGCATTCCTTAAAGACAGGTAGAATATTAAGAGCTTACTCTATTTTGAGCCACAAAACAATTCTCAACTGATTTCAAAGTATTGAAATTATGAAGCTATAGTAGAAGGAGAGAAATAAGAAGATGAATAGAAATTAATAAAACTCAGAAAGAACAATGAGAATATCAAGAAAGCCAAAAGTTAATTCTTTAAAAAGATGGTCATTTTAAAAACTTTAAAACTGGGGCACCTGGGTGGCTCAGTGGGTCAAGCCTCTGCCTTCAGCTCAGGTCATGGTCTCAGGGTCCTGGGATCGAGCCCCACGTTGGGCTCTCTGCACTGCGGGGAGCCTGCTTTCCCCTCTCCCTCTGCCTGCCTCTCTGCCTATTTGTGATCTCTCTCTCCATCAAATAAATAAATAAAATCTTTAAAAAAAAACTTTAAAACTGGTGAGATTGATCAATATTTTACTGAAAGATAGAGAGGAGGCACAAATTACCATTATCTAGAATGAAATGGAGTACATAATAATCACTGTAGACAGTAAATACATATTAGTAGATATTATTAATAATTTTCATAAAATAGGCCAATTCCCAGAAAAAAACATAATATTAACACTGATTTGAGAATAAGCATAAAATCTGACTATTTCCAGAGCCACAAATAAAAGTAAAGTAGTAGTAAAAAAATTTCACACACACACACACACACACAAAGAAAATCTTATGTCTAGTTTCTTCATTGGCAAGTTCTAAAAATATTCAAGAAAAAATAAGTATCAGTTTTACATGGTCTCTTCCAAAGAACAGAAAAAGAGGGAGTGATCCCCATTTTTCATTGAATAAGACTACAACAACCTTGCTACCCAGCTTGACAAGACAATTCAAAAAAAGAAAATGGCAAGGAATCTCATTCAAAAACATCGAGGCAAAAGTCCTCAACAAAATTAACCAACCAAATAAAGCAATTTATAAAAACTAGAATACATCATCGACCAAGCAGGATTTATTCTACAAAGGCAAGACTGACTTACATCAAGAAAACAAATTAAATTAATGTAATCATCATATTAACAGATTAAAGGAAGAAAACGCTCATCTCAATAGAGGAGGTGACAACATTTGATGTAATTTAAAATTCACTCATGATTAAAAAGGGTATTAGCAGATTAGATGCAAGGGTGAGCTAATGACACAGTAATGCAATGTAATACAATGCCAGGTCAGTTGGTGGTTGGCTGATCTACCCTGGATTTCTCTGGGCTTGGATTCGAATTTTAGGTTAGGTTCAAGTCTTCCCATATTTGGAGATTAGATGGGCTATCCGGGATGCTTGCAATCATAGCAGAAGCACAAAAGTGTGAGTGGAAATATAGGATAGCCTTTAAGGCCTAGGCATAGAACCAGCACAGTCATTTTAATCACCATTCTGTTGGTCATGGTCATTGCCAAGCCCACTTATCAATGGGGGTGGGAAAACAGATGCTATTTCAAGTGGGAAGAACTGCAATATCACATGACAAAAAGCATGGACACAGGGAAAGGTGAAAAATTAAGAATAGAATCACATCAGAAAAAGAATAATAATATCACATCAGAAAAAGAAAGGAATTTCTTTTAACTGATAAAAGATGTGTACAAATTAAACAGAAATCTACAGTACAGGAGCATTTGGTGGCTCAGTCAGTAAAGTGTCTGCCTTCAGCTCGGGTCATGATCTCAGGGTCCTGGGATTGAGCCTTGCTTTGGGCTCCCTGCTCAGTGAGGAGTCAGCTTCTCCCTCTGCCTGTGCCCTCCCCCAATTTGTGCATGCACTCTCTCTCTCAAATAAATAAAATCTTAAAAAGAGATCTACAGAACATACCATGTATAACACGTAAACATTTTCCCTTTAAGGTGGGGGGTGGGCATAAAGATGTCTGCATGACCACTTTCATTTAACATTTTCATTGGACATCAGAGATCTTAGCTAACAGAATAAGAGAAGAAAAAGAAATAACAGCACAGTTACTGGTGAAGAAGAAATAAAACATTTTTGTTGTTGTTGCAGATGTGATTCTGCATTTGGAAAATCCAAAAAAATCCACAGATAATTTATTTGAATTCATAAGAGAGTATAGTAAGTTTGCCAGGTTAAAAAAAAATCAATATACCAAAATCATATACTAACAACAAATAAAATTTTAAAAGATACAATTAATGTCTCAACAACTTAGGGATGTATATCATGAAAAATGTTCAAGATCATTCAGAAAAGATTATAAAACTTTATTGAATGACACTGAAAAGTAAGTATCTAAATAAAGAAGCATATGGTCTTCATAGATTAGGACACTTAACACAGTGAATATATTAATTCTCTCCTATATTGATCTACATATTCAATGCATCCCAAATGAAATCCAGACAGGATTTGGGGTTGAACTTGAAAGGTGACGCCACAATGTATATGGTTGGCAACTGTCTCTTTGGACTGTGCAGAGTATGGGAACACTGGGAAGTCAGAGGAGTAGGTGATTTTCCTAACTATTGCTCAGACAGAAAATCAAGGTAAATGGTGCCTTTGAATAGCACAATAAATCCATATGGTGAGAGGGCAGTAGTCTCTTTATGGCTGAGGTGAGAGAAAGAGGGCAGGAGGTTGAGAATAAATTCCCAGAAACTTTTGACAACAAACTGGCCTACACGTCATGAGTCATCTCAGCTGGAGTCTGAACCAACATTTAAGAAAGAGGCAATTTATTCAAGTCTCAGGTTATAGTCACAGCTAGGATTTATGCAAAAAAGGTTGAGGTATTTGACTTTTTAAAATGTTTTCTGTAAATGTACTTCAGTGAACAGTGAGTAAGGAACAATGTCGTGGTAGCCCTCTGTATCTTCTTATTTAAATTTGGCTATTTTAAATGCAAGTTGTAATTTTGTCAAAAAAAGACAGAGCTGCTTCTCCCTTTAAGTCATTGTTTCTCAACCTTGGCTCCATGAACTATGTACAGAGCTTTTTGAAGTCCTGAAGCCCAGGCCGTAAGAGCCCAGTCAAATCAGAATCCCTGAGAGTCAAACCCTGACCATCAGTACTTTTTAAAGTTTCCCAGGTGATGGTAACATAGAGTCAAAGTCGAGATCCTCTATTGGAAGTAAAATCAAGCCTCAATATCAGTGGGTCACTGGAGATGTCAAGGTGTAGAGTCCTTTCTAGACCAATTAAACCAGAAACTCTGGGAATGAAGCCTAAGCATTCCCCAGAAGATTCAAATGTGCTGATAGGGACAAGAACCACCATTTTTAGGCCTTCTGTTGATATTCACCACCATACTCATCATTGCTAATACCTCCTGGAGATTTTCTATAACAGTCGGTAGGTTCAATTCTTAAGCATTTGAATAGCTGTTTGAGTTGCGAACTGGCTAAGTTCAACTAAGAAATAACTTACTCAACACGTATTGAATAGCTATTGAAGACAAAAGACACAGTACTCATTTTGAGGTGAGAAAATAAAATCCCAAACAAATACATATTCCAGTTTCTGGTGGTAAATTGCAGGTGGTCCCACTACCACCAAGTTCTGCATAAAGGACTCTAAGGGCATGAAGAACAATTTATTGAGGTACAATGCATGTATATATCTTTTCTCCAAGCCTTCAAATACAGCCCAGTCATATGAACCATATAGCACCTCTCCCATTCTCACAGCTTGGGAAAAGAGGAGAGGATAAGGTGGTGATAATAGAAGGCAGCATCACACCAAATATTATAATAGTCCTGCCAGCCCTGTCGTACCTGAGAAGTGTAGTTCACACTCACAAGAGCAGTGTAGCAAGTTACGTTCCTCTGGCACCTCCCTGGCAGGCATGTAACTTCTAAATGACTTAGCAAAACCTGGAGCTTAGAAGCCAGGGCATTCACTTCCAGTTGAAAACACTGACAGGAATCATCTGAGGACCCTGCGGATATCACGGTTCTGGGGTCCCTCCTCATGTGCCCCTTCTCCACACGTCAGTTCACAGGGCAAGCCCAACCCTCAATGAACAATCTCTGTGTTCTAAAATGCCTCCTTGTGTTCTGGTTTATAAAATCCTTTTCCAGATCATATCTCAGGTATGATAGATGGAGTCATTCTCTGTTTTGTTTTTTATGTGTTAAGATGCAGATATCCAGAAAGAAGAGAAAGTGACCCAGGGTCACATCACTGATAGGGGCAGAGCTGGGATTCAAATTTGAGTCTTCCCCACTATAGAATCCATGCTTTCCCCTCTACCATAATCAGAGGACTTGACATCCGTATGGTAATCAATGTGCAAAGCCAATAATTTCCAATTATCTTTTTCCCCTTGAATACCAAACATCCCATTTTATTCATATATAGTTTACTGCACTCTTTCCTTCAAAGGATTTGAGTGGAACAAAACCTTTATTAAGCTCAGCACCTAACAAAATAGTTAGGACTGGCCATCACATTTGGTCCTGCAACATAATTCCTTTGAATAAAATGGCTTCAGTGTGAGAACCTGGTATCGGGCAGCATATGACCTGGAACTTCATAGGTCAAGGGAAGAATGATAAATAACTGAATATATGGAGAAGGGTTGCAGTCTCTGTTCGGAAAGGGAAGTTGGAACCCTAAATCTCAGGTCTAGATCAAGTTTCCACAGTGGTCTTCATCCTTACTTGGATAAATATCTTTTTCAGAATCATTAAGAATTACAATGGAGTTTTGCCCACTATGATGTGATTTTTACTAGAGACCCAGGAACAATTATATCCTTTCCCAATAATCATTCTTCCCCACTCTCTCCCACCTCCTACCCTGAGAGTCTTATTCATGCAAGGTACAAGAACAGAATGGGAATGAAAGTGCCAGGGTACCAGTAGCCGTGCAAGTTCCCACGGCCAAATGAAAATGCTGATAAAACATCTGGATATAAGGGAAAGAACCTAACATTCAAGAACATCTATATCATCTAGCCATACACACAAGGCACTGTGGTTCTTCTGCTTTGCTTTTGTTTTTGTGAGTTCCAAGCAGACTCACTTACTAATCCCTGTTGTCACTGGTAATGTACTGGCTCTCAATGGCACTTTGTAAACTGTGGAGATCATTATTAAAATATTGGAGTTTAAGTTCAGGTAGTGGGCCTGGAATTCCAACCCTGCCTTGCCTAACAAAAAGGCCCTGGTTTCATTCAGTGGACCAGGTTCTGTCTTCCTTTAAGCTGGAGCTATTGTTACCCAAGTTCCAATCAACATTGGCCACAAATGATGGAGGCACAGCCCTTGATGACACTGGGCTGGGAGTCAGCACCCTCAAAGGCCCTCAGCTGTACTGAAGAGTCTGTCCAGGCCCCCACCTCTCATTGCTCAGGATGTAAACACTTAAATTCTTTATCTGGACCCCCTGGTTATGATACCTTGCACCCACCAACTGGCTTCCCATGGCCCTGCTGAGACCAGGGCCTGCCTGGGCATGATGGAGCTGCTTCCACCCCCATCCCTGGCCTTAGGGAGAGGACCCACTCCCTCTATACTCCTTTTCCACAGGCGTGGATGCTGGTCTCTCCCTAGCTCCCCACACACCAGAGACAAACAGTAGCTCAAGGGAAAACTGAACAAAAGATAAGGAAAACAGATATACTGAACACAGAGCAGTATCACAACCATTGAGACTTCTCATGGGGTCTATTGCTTGCCTCTACAGGCCAGAGGAGAATCACCCCCCAATGCAGAAATGGCCTTAGGCCTAAAGGCTGAGCCAACCCCTGTGCTAGGCAAAGGGGACATTTGTGGCCTTCTTTTACTTCAGCCTAAGTCCTGTCTCTCAAGTTCTCATTTCCCACCCGGGCACCGTCCTTTCAGGATGAGACATGGAGAAAAAGTTCATGCTTTTTGGGAAAAACAAAAACAAAAACAAAAACAAACCCACTTACTTCCCCACTCCCAGAGTTTGGCCTTTCTCTCACATGCTGACCACTCACTCAGTCTAAGTCTGACACCAGGGTGTTTCCCAAAGCCTGAGTCTTATGTTAGCATGGACATCTGTTTATACAAGTGTCACCACATTAGCGCCGAAAAGAAGCTGTATCTTAGTGGACGGTGGGCTTTGAGACTCCTCACTGAAGCTTAACTTAACCAAACCATGTACTAAAGGTTAAAATAGTACTTACTAAATATCTACTGTTCCAGGTTTGGTAGTAATAGGAAGATGATCTTTCAGAGGGAGGAAAAGAGGACCAGCAGAAGGTAGGAAAAAATGAAAGAAGGAAGGAAGGGAAAGAAAGATGGAAGGAAGAAAGGAAGGAGAAACGGAAGGAAATAAATGGTAAAAGGGATTAACATTATAGATCAGAGTGTGGGACATGCCAACGGACAAGGCTGATTGGCAAGGTTTAAGTGAAGGAACTGGGTCTCTCTGTGCAAGCCAGTCAGATGGAGGATACAAGTGTGAGGTCCATAAGGACAGAGAGTCCTCTACTCCATATTCCAGTGAGGCTTCCCATTCTTGCTTCTGTCTAAGACTGCCTTAGCTGTAGTCACCAGCCACGATCACCACCCGGCTGCCTGCCCCAAGGTCTCTCCACAGTCCACCCATGCATAACTCCAGGCAAGCTGAGGCAAAGTCATCCAGATTGACCCAATTCTCCATGTTCACTTACAGCCTGCCTCAAGAAATGGGGCAGATGTTAAAAAGTTGGGGAGAAAGGCAGAACAATATTGTGACAGACCACAGGGTCATGAGGACAGAAAAGAGACATGCATTAAAAAAGCATATTCTTCCAATAATGGAGGGATAGCTCCCCTTTGATGGCCAGGTATATTTTAAGACTGGTCTTTTTTAGATAGCCTAATGCAAAGTGGTCAATTGCAACTAATTGCTTAAATATTTCTCCCTAAGCTTTGTGTGTCACGTTTGCCTATTTGTCTCTTCTGCTCTATTTTCAGACAAAGGGGGCTTAAGCAAAAACCTTCTGAATATATTCATGAATATTTTAGCATGTACTCTGTGTACACATTTAATATTCTCTCCAGGGCACACAGAGCAAGGGAGTGATAAGAGGAAGCTAGACCACTGTTGGTGCCTGCTGCCCAACAGCTGACACTCTCAGGAGAAAGGGGCACATTCCCTACCCTGACAGTCTGAACAGCTTCAGCAAAGCCAAAAGAGGACACACAGATATCCCGTTCAAAGGCAGTGGGTGGCAGAAGGTGCAAGGGTGTGGGGTGAAGAAGGGAAGAAAGGAACAAGGAGGCATCTACTGTGTCTCTAAAGTGATATAATGGTCTATTTGCATTCATTCACTCACTCATTCATTCCAAATAAATAGTGAGTAATTGCTATGATCCTGGGTTTGTGGTACTTTCAAGAACACAAAGCTGATTAAAACACAGTCACTGCTTCAAGGAGCTCAGAGTCAAGAGGGAATCTAACACAGAAACTAGGAACTGGATACAGTATTGCAAATGCTCTAGGAGAAGCTGAAGCAGGAAATGAGAAGCCAGTGGATGTGATTTCTGTAGAGGTGTTCAAGAAAAACTCTGTGAGGGAGACGGAACTTGAGCTGAAGCTTCACTTTCAACAGAGGACCTCCATCATGCAGGAAACCGCATGCACAAAGGATCGGATGCAAGAGTGGCTGAGGCAAAGTCCATGGCAGATGGACAAAGTCCATGTTCTGGATGGCTGGAGGGGAAGAGAAGGGACAATAAAGGTGGAGTCGAGAGTGGCTGCTATTCAGTGTTAAGGATTAAGAACCATTAGAGGATTTAGAAGCTCCTTGGCTTTGCCACTTGAAAAGATCACACGGATAAAATTTCAGGGGATGATTAGAAGGGAGAGATGAGATTCTTGCAATGGTGCAGGAGAGCCTGGTGGGATAGAGGCAGATGAGAAGAGGACTAAGGGATAGAGATGGAGGGATTGGACTGAGACATTTAGGGGTAAAAGAGATGTAGCAGGGACACCTGGGTGGCACAGTCAGTTAAATAACTGACTCCTGGTTTTGGCTCGGTCATGATCTCAGGGCTGTGGGATCGAGCCCTGTGTCAGGCTCCATGCTCAGCTCAGAGTCTGCTTAAGACTCTTTCTTCCTCTCCCTCTGACCCTCCCGCTCCCTCAAATAAATGAATAAATAAATAAATCTTTTAAAAAAAGATGTAGCATATGTGGGAGAGTAGTCCTTTTCTCCCACAAGCACCTGTGGGTAAGGCAGCCTAGTGATTAAGAGCCAGATGATCCTGGTTCAGAATCCTGCCTCTGCCACATACCAACTCTGTGACTTTGGACAAGTAACTTAACTGTTTGGTGTCTCCATTTCTGCTTCCATAAAGAAGGGCTAATGATAAGTTAATTTAATACTGGTATTAGTAAACACTTGGAAAACATTTAGAATTTTACCTGCTATCGGATAGGTGCTATATAAGTGTGTGTTCAGTAAAATAGAGCCTACTTAACTTCTGACCTAAAAGAAGGGAGCCAGTGGGGATGAGGTAGGGTCGGATTGGTTTCCTAGTTGGGGTGAAGGGTGGCCTGGGCTGCAGTGCAACTCAGTTCAAGTGTAGCCCAAAGACTGTTGTTGGTCTGCGAACTCTTTGTTAGAAGTTAGTGACAAGTGGAGGAACAAATTGAGAGTGATCATTATTCACCTTTATACCAATCTGACTTTGCTGCTATATCCACAGCTGGTAATGCTTTCTAATTTTACAACCAGATGGACTGGAAATTTACGAGCAAAATGATCATTTCCCAGAGATGGTTTGAGAAGACTTGGTTGAGAAAAGTGGTCCTCAAAAACTGTCTCATGTTAAAATCACCTTGGGGAGCTTTTAGAAACCTCTAGGGCCAGGCTGACCCCCATACCAATTACATGAAGATCTCTGAGAAAGACACTTCGACCTTCAGCATTTTTAAAGTTCCCTAAGTGATTCTAATGTGCAACCACATTTGAGAACTAGCATCTAGACCAGGACTTTTCAAACTCTATTGTTTGAAAAATGAACCACTTGGGATCTTGTTAAAATACAGATTCTGAGTCATTAGGTTGGGGGCAGGGCCCAAATGCCTGCATTTCTCACAAGCACCCAGCTGATCCTGTTGGTTCGTGGACCACACCTCGAATAGGATCCGTGCGAAATCAGCGGTGCCTATCCAACCACACTGTGTCCACTCATGTAACAGTGTAGAATTTGACATGCAAAATAAACCTGAAAGGTACAAAGTACAGGGGAGGTAGTTAGAGCTTAGAGACAGCTGCAAGCCACTAAGTAGTCACACTCAGACCTGAGTCCAGGCCTAACACTCAAAACCACCATTGCCCTACCACATCGGACTGTCTCTGTAAATGCTACTATTTCTGGTTTGGGCTTTGTGCTTCCATCTGCTGTTTCCTCCCTTACCCACTACTCCCACCCCCACCCCAGTCACTGGATTCCTGATAAAGTAATTTCTAGAAAAATCATACAATTTTCTTGGCTACAATAAGGAGAAGAGGAAATTTGCCCAAGTGAAGGCCTAACCCTAAGGGAACCTCACATGTTGTCGCTCTCTCCTAGGAGTAAACGACAACCAGAGAGGAACAAAATAAGAAAAGTAGGCCCAATTAATTCAAAATGACAACATCTTCTAGGCTTGATGTGCTCCCTCTTAAAGAAGTGTTGGCTTCCTCAATGATGTCAATTAAAAAAAAAATCTCAAATGCTGACAGGACACAGAGGGATGTCTTCTGACAGCCTTTTTTGACACCCCTGGTCATTCCACTGGATGTGTTTGTAAAACCTGAGACCTATATATGGAGCATGGCAGAAGGCTTGGGGTGGCCATCATGGAAACTTGGCTAAAACAAATCCTTTGTCACTGTCTGATTCTCCATGCCACTCCTACCTAGTGCAATAGTCAGTTCTTGGTTTCTTCTTCTGGAGCATTTTGTTCTTACATTGCATTAAAGTAAGATGTATGTGTGGGCCTACCCATCAGTCCACACATATCTTTCAGTGACAAGGGACACGCCTTATTTGGCCCTATACTTTTAGTTGCTGGACACACAGCAAGTGCTCAATCACATATTGTGGAGCAACTGGACAAATTCCTTTTTTTTTTTTCCACATGTAACAGGAATTAGAATGAGGATGACCTTATTAATTGGAGAATAAGGTGTGGCATAAAGTTAGGTGAGAGATGAAAGCTTCCAAGGGGGCATCAGGCTCTGGTGACATTATGGTGAAAGCTGGAGAGTGGGGACTTGGGAGTAAGCTTTGAAGAAGGCAAGTTGGCATAAGCAAGGGAAGATGATGTGACTCTGATGTTCCCAGCTGTTCTGAACTGGAGCTGGGGTTTTTCAGAAGTTATTCAGCATGTCATTACGGTGACCCCATGACCACAAAGGAGATGGTGAGTCCCAAAACACAGGTGGGAGAAGGGAGTGAAGCAGTGACCCTCACTTCTACCCCAAATGGGTACAACAGAAAATGTTGGTAGAGGAGCGTGAGAAGTGATAGATCTGGAAGGGAAAGACGCCCTCAACTTCAACCACTGTGAGCAAGCTGAAGGACATACCTGTGTCTGGGAACTTGGCTGCATGGGGTTGGGGAATTGCCAGCTTCCCAATCTAGATGTCTTAATGGTGTTATAGAGTGTTTTATGTTAATTAAACGTCTACTGTAGTTCTGTGCCAGGAGGCTTTGCAAAATCTAGTGCATGGGGAAAACAGGACGGGCGTGCTTACTGCAGGGGCCATTCCCAAATGTCTACAGACCAAAGTGGGAGACTCATAAAAACCTTCACCGGGGCCTTGACAGAGAAGACCAGAAGCAAGGAAATCCTGCAGGATGGAAACAGTTGTTGCAGAGGATTAAGGAAGGTGCCTGGGCTTCCTGCTTAAAGAGGTAGAAATGAGATTGGCTTCCCCCTCCTCATGCAGCTCCCTTCTCGATACACATCACCTCTTTGCTTTCAGTAAACATGGATCTGATTGGTAAATTAAAAACATACAGCAGGAAAAGAGAAGGCTGGTGCTATACAGCAGAAGGAAAAAAAAAATGTCAGATGTGTTAACACTAAGACCATAGTTTGCGTTTATTTTCTTTTAAGCCTTGGGGCACCCAAGGCAGAGCCTACTTGCCAGGAGTACTTAGAGTGGGCCATGCCCTATCCTGAGTATTTGACAAATGTTGCCTCCACAAAACAATGCTTTGAGTTAGACTCAATTATTAAGCAGAAACTAGAATTAAAACATGTTGGGATAACCTCTGAAGGTTATGCATACAGTGAGCAGCAGAGCTGGAACCCAGGGCAGCTGTGCATGGGGATAGCCCTATGCACTTAACCACTATACTTCCTGTCTCCCCGCCTGTGGGCTCAGCTTGCCCCCAGGGCTTTCTGAAACATGGAGGTAGCCAGTGAGCGGGAGGGTTGCAGTCTCTCTCTCTTCCTCATTCTCCTGGTCCTCCTGTTTCTCCTCCTCCTCCCCGCCTCCTGTGCATCTTTAAGCTCAATGTCTGCTCAGGGCAAGAGGGAGGGATGTCATCAGAAGCTTCTTCAAGCATCTTTTCAGAGCTCTGCCTTAGCGACCCAAAGTTGTGGCCTTGTCCAAACTGTCAGAGCCATCTGCCTGCAGTCCATGTGGCAGAAAGACCATCTGTCAGCCTCTGACCCATGCCTTCCCTCTCACAGACCAATCGGGCCAGCTCCAGGCTTGCTGAGTGCCCCCTGAGGTCCCTGCCTCCACAGTCCCTCTCCCTAAAACTGACAACTCCCACGCAGTCAGAAGAGGGGGTGCAGAGGGTGAGCTAAACTGAGAAACTATGTTCTCTCTGGGAACACACACAAACACACAGACACACAGCAAACACTGTTTTCTCATTTGGATCATTTTCTTCTAAGAAGGTAATTCTTTACTATAAGTTTTGATTTAACACAAATACCCACGAGATGCTGCAGGGAATATACGCTGAGAATGAATATCATCTTAATGACTCCTTATCAAGTTAAACCATATCAAGAAAAAAGAAGTCAGTGTTATAGGATTATCCAAAATTATTGTTCATGGTTTCTTACCTTTACCCATGTATTCCAGTAGTTCTCAATATTAGCTGCACAATAGAATCATGTGGGGAGCTTTAAGGTAATACCAGAGCTTGGGGCCCATCTCAGACCAATTAAATTTGAATCTATGGAATAAGAGCTGAATATTATGTTTTTAAGAAGTTTTTCCAGGTGATTCACATATGCAGTCTGGAGTGGGAGCTGCTGAGTAGCCAAGGTATAAAAGAAAAAGAGACTGCCTGGGAAGGGGGGAGATGGAGGGAAGAGGATATGGCTATTTATTGTGGACAGTCAGGGAAGGTTTCATTGAATATGTGGCCTTTGAGCTGAGACACAGATAAAAAGCAGCAGCAAAACATTCCATGCAAAGGACATAGCAAGCGGGAAGGGTCTAAGGTTAGATTAAGCAGTGTACTTCTGAAGCACACCAAGAGCACAGTGTGGTCAGGTATAATGATGGAACGGTTGAATGGCAGCAGATGGGGTGCAAGGGGGCAGTGGCGGGATCCCTAGAACCTTGCAGGCCAAGGGCAAAAGTTTGGAGTTTCCTCTAAATCACTGAGGAACATAGGAGAGTTTTAAGTAAGGGAAACAAATTACAATCTATCTTTATTTTCAAAAAGATCACCTTGGCCATTACATTGAAAATGGATTTGGGGGTAGTGGCAGATGAGACCAGAGAGATGGGCTAGAGATTGTGGTAACATATCAGGAGGGAGCTGACAGTGTTGGGAGAATGATGTTGCCTTGTGATACCTGGTCTTTGGGGTGGCCATTTGTGAACATGGTTAAATATGAGGACAAAATTCTAATATGCTCTGGAAAGTGGAGGAGGAAAAGCCTGGAATCCCAGTGGCAGAGCTGAGCAGCTGAACCAACAGCAACAGATGCCTACCCCTGGACTGCTTATCTGAGAGAAACAAACCCCTATTTGTGAAAGCAACTGCAGTCAGATTTTCTATTACTAGTAGCCAGCACATTGTCAACTGATGTAACTGCTATTCTGTACTGGACACTGGTATTAGGAGAATCTAGAAATCCCTGCTTCGCTCCCAGTTTTGATGTGGTCTATAGTTAAGAAATTTTCATTCAAAGTTGAACAAGACAAAAATATTTCAGTGCCTTGACTAAACTATGGACTAGCTGCTCTCATTTGGATAGATCCAAGGGCATCAGGAATTGGATGCAATCTGATTCTCACAAATCTGGCACTCAAGGGCTCACAAAAACAAGCTGGTAGAAGTGGACTCATGGGAAGAGAATTATGGTTCAAAGAGCTAGTATACGCCCGGAAAGCATCTGATCCAAGTATAGTGCAGCAGTCTGTTCAAAGAGAAAGCTCTGGCTTCAGAGCAGGCACTGAAAACCAAGATTCGACAAAGGGCAAAGGAGCAGAGGAAAGATTCCAATCACGAGGCAATGTTGCCCTTCTCCTGGTCTTTACTACTATTTTCAGTCTAGTGCTTTCACATTAATTCATTTTATCGGCAATGTGCCCAACCTCCCAAGCAAACTGATCCTGTAACTGTTTTCAGCAGCCCCTCATTGGCAGCTTGAGGCTGAGGGGGGCAGGCGAAGGGGAGTCTCTGTCTCTTTATTGAATAGCAGGATGGGTGTCTGACATCCTAAGCTAGAACCCTAAGCATGACTTTTTTCAGGGGGGCTACATTATTTTATCAGTGATTAAGTGATATTATACTGTATTCCTAGTGATTTGATATTTTAATAAATCATTAGAAATGGGGGTAGCCTAGGATTTCATTCTTTTCCTTTAACACTATTTGAGGACCATTGTTCAAGTTCCAAAGCCTGGCATATAAAGGAACATTTTTATAAGGTATCTTTTAGTGTGGGTTGAGGCTTGTCTATAGTATCTTGGAAATTACAATACATGACATATATATTCAAATATCCACATTTTAGGTCACGAGATGCTGGTGACATTTCGATGTTTAATTCTTTTGACATTTCATTTTAACTCTTACATTGACAAAAATATTTTTCACGTTGAAGGAAATGTTCTTTAAGGTTAAAAATTCCCATTTTGGGATAACAGTATCTTTCTCCCAGAAAAGAATAATCTTTTTAACATAGAAAATGGCCTTTGTTTAAAATAAACTTTTAAAAAGTTAAAGTACAGTATGCATATAGGAAAAGCCAATTTAAAAAATTTTTTCAGTTCCCTGTTTTTATGGAGTAGAGGAAATAAGGTTTACCAGAATTTTTCCAACTGATATAGTATGGAAAACTGATGTGGATATTCCACGTTCTTTTCTGAAAAATATTAAGACACCTTTTTCCTGAAATTTAAGTCTGACACTTTGGAGCAGTATTTAATAGTGTCAGTATACATAGTCGGATGAGTAATATTCAACTGTAGTTTAACTTTCTTTTGTGTATGTTGCAAAAACAGTATTGTTTTTACTAAGGCAAATGGATTTTGATGGTTGCAACGCAATGACCATGATGTTAGGAAGGCGAATCTATGAGTTAATGGAATTGTTCAGAGGGTTTGAAGTTCAAAGGTTGTAACTAAGGAGACTCATACACCCCAGCCCAGGTCAAGGAGAGTAAAGTGATGAAAGAATCTATCATATCTGTAATACCACAAACACAAATGGCACATTTACAAAAATTTCTATGTTTGTAGGCCATATGGCAAATCTCAACAAATTTCAGTGAATTAGTATTACACAAGGAGTAGAAAGGATAACTAATAAAGAGCGGGAATTAATGAATAGAAAACAAAGCAATGATAAAGACCAACACAATTAAGATAAATTTTGGCTCATTCATTCAACAAACATTTATTGACTGTTACAGGTACTAGGGATTCAGTGGAGATCTAAATGGATAAAAAAATCTCTGCTCATATGAAAATTACATTCTACTTGGGAGACAGACAATAAACAAAGTGACCAAATAAATAAGACACATAGTGTGCTGGATGGTGATGTGTATTAAGGAGAAAAAGTGAAGAAAGGAAGCTGGATACAGTAATTGTATGGCAGGGGGTCTGAGTGTCTCAGCTGGCTGAGTGTCCAACTCTTGATTTTGGCTTGGTTCATGATCTCAGGGTCATGAGTTAAAGCTCAGTGGGGCATCTGCTTGAGATTCTTGCTCTCCCTCTCCCTCTACTCCTCCCCCATGTGTGCTCTCTCCCTTTCTAAAATAAATAAAATCTTTAAAAAAAATTGCATGGGGGGGCGCCTGGGTGGCTCAATGGGTTAAGCCTCTGCCTTCGGCTCAGGTCGTGGTCTCAGCGTCCTGGGATCGAGTCCCGCATCGGGCTCTCTGCTCAGCGGGGAGCTTGCTTCCTCCTCTCTCTCTGCCTGCCTCTCTGCCTACTTGCGATCTCTCTCTGTCAAATAAATAAATAAAAAATCTTAAAAAAAAAAATTGCGTGGGGACAGGGAGGTAAAAATCTTAGAGGGGATGGCTCCAGAAGATCTCAAAGAAAGTGACTTGTGTTCTTTTAAAAATGAATGCAACTAGATACCTCTAGAAAATGTGATCAAAAATTAATGAATGGAGAGCAACAGTGCACACTGAGATAGCACTTACAATAGACTACATAAGTGTTTATACAGTAATGAAAGATTATGTATCTGTGAATATATACACACAGTCACAGTAATAAGCATATAAACAATATTAGGAAAGCACAGAAATTTTTCCTCTTATAATTCTAGAAGCTGGAAGTCTAATCAAGATGTCAGCAGGGCCATGCTCCTGCCAGAGTCTCTAGAAAAGATTCTCATTTCTTCCAGCTTCTGGGACGAGTGTACATATATAACATATTGTACTAGAAAACCTCAAGGTAGAAGGTAGAGCTTCTACCTTAAGGTAGAAGGTAGAGCTTCATGCCAGTAAATCTGAAGAGAGTCAAAAGTGATATGTTTTTAGAAAAAAAAAAGCAAGTGCCAAAACAGACTCAAGAAGAAATAATGACTAGGCCTAAAAACCACTAAGTTGAATTGGTGTTTAAAAATTTAACCCCAAATCCCTCTCGGGAGGCAAATGATTTCAGAGATGAAATCTACTAAGCTTTTAAGAATGGATAGTAGTGGGTTGAATGGTAGCCTACCCCAAAGGTATTCCTATATCAAATCACTGGCCCCTGGGAATTTGTTAAAGCAAAGGTCTTCTGTAGGTATAATTAAGGATCCTGAGATGAGGAGACTGTCCTAGATTATCCAGATGGTCCTACGTCCAATGATGTGTCCTTACAAAAGATACACATTGGAGAGAAACCCAGACAGAAGAGGAGGAGGAGGACATGTGACTGGGAAAGCAGATTGAGGAATACAGCAACAGCCACCAGAAGCTGGAAGAGACAAGGGAAACTTTCCTAGAGCCTCTGGCAGGAGTGTGGCCCTGCTGACATCTCAATATTAGACTTCCAGCTTCCAGAACTATAAGAGGACAAACTTCTGCTGTTTTAACCCAAGTCTGTAGTACTCAATTATGGCAGCCTCAAGAAATGAATACATAGACAATCCCAATATTATGAAAAACGTTCTAAATAATTGGGGGAAAAAGAGAAAGCTTGCAACTCATTGTATGAACCTTGTACAACCTTGATACCAAATAAGCTAAATTCAGTTATGAGAACAGATACATAAATACCAAACAGAATGTGAGCATCCTGAATACAACCATTAATGTTTTAAAATAATATACGCTACCTAAGAAGAGATTATCTTAAAAATGCAAGGTGGTTTAACAAGAAAAAATATTAATTTCCTTTAACAGCTTGAAGGAAAAAGATATTTAAAAGGCATTTTATAAAATTCTGAATACTTAATGATAAAATTATTAGAAAAGTAGGAACAAAGGAAAAATACCATCATCTTTAAAAAGTTATCAAAAACGTAGGGTGGGGGGCCTGGGTGGTTCAGTCAATTAAGCATCTGCCTTTGGCTCAGGTCATGATATCAGGGTTCTGTGATTGAGCCCAAAGTTGGGTTCCCTGCTCAGTGAGAAGTCTGCTTCTCCCTCTCCCTCTGCCCCTCAGCCCCTCTTCCTCTGTCTCTCTAACAAATAAAATAAAATCTTAAAAAAGAAAAAGTAGGGCAAACACTTCCATGATGAAATTCTTTAAGGTCAAGAATAAGACAAGGGTGGGGACAGGGATGGTGGCCCACAGCCAATGACTGACTGATCCCTGGAAAAGGTAGGCCATGCTGCTTCCAGGCAGCATCACTGGAAGGTGCCAGTATCTTCCAGAGATCCTGGTGGCATCAGAAGGTAGCTATGTGTCAGCTTAGCCCACATCTTTGCCTCATTGCTCCCTCTGCCCTCTGCTGATCCTCTTACTCCCTTGAAGGTTTCAAGTGAGAGCAATCCTCCTCAATAAATCACTTTGACAAGAAACCACATCTCTGACTCTGCTTCTAGGGAGCCCCAACCCAAAACACTGAACAAATCTCAGTGTCAAGTTCCCTGACTAGATTATTGCTAAGAAAAAACAAAACAGTCCCGGTCATTGTTACATAATAGTACAACATAGCCACATCTAGCCATATTCTCACAAAAACATTTTAGGTCAGCTGAAACATGTGGACTGCAATGAGGCTTGTTGATCTAAGAAACTTGATGCTATTTTCCAATATTCCCAAATCATTCTGATTTTCTCTCTGCTTCACCCATTTCCACAGATATAGTATGTCACTGAATGTCATAGAATCTGACCTCTAAATTCTTCAACATTATGATGCAAAAACGTTAAATTATATGCTAGCTTTGAACTTCAGGACTTGAAAAGGCCCAAGAGACTGCTGTATCCATCCCTCTTTTTTTCAGATGAGGGAGAAGAAAGTGAGAACAGGGAAAGAGCTGGCCCAATCCAGAATTTCCTGTTTTCTCTCCACTCTATTCTCTCCACTCTAGGTCTGGAAAAGGAAGGGAAACAATGGTTCCAAGAAGCCAACAGGGCTCATCTTCTCCTTTGCACAAATGGGAGAGAATCCCAACCCTGAAGCACCTAATATAACTTCATTATGTTATAAATAAGAAATTACTTAATTGGTCATAGCACACAATTACTGGTTGTGATCCAAATAAGAACCTACTTCTCTTAAGTCTTAGTTGTACTTTAACTACATAAGGCTATGTGTCTATAAAATATTTTTAATATATGGCATTCTAAAAGTCTTCCTAATACTTAATATTTTGAGTCAAATTAAATTATTTTTTAAAAGCCTAGAATGTGTTTGATTTTTCCTTCATTTTGAATGCAAAGACCTGGGAAAAAAGTACTGGGTTGCCTGTATGTCCAATCAGGAAACCAGAACACACGTAAACATGAGCTGCAGTTTCCCTATTGTAAAGCAGACAATGTTCAAAGTGAAGATCTCTGGAGTAGAAATTCTACCCATACTCATTTATCACTTTGTATTTATAACTTACGTTGAAGATGTGAGATAACTGGGAACTTTCCAAGGAACAAAAGACAAGCCAGTCAAGCACACGCACCTGCAGCAATGTGAAGTTCAGTGTCACCAGCAATACACTGAGGAGGCAGAGAAGACTTGGGTTCTCAACAATCCCACAAAGCAAGGCGGCCCCACAATGGAACTCAGCAACAAGGAAAGACTGAGATCTGAAAGTCATGACAAGGATATAGAAAGTCATGTTCAAATGAGCTTCACTGATAAGTCATGCTTTAAAAACAATGACCAAACAAAGTCAAGCATCTCAGTTTTTAAAAGCTGCTTTGGGAGACCTCTGAGTTGATCTATGTCTATAAGACTAAGCCAAACCACTAATGGTGAGCAATAATGTTCTGTCTAGAAGAGTTGACTCTGGTCTATTATAGCCAAAGTGGGGGTGGGAGAGCAAAGGAGGGGTGAGGAGTAAATCACAGGATTTAAACACATGGTGACAAGGCTAGGTGCCCAGGGATAGACAGATTACTAAGAAATTTATGATACGGTTATTTCAATTCTGAGTCATGGCAGTGATTTATTTTTAAGTTCCAGTGCACTCTGGACTTTTATAGTCAAGATACAACCATTTGGAACATTTAACATCCATGAAGAGAATGTAAAACAAGAACGTAAATGAAAAAAAAAAAACTGGATTTTTTTTCATCATTTCTGTTTATTCTTTATACTGCATTTTTAGATTTTAAGATCTCCAAGGATTTTTCAGAAAATAACAGCATTTATTATCAGGCATTCAGCAGGGGATCTGATTTGCTGATCTTGGGTATAGACAGATCTGAGGCCAGTTCCAAGAATTTCACAACTTAGGGTTTGAGAGCTTTAGTAAGACCTGAAATCTAAAACCAAACAATTCCTACCATAGATACAGACTTTTTTTGCTTATCTTCTGGTTTCATCCTCAAAACAGACAAAAGGATAACTGGGCTACAGAAGTGGAAAATCCCGTCTTCTCTATATTGATTGTCAAGATACATGGAGGAGACTTCAGAATCAAGTTAACTCCAGCCTCTCCCTCCCCACTCTACCTTCAGTCCCTGTTCATCTTAGTTTGGAACTCGTTCAAATATCTGGCCCTTCCTCTCTCCCCCCATCTTCCTCCCTCTGGACCTAGACCACTGTCCTAAGGTCCATTTCCACTCCCACTTTGCTGCATGATGACACAACAGTTAGCCTCCTGGGAGACAAGTTTGACCATGCCATGCCTAAAGATGCCCACAGCATAGGGTTCAAAACTGAAATAAAATATTAAAATACCCTTCACGTTTTGGTCCATGGTTTGGTAAACTATGGTCCGTGGGCCAAATCTTGCCCACCAACTATTTTTGTAAGTACAGGTAAGGTTTTATTGGGACACAGCCATGCCCATTCATTTGCATATTCTCCACAATTGTTTTCACATGACAAGGATAGATTTGGGTAAATCTCCCCCAAGCCATAAATGTTTGTTATCTTTACAAAAGAAGTTGCTGACTCAGATCTAGGCCTCAATCCCATTTTTTAGTCTCCTTTTCTATCTGCCTCCAACATAATTTCCCCATATTCTAAAATCAGACTGATTTTCTTACTATATTCTAAACATACCATTCATTGTCCTTTAAGATTACTTACTACTGAACACATTGTTAATATGGCAAACTTCCTTTCTTTAAGACTCAACCCAAATATTATCATCTCTGTGAAGCCTTCCCAAATTCCCATGGGTAGACTGGACTCTTCCTCCTCTATGCTATATTAATACTTTACACAGGCTTCTGTTTAGCATTTATCACATCTTATTGCAATGACATCACTCACCAGAGTTCCTTTTAGCCTGTGAGCTCTTTGAGGTCTGCATTTTGTGTTCCAAGTGTCTAGCAGAATGCCTGACTTATCTAAGTATTTATGCCACACTGGCCATGGTGTATTAAATTACATTAATCTCACAGAAAATTGTGCTTGCAATTTATCCCTACCATAAAAAAAAAAATACAGAAAGCAAAGCTGAATAGTTAGTTTATACTTAAGAACTGTGTATTCTTATCAATGAGTTATCAATAAAAATATGGGTGTTCATAAAACAGAATCTTTTTATTAAATTACTTCTCATTTTCTTTCTAAAGAAAGAACAATTACCAAACTGAGTTTTAATTAAGACTATACACTGGCATCCCTTTCCTTCTCAATAAAAATCCACTCTACCAAGCAGGGATTTATTGACTAGACTCTTGAATTCTACTTTTCAAACAACATAGGTAAATCCTTTCTCAGTCATTCTGTAAATCTCTATATTGACAAACTGACATATTTAATATTTAACCTTAATTCAAAAGGACCTGAGTGGGTGCCTATGTTTCAGAGTTAGAGGAAGTGAAGAGACGTAGGAAAGGTAGAAGTAAATTTGTGACACCATCTAGCCTATCTTTCTCTAACGCTATAATGCCTCTCAGCAATTCCCCAAGCTGAACCAGGCACATTTCTGAAAGACTGTGGCAAATATTTTTCATTTAATAGGCTAAAACAAACACTGGAATAAAATGTTCAACTCAGACCACTGAGACTGATTGATTTCTTTTGTATCTACTGTTTAGAGAAGTAATTCTGCTTTTATCTTTGACAAAGTACTAGTCCTATAGTTTCTTGAAAAGATACGTAGAAAAATAATGGGAGGCAAAATATTAGAAGGTTCCCAGGTTCTTCCTGGAAAAGGCTCTTATACTGAAGTTTGAACACATGTGATGGTGGCTCATGTTTGGTCCCAAGGACCAATGACACCCTATTGCCTTGTGCAGTCTCAGAGCATCTCCCATTATTGTTGTTGAAATGGATAGGGTAGATGGTTGATGAGCTATACAGACATTATTCCACCTCTGTCTGTGGCCCATTCCAGATCATGTTCTTTAATCCCGTTCCTATGATGGCAGGAGTTGTATGAGGCTATCATGGTTGAAAATCAAGTTCACATCCTAGGGTTACTGAAAATAAACTGATTTCGAATCAGGAGACCTGACCCTGAGCCAAGTTTTTAAAATCACTTTAGAGCTCTCATATTGTCATCTGAAAAATGGGAGAGATAACAGAACACCAACTGCAAGTTTGAATTTATAAGGTAAAGGTGAAAAATGAATCCATAAAACTATAAGAAATATAGATCACTTAAAAAAAATAACTTTGGGTGGCAAAGGCTTTTCTTTCTTTTTTTTTTTTAAAGATTTTATTTATTTATTTATTTATTTAAACAGATGGAGATCATAAGTAGGCAGATAGACAAGCACAGAGAGAGGAGGAAGCAGGCCCCCTGCAGAGCAGAGAGCCCAATGTGGGGCTCTATCCCAGGACCCTGGGATCATGACCCAAGGCAAAGGCAGAGGCTACACCCACTGAGCCACCCAGGGGCCCTGGCAAAGGTTTTTCTAAATATGCAAGCAAAGGGAAAACCAAAGAGGAAAGGACCAGAGAGTCTTTCTCTGAGGGTTTAGAAACAAAGTTGTTCATCAGAATTGAGTGAGCTATGTGAAATTATGTCCTGAAAAGTGGTTAGCTTTTCTTCATTCTATGTTCAAACTAGGATTTGGTATGTTTCCCCAACATGGAACGGCCTTAAAAGGCCAAATGCGTGCCGAGATTTTCCTGCTGTTCCAATTACTTCTGAAAGTCTCTACTGCATATTCTATTTCCCCTATGTATAGTGCTATGGCTGTTCTGAAAGAAATGCATGTTTTCCTTACTTGTTTTTCTTGACGTATGAATGCCAGACACTCAGAAAAGATGTGCAAGAATTTAAGATGTCAAACAGATCCAGAGAATCTAGAATAGTCAAAATCCATGATTATGAAAGTGAATGGCCATTCAGACTTTCAAACAAAGTTTAAAGGCAGTGATAAACTGGTTAAAACATCTGCACTACTTGCGGCAAATGCTTAATGTTCTTTTTTTTTTTTTTAAGATTTTATTTATTTATTTGACAGACAGAGATCACAAGTAGGCAGAGAGGCAGGCAGAGAGAGAGGGGGAAGCAGACTCCCCGCTGAGCAGAGAGCCCGATATGGGCCCAATGCCAGGACCCTGAGATCATGACCCGAGCCAAAGGCAGACGCTTTCACCCACTGAGCCACCCAGGCGCCCCCTTAATGTTCTTCATATACAATAAACAATTTCAAAACGGTAAGAAGAGATATTGACATATTCAGAGAAACACTGTCAAAGACACAGATAATTCACAAAAGAAGCAATGAAAATAGCTAATAAATATATACAAATGTAACTTTACTATTGGTCAAGAAGGCAAGTTCAAGCAAATTTATTACAATATTCTCAAATTTGCCTATCACCATTCTGTATGCTTAAAAACACAAATGTCTAGGCTTCGTCTCTCAAAGATTCTGCTTTAGAAGATGAAAAGTGAGAGTAAGAAGCTGTTTAACAATTTCAAAAGATGGACTCATAGTGAGATCACTTATTCCCCTTATACTTCAGTGGTTTCAATGCCCAGCACAATTATATCTTATAACTTCCCAATTCATGAATTTCTCATTTTGTAAAAGTGGTATATTTTATTTGTTAAGGTAGCTCAAGAATTTTCTTTCTACTGCTTTCATTTATAAATGTTGAGAATTCTATGTTTATAAATGTATCACGAAATTTCCTTTTTAAACCTCTGTAGGCATTTCTCCATCGTTTTCTGGTTGTTTGTTTTGTTTTGTTTTGTTTAGAGGTGGAATTTGAGGAAAATCTGATTTAAAGGTAACTTTTTTTTTTTTTTTTTTACTTCCTTGATGTGAGTTTTTTATTTCCAAATTTGGAAACATTGTTAGGGTGTTAAGCTATTGCTAAACCAAATGCGTGAATTTATCTTTTATTTGACTTATGTTCTTTCAATTCATTACTTAGCACAGAAAAGTTACCTTCTGTTATATCTCTGATTATTATTTCTGTTTCTATTGTTTTGGTTTAATCCTCAAAATTACTCGTAGTTCTATTTTTTTAATGTTATTTTATGTTTTTTCAGTGTTCCAAAATTCATTGTTTATGCACCACACCCAGTGCTCCATGCAATGTGTGCTCTCCAAAATACCCACCACCAGGCTCACCCAAACCCCCAGCGCCCTCCCCTCCAAAACCCTCAGTTTGTTTCTCAGAGTCCACAGTCTCTCATGCTTCGTCTCCCCCTCTGATTTCCCCCAACTCACTTCTCCTCTCATTTCCCCATGTCCTCCGTGTTATTCCTTATGCTCCACAAGTGAAACCATGTGATAATTGACTCTCTCTGCTTGACTTATTTCACTCAGCATCACCTCCTCCAGTCCCATCCATGTTGATACAAAAGTTGGGTATTCATCCTTTCTGATGGGGGCATAATATTCCATTGTATATATGGACCATATCTTCTTTATCCATTCATAGTTAGTTCTCTTATTGTAAAGTCGGTTCCTGACCTTTCGAACAGCTTCTCACTCATTGATTTTTATCTTGAGCTCTCCATATGTATTCTGGATGGTTTATTTATTTGTATTTGTCGCTACATCACTGATTCAATTTATTTGTGCAGTACCAGAATACCTCCGAGTCTGCTGTGCTTCATGTCTTCCAATAAGAATTTTTAAGTTGATCTTGAAATTTGTATTGCTTTGTACTTGTTTTGACTGGATCCTTTTGGCATGTCTGTCCTCATCTCACTATTTTCTGTTATGACAGCCTGTTCTTGTTTTGATATTAAAGGTAATCTCTCTTCCTCCAAGTCTTCCTCCCTTTATGTTTTATGATCAGTTCATAAACACACATATATTTATATCTGTGTCTATGTCTACACCTATATCTTTACCCCATTGGTTTTTTTCTTCCCTCCCTGCATCTCTCCCTTGTTTTTTCCTCCCTCTCTCCCTCCCTCATTTCCTTCATCCCTTCCTGCCATTCCTCCATCCTTCCATCTATCCATCCATCCATCTTCCTTTCTTCATTCATACAGAGAGAAAATGCTCTTTAGGCCTAGTGTCTCATCAACAAAAAAGATGGCATCCTTAGATTTCCCTGCTTGAGGACTGGCAGCTCCATCTTCTTAGCTCAGTTTGGTATGCAATGCCCTTGCTCAATTTGCCACAGACAGGCTTCTGCCAGTGGGGGTATGTTCAGTTGAACCTTGATCTGATATTTGCTTTTTTGACATGACACAATCACACAGTTTGAAACAATATCCGCCATTCATAAATCTTTTCTGTCTTTATTCCTGGGATATTTTTCCTTAGAAACTAAGAGTTATTATTTCATTTTACCTCATATTGTATAAGCTTTGGGTGACAGTGACTGAAGGTATGTAGAAAAACAGCTGATGGGGGCCGGGAAGAGTAGGGCTCTGGGCTTAGAATTCAGAGTTTGATTGGGTTGCACCTCCCTACTTTCGAGGGCAGGGTAGTGAGCTTGGACAGTGGGTGTGAGTACAGGCTTCCTGGCAAGTACCTGCCTTGCTCTAGTACACAGGGCAGGATGTGTGGTTTGTGATATTTGGTTCTACAGTGGGCTTCCCAATCCATTTTCACCAGCGACTCAGTTAATGTAAATCCCTAACCACGGCAAGTTTAGTTGACAATTCTTTCACCAGTGTATATCTTTTTATGCATTTTTTGAAGCATTTTAATAGAAAATTGGGAGAAGGTTTACTGGGCACATCCAATTTACCACTATGATGACTCAGAAGTCGAGAGTCCTAAGTACATTTTCAAAATCTCACATATATGATATATATGTATCAGAGTTTAAAGTCTGTAATGAATAAAGACAGAAAATGGGCTAATTGAAGGTGGTACAAGGGAATTAAAAACCCTAATTTTACAAAGATGTAGACACTTTATTCTATTGTACCCCCTAAAGGTAAGTAAGCACAATGTAATTAGGGAATAACTTCCGTTAACAAATGGCGAATAGCTAGAACACTTTAAATTGGGTTAGAAATTTGGAACCTCACAAAATAAGATCCTCAGCATACTTACAGAACTAAAGGACCCAAGTTTGTATTATTTATAGCTATATTATTTATGTAATTTGTAGACAAATTATTGTAGACTGGAGTTGTAAGATGAATATGCTAGGGCTCAGAGAGAGGTCTGCATCCTGAATATCACCCACAAGGGAATTAAAGCTTGACAGGAAAAATCAAGTGTGCTGCATTACCCAAAGCACTTCTAGTCACTGGGTCTCAATAAAATGTTATCACCCTGGAAGAGGTTGGAGAAGGACATCTGAAGTGACCAAGGGAATAGACACCCAGGATTCCTGCTCACAGGATTGGGGAAGACCTGGAAGAAAAGAGAGGGTGAGTTCTAATGACACGTAGTGATTTCAAGAGGACCAAGAAATATTCCCATTTATTCATTCATTCATTCATTCCTTCCACTTCCCCTCCCTCCTCTGTCCCACTGTCCCTCCCTCCTTCTCTGTCCCTCTCCACACATACAGATTGAAGTAGGAATTTTTAAAAACCATAATTAAGCTTTATGAATGGGCTTCCTAGGATGTAAAGGTGAAGAAAAGGTGGCAGACCCAAACTTTTCAAGGTGACTTAGAGAAGGACAGCCCTGGGTGTCAGGGACAATATCGTGAGCTGGCTGGATGGCTAAACCAGTTCTGTTGCAGCCTTTCTGATGCTTGTATGACTGCACAGTGGATGATAAGTGTTATCTTCACCTTTTCCTTCTCCCGTGCTTTCAAATATTTTTATGCAATTGGCTGTGGAATTCCTACACTTCCTTGTTGTAATGCTCTTGTAAGATGCTGATTCTCAACACTGACTTCAATAAAGGGAGAAATTAGATAAGGAAATACAACAGAAAATAGGACACAAATAGAAATAAAGAACGCATTCCTTTTCGGAATTACCTCAAATAAACCTTTAAGGGGTCATGTGGCAGAATTTCAATAGCAGATGATTCTGTCCTAAAATATAACGACCAACATCATTATTGAGCATTTTGTAAGACTCTAAGTGAGTCCCTAAAGTTATAATGTGTTATCAATGTGGCCGCCATTTTATGATGGATCTTTTTAAAAGTAATTTCCCTCGGTTTTGCCAGAGAGAGATACATAACTACCATTTATTGAAGGGCAGATAAAGTAGCATGCACTTTTTATTATTTCATTTAATCCTTAGAACAATAGCCTCTCAAGATTGGGCGTATTCCCGCTTTACAGATAAATGAGGCTTACTGAGGTTAAAAATTACTGAAACTCACACCACTATCAGTTGAAGGGGGTCAAGATTTTAAACCAGATCTAACTGGACTCTGAAATCCAAGTTCTAAACTACTTCCAGCTGAATTACAAAACACCGATGTTAGTCTGCTCAGGCCACAGATGGGACTGTCTATAAAGAGAGGGCTGTCCTGTGGCAGAAGGAGAAAACTTTGTACTTTGATTCTAGGGGTGAAACAAGTAAGTAGATGACGGAGGGTGCCAATGTCAAGTTCAGAGTTCCAGTCTCTTATATTTTACCAGAGCCTGTAGAGTGGGGCAGAGTGTTCCTAAGTGAGCCTGTCATGCCTGACAACTTCAAGCAGACCAACCATGAACAAACCTCCTATTTCCTCCTGCTTTGCCTCTCCATCTATTCCATAGCTCTGAGCTCACCTGTCTCTTGGGCTCAGCTTTTCGTGTTCTCCCCTCCTGCTGTAAATATGGTCCCCTTGGGTCATACTCCTCTTCTTCCTCTCCTTTAAAGGAAGCTGCAGTGACCTCTCCTGCTTCAGCTGGTGTCTGACCCCAGCCAATTTCTGGGTTTGGCTTGTTACTCCCTCATTTGTGCTGACAGCCAGAAGGGAGCCCCATCTGTTTCACAAGAAAAAGTTTGTCCCAGGAAGCAGATCATATGAAGATCTTTCTAGTAGTCAGGGCCATTGAAAGATCCAATGTTCTACCAGCAGTGGTAGTAATGATTTTTGTCACTGGAGGTATTTGAATGTAATTTTATGAGGATTTGGTGGTGGGAATATCATCTATATCTAAGTTTTGATACAGTAACAAAGACCCTCAAAACCTCAGTGGCTTGCAACAACTCAGGCCTATTTGTCACTAAGCTTACACATTCATCATGGTTGCCACGAATCTCTTCTCTATCTTCCTCCCTTGGAGGCCTGGGCTGGCAGAACAGCCCCTCCCTGGGACACTGGAGGTCTCGTGTCAGAGGAAAAATATTCATGGCAAACCATGAGTTGTTTCTTAAAGCCAGAAGCTTAAGTTGTTTCTTAAAGCTCAGAAGTGACATGACTGTAGATATTTCATTGCCCAAAGCAAGTGACAAGCTACTCCTGCGCTAAGAAGGGTGGAGATAGAGAGTCCTCCCCCAGGGAGGGGCACGATAAGTCCTCTGGCCAAGCTTCGCATCAAAGGGCTGGAGAAGTAGGAGAGGCAGCAAATCTCTGGAACAGTGACATAATCAACGACAATGTCCATGCCATAAAGAGAGGTTATTAAGAGTACTGCTTTGGTGGTTTAGGCAAGATGACTTCTAAGTTTCCTTCTAACCTTAAAATTCTATGTTATGCCAGGGTTCATCAACGTTTCTGTGGGAGGCCATTACTTTCAAGATACTGAGGCAGGGAGTTGAGAGCTTGGAGAAATGGAAATAGTAAAGTTCCTGGGTCAGTTTAGCAGCAGCTTCTCACTAGATACTTTGACGCAGACACTGTCCAACTCTATCTGCTGTGGTGCCACCCAATAGAAACTTCGGTGAGAACCACATATGTAATTTCAAACTGTCTGGAAGCCACATGATAAAAAATAAAAGGAAACAGGTAATATTCATTTTAATAAGGTATTTTGTTTAACCTGATATATTTAAAATATTTTCATTTCAACATGACATCAACATAAAAACTATTAATGAGATATTTCACATCCATTGTTTCTTAGGAGTCTCAGTATAAGTCTTCAAAATCTCTGTATTTTATACATAGACCACATCTCAATTTGTAGTAGCCGCATTTTAAGACCCAAGCTTCTGTAATTGACCAGAGCTAGAGAGAGGAAGCAAAAATAAAGAAGGTTCTATCTATATCACTGGAGTGGCACGAGTGTGGTACAGTGGGTAAGATAGTAGGGGTGGGTTCTGACAGGCAGGATTAAAAACTGACTAGATTTGAAACCGGCTATGCAACCTACCAGCTCTATGGCCTTAGGTACATTTCATAACTTCTCTCAGTCTGTTTTCTTATCTGTAAGAAGAGGAGAATGGTCTATGCAAGGATTATGGTAGCACACACTTGTGGCCTGGCACATAACAGATAATAAATGGTTATTAATAGTAACATTTGTATTATTTCATGAAGGAGGAAAGGGTAAAGGAAACAAGTGTCACTGACACAGGAGAGGAGACATCAGTGGTGGTCATGGACTAGGTTAGAGTTGACAGTCAGGGAGTGGATACCAATTGTCAGGTGAAGAATGTTGGTCAACTCTGCTTTCCTTCACTCTTCACAGATCTTTCTAAATCACTGCCTTCCTCTAGAAACTTTCTCCCTTCAACTAAACTTCCTCCAGCTGGCATAGTCTCTGCTTCAAGTAATTCTAGGTAGATAGGCTTTGAATTTCACATTCTGAAGGACTTGGAGAAAGAATCAATTTCATAAATGAAAATTAGGTCTTGTGTTCTGGAGGAAAAAAAAAATTTTAAGATTTTATTTATTTGACAGATAGAGAGACAGCAATAGAGAGAACACAAGCAGGGGCAGGGAGAAGCAGGCTTCCCACTGAGCAGGGAGCCTGATGTGGGGCTTGATCCCAGGACCCTGGAATCACGACCTGAGCCGAAGGCAGATACTTAATGACTGAGCCACCCAGGCCCCTCTGAAGAAAATTTTATTCAAGATGGTGTCTACAGTTCTGACTCCTACCTGTGGCAGCCTGACTGTTACATAATAAGGGAGTCTCCTCTTGAGACAGTAAGCCATTTTGTTTCTGGCCAACTTCAGCATGCCATGCAGGCACAGAAACTAAGGAACCCTTTCTTTCTTCTTTTTTTTTTAAAGTGTTTTGGGTTTTTTGTTTTTTTGTTTGTTTGTTTGTTTGTTTGTTTTTTAATGACAGAGAGGGATAGAAAGAGAAGGAACACAAGTACGGGGAGTTGGAGAGGGAGAAGCAGGCTCCCCACTGAGCAGGGAGCCCGATATGGGACTCGATCCCAGGATGCTGGTTTCATGACCTGAGCCGAAGGCAGAAACTTAACCACCCATGTGCCCTAAGGAACCCTTCCTTAAGAGCGTATTTCCAGCATCATCATCAGGAACTCAGCACTGAGCCCAACAGAACATAAAGAGATAGAGACCATACCCCAGAATTAATGTACCTTATCATTGTGGTCGGGAGAAAAAGAAGGCTGGGGGTTTGAAATATGAGTAAAAGCCAGCCCCTCTCCTTTGGCTCTGCCTTGAGAAATTCTTCCCCTAAGTCTTTCCACAAGCCAGCCAGACCTCAAGTTCTTTACAATATGAGCATCTTGGGAGCTAGCACATACCGACTTCAAAATTGTTATCAGGGCATTCCCTGGGATCAAAAAACAAGCAATAGGATTACACTTTTGGATGCCAAGTTTGAGAAGGCTCACAATACACTAATTTTCCAGGACAATGAGTGTCTTAAAGTTGATCCCTGATCCTGCAGCAACACAGAGAAAGAGCTATGTCCTCTGGCCAGCCAAGAGGCCCTGTTTTCTTAGCAACTGGCACCATTATCCTCAGAAGGGGATAAGCAACCATTGGAATTTCAAATGGCGAATTTCCCAGAAATGCATTCTTCTTTTCTGAGAACAGCACAGATTGGATGGCTTCAATGAGGTACCTGGGGTGATATCCTGGCACCCAAAATACAGTAAAAATATTGCTTGGGTGTTTCATACTAAGAATCATTTATAACTTCAATTTGCTATTTACCTTTAGCATACATCATAGGAAAAAACCATATTTTTCTAGCAGTAAATTACTAAACATCAACTGTAATTTTCCCAGAATCAAATAAGAATGTATACAATTGAGATAGATCACAAAAATATAGTTTTCACTCTATTTGATTTTGCTCTCTTACATGAATAAGAAAACAAATGAATTTTTTATGAACTTCACTTTCATCATGAATAATGTTGTATATGACATTTAAACATACTCTTAATTATTTACTACATTTTTTTCTGTTAATTTCGAGACACTTAAAAATGAATTGAGATTTCCTTTGCCAGGGCGGGGGGAGGGAATTTTGTATGAACCAAACTTTCTGGTTTTCTATGCAATCTATTCATTTCAAGGACATTCCCACATAGGATCCAAATTCTCTATTTCCTTTGCACTGCAGTTTAATGAAACCCCAGCATTTTTCTTGCTCCAAAAATGCCAAATGTAGTTAAGAATGCCTTGATAATATGCTATTGCTAAAAACTATTTATATTCATAGATTCCTGACAGTTTACTGCTTTTTGACATGGTATCTCTCATTGTAGAGTTTTGGCCAATATGTATGTATATGTATTACATGTATATTTATGCTACATAATTAACACATACAAATATTTCACTGCATTTTGGTCTCCAATTGGTACCAAACGTATCTATACTCTGAGAAAGAAAAACATGTAAAGCTCTTATTATCAGGATATAATTCTAAATATGCATCTATAAATCATCTTTAAGTGGTTATGAATATTTTAGAAGCAAGGAATAATGTATAGGAAAGCAGGATGCCCTAAATTTCAACCAATGTCAGTTTCACATTTTACTGGTTCTGTTTGAAAGAACTCATTACCATCAAGTATGAAATTAAAAGAGAAGCTGAACTAGTCACTTCTGTGAAGTCGATGTGTGTATATGCGTGTGTACAGGTGTGTGTCTTGGTGTGTTTCAAGTCAAGGAAAGGCATCCATGAGAGTAGAAAACATTTGGAGAAAGGAGATCCTCACACTCCACTTGATGGGATAACATGCAGTGTCTTTCACAAGCAAATATACAGGAACATTTCTCTTCATTAAAATTTAGGCTAGAGAGGGGGAGTATGGCTAGCGTGGCAGGTAAGGAAGTATGCAGGCCTAGGGATGAGGAAGAGGATGGGGAGGGGGAGGGCAAGCCCACAGACACCCAATCACAGTCTTATGGCTAATTGTGTAACTTGTCAGTGGGCGGTGTATTTGTGGAATCTTTCCCTGCTGGCCAGATAATGAGCGGGCTCCCTCCCGGACAAGCGTATCTAAATGCTGTTTGTATCTCATTTGGGGAGCTCAGGACCACCAGAGGCCTGTGTGTGTTTCACGGCAGCCACACGACACTTATTCCCAACCTGTGTTTAAGCTCAGAGGGTAAGGTTCCTTATGAGGATGGCCATAGTTCAACATCTTTGGCCTCATTTTAAAAAGTTAACACACCATAATGGTGTGTTCATTCTAGCAACAGCAAGTATGTGAACAGCCTAAAAAGAGAGAATGAATTAAAATGCTGTTAATTACGCCTGAGGCTATGACATTCCTTCCCAAGTAATTACGAAAGGGAGAAGTGTCCCCAGTGTTTCTGGTTCCTGACGGTTTACACAGAAACTGGGAGGAGGGTGCTCTACTCATCTACCAAGTCCTTGGCCTCTTGGTTCCCTGAGAAGGCTGTTTAAAGCCTTTGTCCAGTATGTGGAAAGCTATCTGCATGACTTGAGGGCCACAGACTTGCTGTCAAGAAGTAGGTGAGCCAGAAGGGTGCCTGTGGTCATAAACATAACCCCGTTTCTACCTCATACACTTAGTAGAATAGAATCAGGGAAATTTAGAGCACGCTGAGGAATTACTTATTCACAAAAGCAGTCTCTGAGGCCCAAGGTCACACAGCTGGCTCATGTAAGAACTTTCAGTTGTGCTTCCCGTTGTACACAAGGTCCTCACTCATCCATTGAGTGAAAAAACAGAAGAGAAAGGAAAGTAGGTAAGGAGTGGTTAATGCTGAACCCTGGGAGCTCAAGTGATTGCATTTTCTCTTTAACAAATCTGTCACCTTGAGAGTCTCCCTTGACCCCTTGCCCTAGTTACCAGAGGGAAAGTGATGCCAGGCACAGCGGAAATAGGAAATGTGACACGTCTGGTGCATTGTCTTTGGCAAGTGGATTACAGAAAACACTGATGCTTTTTGATATTGTTTCAGCTGTGCTGGGGGACAGTCTGGAGTTGTGGGGTGGACCTTGGCAGATTACACGTGTATCAGAGTTCAGAGGTTTATTTGTTCTTGCGGAGATTCCAAATACTCTTGAATGCGGCACAGAAAATGAATTAAGAGGGAACAGGGCAGCTACAGGTACTCACAGACGTGAGGAGACTTAATAAAGCCTCTGTTGAGATGAAAGGACCTTAAACTCCATTAGCAGTATCCTTGGGAAAAAACGAAACAAAACAAAACACGCATGCTAGCAGGACATCCTGAAACGACTGTCACTGGAGCAATCCACTCCAAAGACTTTCCACCTAATTGAAATTAATGATGCCTCCAGCAGCTTAGAGTGAGTCCCCAGACCTCCATCTACACAAACCCAACAGGCAGGACTCAACACTTAGCCAGGGAATTTGGTTTCCAACTAGCCTCTAGTTTTTAGTTTTTGCTTGTCCATGTTAGGGCATCTTCTCTGGAGAAATCAAATGTATATCTAAGAACGTCTGAGACTAGACAGGGCCAGCCCAGAGGAAAACCGGGAAATTCTCAGAACTTGTGTTTGGCAAGTCTCAAAGCTTCCAGTCTACAGACTATGCTTTCTGAACCAAAATGTTTTTTTGTTTGTTTGTTCATACTTTTGCAACTGTCAGGTGCAAGAGATAGTCTGGCAGTATTTTTCCTTTTGTAAAGCAACAAATATTTATTTAATCAGAGAAACTTAGAACTGAAAAGGATCTTGCAGATAAGCCTTCGTTGGGGATGAAATCTTTTTTTTGTTTTGTTTTGTTTTGTTGTTTTTAATGGATCCCTTTCTTCGAGCACACTGAAATCAACTGGGAAATTTGAAAATACTAATAATGCCTGAGGGAGTGTCATTTAATTGGTCCAGGAGGCAGCATGATTCTGATATATGGCCGTTTGAAAACCACTGTTCCAGCAGAACCATCCAACCACATACACACACACACACACACATACATACACACAATTTTTACCATTTACAGAATATTTTAAAGCAAAACTCATGCAATCATCACCCAGATCAATTAGAAGACTTTGTTCTGATGACAAAATACTAAACATCTTAGTTGGTTTTCTGGAAACAGAATTAAATACTTGAAGGTAGATCTGCCCTGGTGATTTTCATTCATCTCTCATAGTGAGATACAACTCAGTGATCATGTTTTTCCCCAACTTAACCCAAATGGGAACTATAGCATGAAATGTATCATTTTTGGAGAAACTTGCATTTTTAGGACCATCCGATGAGGATGGGATTTGTTGACATCAAGGACTCCCTGGACTAGGACAGCAGTATTGGAGTGAATGTAGTTACTCTGGCCTGGTTGGCCTAATGAACAGAAGCAGAAAGCCAAACTAGTCTTTCCCAGCCAATCTTGCCCTCCAGGCCCACCAGAGCCCTTGGTGGTAAGAAGGCTTCCCCTATTAAACAGTTAATACATTGTTTTGAATAAGTAGAGAGCCGAATTTCCATATCATTCTTACTTCTAAACAAAGATGTTGTCCTTTTCCGGGGACCAGCTTTGAAGACACTAGTAAAGAATGGCCTTGAAGAATTAACCTTGGGGCTCCTGGGTGGCTCAGTCCTTAAGTGTCTGCCTTCAGCTCAGATCATGATCCCAGGGTCCTGGGATCGAGCCCTGCATCCTGCTCTCTGCTTGGCGGGAAGCCTGCTTCTCCCTCTCCCACTCCCCCTGCTTGTGTTCCCTCTCTCACTATGTCTCTCTCTGTCAAATAAATAAATAAAATCTTTAAAAAAAAAGAAAAGAAAAAGAATTACCCTCATATTTAATTTGAATGCCAGAGGAAAACAAGGTGAAGAGCCCACAGTTACTTGGTTTTTTGGAGACGGATGGAGAGGACAGTTACATGTATAATTAGAAAAGTGATCAAATACACCTTCTCCCAGTCTCTACCCAGCAAACCCTTCCAGGCCTTAAATGTGCCTCCGTTGAAGAACCATGAGTTTTTATTATCATATATTACTTGGGTTAAGTCATTCAAGCTATCTGCCAAAAGACGAATCTGGGAGGTAGCACTTGCCGTGATTGTCAGCATCATGAGAGGCTGTAGAGTTTGGCCGGGGGAAGACACTGTGGGGGTCAGGACACTTTCAGATTACATCCCCACTTCCTGCATTGAGCTGAAGTCACTGGGGAGGTGAAGGATGCTATTACAAATGGAGATTTATTATGCATTTCATGTGCATGGTGTGGAGATATTAAAAAAAAAAAAAACTCAGAACGATTGATTTAAACTAAGAGTGATTAACATTTTGGCACAAATTAGTTGATCAGATGCTAGCAAAAGGCCTAAGGACAAGGACAGAGGAAAGGAGAGATGTGATGAGGAAGGAAGTGGGACAGCAAAATCTGAGGCTTGGGGGAGGTGGTCCCAGGTGGGGTTTTGCCCCAAAGGGGACTTGGCCAAGAAAGGAACAGAGGAGAGGAGCTAGGAAAAGACAAGGGTAAAGGGGGATCCAAACCAAAAATGCAAAAGCTCTCAGGATAAATACTGCCTATTTTTCTATTTTTTTCTAGTTGTGTCTTGATCAAACTCAATGTAATCAGAAATGAAAACTGTCTTTTTTGGGGCACCTGGGTGGTTCAGTCAGTTAAGTGTCTGCCTTTGGCTCGGGTCATGATCCCAGGGTCCTGGGATGGAGCCCCACATCATTGAGCTCCCTGCTCAGTAGGGAGCCTGCTTCTTCCTCCCCTTCTGCCCCTCCCCCTTACTTGTGCTCTCTCTTGCAAGCTCTGTTCTCTCTCAAATAAATAAATAAATAACACCATTTTGTTTGTTCATTTTGCTACCTTAACAGCAAAGTTAACATTTACCAAGCTTGCCCTATGCCAGGCACCACTCTAAGCACTTCACACCCTAAATGTGAGGTAGGTGTCATTATTGTCTCCATTTAGAAAACAGACCAGAGAGGTTAAATAATTTGCCACAGGTCACACAGCTCTAAGTGGCTAAGCTAATATACTGAACCTAGTAAATGAGTCCTTAAAGTCTTAAAGAAAACATTCTGCCCATTGTTCACAAGGGCAATGAGCATATGGGGATGTGTATCTCAAAGAAGAAAGTACCTGAATGCTTCTATCCAGGGAGGGTCAACAGGCCACTTATTTTTGAGGCCTTCACTTAGCCTTGAAAAAAATAAACACGTTTTGTGTCTTTAAAGGGTATGACTCCTTCCAGAGAGTGATTTCCCATAGGCCACTGAGTACTAACAAAGAAGATAAGAGGTGTATTTCAGAATTTCGTGGGTAAGCTTGAAAGTGGTACCAATGGGAAGCGCAGCAGAAGGAAAGTTCCTTAGGGGAGGAGGCTGGGGGAAAAGATGTAAAGGTCAGGAGGGGTCTCAGGATTCCAGAGGTCTGGACATTGGGCCTTCCTTTCTGACAGCTGTCTCAGAGTGTGTGGGGCAAGTTAAAAGAAACAAGGCCTCATCCATAAGCACATGTTTCTAGCCCAGAACTGAGCCCATCATCCAGATTATGTCCTAGTATTCCTTGCATCAAATGATACTTCAAATCATGTGTCTCTCTTGAGAAAGTAAGAAGGGTTCAGTCTGAGCTGGAGGTAAACAGAATGTGCTTTTGTTACAGAATGGCTTTCCATGTCACATACTTATTTCTTACGGTTCCCACATTAGCCATCATTTTAAAAGCCCAGTAATTTTTTAAAAACCAAGAAAAGCCTAAGTGTATCACTTATGTTGAAAGTTCCCAACTATTTAATTTGATTTTCCTTTTTAAGGGCTTCCAGAATGGCTCTGCGTTTTGTCTCTATCTAGTGGTTGGCTTGACCCTCTAATGGAAAGGCCTGAAGCTGCTAAGTTCCCTGGGCAACCAGCAGGGTGAATGCAATACCCCATGGGGGTTGCAGCTAGACTAGTGGCTCCAGGGACAGGATGCTGCCTGTCCTGTTTGCTACTGTAGACCTCGTCCCCACTCTAGGACCTGACACAAACAAGATCTCTAATAAGGAAACCCCAGTTCAGGGAGATGGAAGTTATCTTTCCAAGTAAACTCAGCAAGTGTATTTGTTATCTACTGCTAACAATTTACTACAATGTCATTCCAAACTAGCACAAGGGCTCAGAACAACAAACATTTATTACTCCATAATTTCTGTGAATCAGAAACATAGGTACAACTTATTTGGGTCCTCTGTTCTAGGGTCTCCCACAGCTGAAGTCAAGGTGTCACCTACGGCTGCATCTCATCTGAAGGTTTGCTTAGGGAAAGGCCCACTTCCAAGTTCTCCTACTTGCTTGTTAGCAGGATTTAGTTCTTTGCATACTGTTAGCCAGAGGACTTTGCACACCAGCCTCTCCAAAATGTGGTCACTTGCTTTATCAAAGGCAGACTCTTCTAGGAAGATGGAAGTCACACTCTTAGACAACCTAATCATGAAAGCAACATCACAACAGCTTTTTCATATTCTCTGGAACAGAAGCGAGTCAAAAGTCTCACCTACACTGAAGTGGGGAAGCTTATATAAGGGATGAATACCAGAAGCCGATCATTGGGGGCTGTCTTGGAGGCGAGCCACCATAATCAAGAGGGTAACAGTAGAACTACAACCCATTTATCCTAACTTACTCACCTATATAAGCATCGCCTCTCCATTATTCCTCCTCCTCAGCCTTATGAAGATATACCATGATCACAGAATTTACTAGGGAATGAATAAAAGAGATACACAAAACAATTAAGAGAATGTTGCTACAAAACATCACAGGGATGTTTTGTAAGAATAAGAAGCCCAATGAAACAAATACTACTTTGGGCTGCTGTTGTCCACAAAGTTTACCGAGAAGATATGATTTGAGCTGGCTCTTCAAGAGTAGATAGTAACAAACATTTACTGATTTTTGTAGTTTTACTATGTTAAGTGTTTTATATGAAATATTTGTCTTAATTTTCATATTAATCCTCTAACATAGGTTTTATTGCCATCTCCACTTTAAAGATAAGGAAATCGAGGCTCATAAAGGTGAAGTGACTTGCCCAAGGCCATACAGCTTCTAGGTAAAGAGAGAACCAAACCCACATCTAATTCAGAATCTACACTCATAACCACCATTTGGTATTGTTTCAATGGGATTGGCTAGTATAGGCCAGCGGGGGAAAGGCATTTCCGCAGCAGACACGGCATTAACAAAGAAATGAAGGCAGGTAAGTACTAGCTAGACATTCAGTTGGGGCAACTGCAATGCCCTCTCTCTAGATGATTCTTTTCTCAGCTCTTCATGGGACTTTCTCATCAATACCATCAGATCTCAAGTCAAATGTCATTTCCAGATAAAGTAGTCTTTCCCCTTCCCTCCCTCACCACCATCAACTACTCTTTGACACTTCACCTGTTTGCTATCCTCATACATCATAATTATTTTGTCCATTCCTTTCTCTGTTGATCACTATCTCCCCTATTGAATAGGAGCCCTATGAGGAAAAGGATCTTACACTGTGTCTCCCATGTCTTCGGTGCAGTGTACCAAGGAGGTACCTGACCAGGTTTGGAGTCATTACAGGAGAGGAATGTTTGTGAAAACTGGAGTTGTTGCATTTTTGTTTTTTAGAGAGAAAGAGTGCATGCATGTTCATGGGGATGGAGGGGCAGGTGGAGTGGGAGAGAGAATCTTAGGCAGGCTCCGTGCCCAGTGCTCAGCTCTCAGCTCTCAGCACAAGCCCTATGTGGGGCTCAATCTCATGACTTGAGATCATGACCAGAACTGAAATCAAGAGTCAGATGCGTAACCTACGGGGCCACCTGGGCACCCCAAGCTGGAGATGTTTTCTACGTAAATAAAAAGTTTGGCTTTTATTCTGTAAATGATGACAGAGCCTGTAGAGGATTTTGGAAAAGGAGAGTGACATAACGACAGCAGGATTTTGAGAAAATAACTGTGGGTGGCATGCTTCTGGACAATGATACTAAATAATAGTTTGTCTTTAGGGTTCTTGCTGACCATGTCCATGCCCTCTGCTTCTTTAGAACCCAAAAGTTTTCAGTGTCCACCTTTCTCCTGCCAAGGGGAAAACTCATTTGTGGAGTGAGATATTAAAGAATTATTTCTGATCCTTCCAGGAAATTTTGCATTCTGGAAGAAGAGCTGATGGTTCATCCTGGCCCCTGGGTTCCAGATTTAGTTTCAATTCTGGCATGCTGTGTGACCTCAGATAATTCCCTTCATGTCTCTGAGCCTAAATTTCTTCTTCTGTAAAATGAGAAGGATGGGCTAGATGCCAGTCTTATTATCTCATTATGCTTGTCTCTAATTTAAGACTGGAACATTTTGGTATATAACCAGGGATTAAAAAAATTTAAAAAATACTTTATTCTAAGGATAAAATAATTCCAAAATTCCTAGTTATTGTATTCATTAATTTCAAAATTTCCTCACCAATGGCCAAGAAAAACTGTTGACATATACTCCCCTAGATTACAGGTAAATTGGTTTATTTATCTTGTTATCTTTTTCCATGTTCTGTTTCCTCTTCCACCAAAGGTACAGAAATATGCAGCAGCCAGTGAATGAAATATCACAGAGCTTTACGATGACATGAAAGAAAGACTCTCACCCAAAGAAATCTGATTGCCACTGCCTAGCCCATGTGCCGCCTCTTGCCCACCCACCTCCCCCAACCATCATCCACCCTCAGAAACTTCCTGCCATGTGCCTTTGCAGCCTCCAACAGATAGAAATTTAGTAAGTCCCATAAAGATTTCCATAGAGTAAAAATGGGGCACCTGAGCAGTGTTTTATGGTTAAGTTGTACAGCAAATTGCCACACCTGTTTAAACTCCTGTTGAAAAGTGCAGCTTCCCTCTTTCAGCCTTCCTTCTCATCTCCCCGTTTTCCCATGTCCACAAACGCCAGCACTCTTACTACTTCTGGAAGCTTGGATGACTTTCCCACTAAAACTTCAGAGGTGGAGTTAGCCTGGCAGTTTTTGAAAGATTCCTTGTGTTCTATTAAATTGAAATATTGTTTTTAGAAGACAGAAAATACTGCTGGAGCATGGTGGTGGTCTCCTCAGAACATGTCAGGATAATCAATCTTTTTAAAGACCAGCAGGTGTGAAGTGTGATGTGTTCAAGTGCTCAGATCCGACATGTCTGACTTGCTGGAGTCTCTGTTTGGGGAGGATAATTTATCATATCGTAACCCTGGAACTAGTAGAATTAATTGTTTCCCTTGCATGTATATATTTGATCCTACATATGTCCCTGAGGATGACAGAGTCATTTGGAAAGACATTCTTTCCTTTTGTTTCCTACATGAATCTCTCTCACCCCAAATCTGCCTACCATCTTTCCCCCAAAATGCATAAGGTAAAAATTTCAATCTGCGTATTCAAAATACAAAGAGAATGCTTAAATGTCTTCTACTAATATTATTTCAGAACAAGAGAGAACTCATTAAATAGAAATTAATCAAGTTTTATTCATAATCATCACAAGTCATTTAACGAAGACTAGACCCTGTTCTAAGCCATTGGAACAAGGAAGGCATGAGCCTGCAGAGGAACTGGTTGGATAGGAACTAGGCAGTCAGTGATCTTAGCCTTCAAACTTGCTGTGAAATAGAGAAACAGTACTGGAGTTCAGGCTGAGGATGCAGAGGCTCTTATCTACTTCATTCTATGTAAAGTTTATGTGAAATTTACTTAATGTATCTAAGCCAAAGGTAACACACATGTAAAATAGATATGATAGTGCTCAGATAGAAAATTAAGTACATGAAACAGTTCATTTAAAATGCGTAGCTCAGGGGCGCCTGAGTGGCTCAGTCATTAAGCAGCTACCTTTAACTCAGGTCATGATCCCAGGGTCCTGGGATTGAGCCCAGCATCAGGATCCCTGCTTAGCAGGAAGCTTGCTTCTCCCTCTCCTACTCCGCTTGCTTGTGTTCCCTCTCTCGCTGTGTCTTTCTCTGTTAAATAAATAAATAAAATCTTAAAAATAAATAATTGAAATGCTTAGTTCAGTGACTGGTCCATCGAAAGTGCTCAATAGGTATTATGGGGTAATCATGTAATGGTGAGGAAAGCACGTTCAGAGGCACTGGTCTCCAAAGGAGGTCTCAAGGTCATCCTTTGGAAGCATTAGAAGAAGACATTATGATTTCTTTTGATACTTGTATTTTATTTACAAAGGAAACATATTACCTTCATTCATATATGAGTCAACTTGTAACTTCCCTCAGTCTATGTGTCAAAGGGTCCAAGTTGAAAGACAAGCCTAAGGAATAACTGGGCTTGTCAGAACAAGGCCAAGTGGATAGCAGGGGCCTAGCATTCATCTTTGTGTCAGTGTTGAGATGAGTTAGGGTATGTATAGTTGGGTGTGTTTGCCAATATTACATACAGTTGACCCTTGAGCAACATAGGTGTTAGGAGAGCCAAACCCCTATGCAGTTGAAAATTTGCTATAACTTTTGACTCCCTGAATATTTAATTAGTAATAACCAACCCACTATTGACTGGAAGCCTAATTGATAACATACTCAATTAACACATATCTTGTACATGTTTATATGTTGTATTCTCACAATAAAATAAGGTATAGAAAAGAAAACGTAAGCTTTGCACAGTGGCATTGTAGCCAATGAGGTTTATCCAAGGCATGATTATTGCTAATTGAAAAGAAAACATAATTAAAATCAAAAGGAAGATAAAATACATTTACAATACGGTACCGTATTTACCAAAGTATCTGTATATATGTCGACCTGAGTAGGTCAAACCTGTGTTGTTCAAGAATCAACTGTAGTTTAAACGAAATTAACCCTCATAAAATAGACAAATGACTAAATAAAACTCGTGCTTTACTTAAAAAGTATTAAGGCTATTGTAATAATTGAGGAGGGTCTGAGCTTTCAACCCACTTACAAGCTAACAAGCTGGCCTGCCACATTTCATGGATGCTGTCAGAAGACACAAGGCTCCCGGGTCAGAGACAAAGAACTTTAGTACTCCTGGCACAACAGGCAGGAGGAACCCCATGTTTGTCCTGCCCTGCCCTGCCCCTGAGGCCTACCAGGCCCACAGGGACAGCATGCATGGATGCTGCACGTTCAGTGTGCTTGTACCACAGCTAAAAAAGTCTGAGTCAGGAAAACCCAAATATTTTATAATGGAACCACTAGAAAACCAGACTGAACCTTGCCCCAGAGAAGAAATCACTTTTATAATACTGGACAGAAAACAAACTTGCTCTCCACTCCAGTGGAAGACACTATTTTTATGTTTCAAAGCTGTTTTCTATACAACCATCCCTGGAAAGATGGCCCAGAATGAAAGCTGTCAGAGCTTCTGCTCTCAAGACATGCAAAAAAGTGAGAGACCCATGAAGAACTGTCTCACACAAAGTATTATGTATTAATGAAATACAAATGAAAATAAGAAAATACCTGAACTTATAGTTCTAGTCAAGAAGGAACAAGGCCTTTCATAAGATATAAACAATGATAATCTAATTAGAATAAGGTCACCTAAAAATGAGAAATGATAAAAGACTATCTGAAATATAGATGGATGGAGGGAGGAGCAAGATGGCAGAGGAGTAGGAGACGTAAATATCATCAGGTCCCAGGAGTTCAGCTAGATAGTTATCAAACCATTCTGAACAGCTACAAACTCAACAGGAGATCGAAGAAAAGAATAACAGCAATTCTAGGAATAGAAAATCGACAACTTTCCGGAAGGAAGGACGTGTGGAGAAGTGAATCTGCGGCAACATACGGGAAGATAGGCCACAGGGGGAGGGCTAGCTCCCAGCAAGCGGTAGAGCAGCGGAGCAAAAAACTGGAACTTTAGGGGGAGGAGTCAAGATGGCGGAGAAGTAGCAGGCTGAGACAACATTGGGTAGCAGGAGATCAGCTAGATAGCTTATCTAACCATTGTGAACACCTACAAAAATCCAAAGGGAAATCGAAAAGAAGAACAGCAACAATTCCAGAAATAGAAAATCGATCACTTTCTGAAAGGTAGGACCTGCGGAGAAGTGAATCCAAAGCGACGGGAAGATAGACCCTGGGGGGAGGGGCCGGCTCCCGGCAAGCGGCGGAGCAACGGAGCACAAAATCGGGACTTTTAAAAGTCGGCTCCACTGGGAGACATCGCTCCAGAGGCTAAACCGGGGGGAAACCCAGGCGGGGTCAGCATAACCCCAGGTCCCGTGGGGTCACGGAAGGACCGGGGTTGTCTGAGGGCCGCGGAGCTCGCAGGTTTTGGAGCGGGGAAGCCAGTTACAGCGACAGAGCTGAGGACTGAGCTCTCAGCCCGGGGTTAGCTTGTGCCGGTCGCAGGCTGGGTGGGCTCGGAGCGCAGCCAGAGGCCACGGAGACGGAAGCGACCGGGCGCTTTTCTCCAGGCTCCAGCAATTGACTGCTTTCCTCAAGGCGCGACCGCAAGCCAGGGAGGCGGGGCAGTTGGGCGCTTTTCTCTAAGGGTGCACTGAGGAGCGGAACCCCAAGCTCTCGGCTCCTCCAGGCCGAGAGATTGGGAGGCCGCCATCTTCATTCCCATCCTCTGGAACTCTACAGAAAGCGCTCAGGGAACAAAAGCTCCCGAAAGCAAACCCGAGCGGATTACTTAGCCCGGCCCCTGGCAAGGGCGGTGCAATTCCGCCTACAGCAAAGACACTTGAGAATCACTACAACAGGCCCCTCCCCAGAAGATCAACAAGAAACCCATCCAAAACCAACTTCAGTCACCAAGAACAGCAGAATTCCACAGCAGGAGAAAGCAAATCTTATCTGGACAAAATGACAAGGTGGAAAAACTCACCTCAAAAAAAAAGAACAAGAGGCCATACCGAAGGCTGGAGACCTAATCAATATGGACATTGGTAACATGACAGATCTAGAGTTCAGAATGACAATTTTCAAGGTTCTAGCCGGGCTCGAAAAAGGCATAGAAGATACTAGAGAAACCCTCTCCGGAGAGATAAAAGCCCTTTCTGGAGAAATAAAAGAACTAAAATCTAACCAAGTTGAAATCAAAAAAGCTATTAATGAGGTGCAATCAAAAATGGAAGCTCTCACTGCTAGGATAAATGAGGCAGAAGAAAGAATTAGTGACATAGAAGACCAAATGACCGAGAATAAAGAAGCTGAGCAAAAGAGAGACAAACAAATACTGGACCACGAGGAGAGAATTCAAGAGATAAGCGACACCATAAGACAACACAACATTAGAATAATTGGAATTCCAGAAGAAGAAGAAAGAGAGAGGGGAGCAAAACGTATACTGGAGACAATTATTGGAGAGAATTTCCCTAATATGGCAAAGGGAACAAACATCAAAATCCAGGAAATGCTAAGAACACCCCTCAAAATCAACAAAAATAGGTCCACACCTTGTCACCTGATAGTAAAATTTACAAGTCTTAGCGACAAAGAGAAAATCCTGAAAGCAGCCCAGGAAAAGAAGTCTGTAACATACAAGGGTAAAAACATTAGATTGGCAGCGGACCTATCCACAGAGACCTGGCAGGCCAGAAAGAACTGGCATGATATATTCAGAGCACTAAACGAGAAAAACATGCAGCCAAGAATACTATATCCGGCTAGGCTATCATTGAAAATAGAAGGAGAGATAAAGAGCTTCCAGGACAAACAAAAGCTGAAAGAATTTGCAAACACCAAACCAGCTCTACAGGAAATATTGAAAGGGGTCCTCTAAGCAAAGAGAGACCCTAAAAGTAGTAGATCAGAAAGAAACAGAGACAATATACAGTAACAGTCACCTTACAGGCAAAACAATGGCACTAAATTCATATCTCTCAATAGTTACCCTGAATGTTAATGGGCTAAATGCCCCAATCAAAAGTATCAGAATGGATAAAAAAACAAAACCCATCAATATGCTGCCTACAAGAAACTCATTTTAGACCCGAAGACACCTCCAGATTTAAAGTGAGGGGGTGGAAAACAATGTACCATGCTAATGGACATCAGAAGAAAGCTGGGGTGGCAATCCTTCTATCAGATCAATTAGATTTTAAGCCAAAGACTATAATAAGAGATGAGGAAGGACACTATATCATACTCAAAGGGTCTGTCCAACAAGAAGACCTAACAATCTTAAATATCTATGCCCCTAACATGGGAGCAGCCAACTATATAAACCAATTAATAACAAAATCAAAGAAATACATTGACAGTAATACAATAATAGCAGGGGACTTTAGACTTTAACACTCCCCTCACTGAAATGGACAGATCATCTAAGCAAAAGATCAACAAGGAAATAAAGGCCTTAAATGACACACTGGACCAGATGGACATCACAGATATATTCAGAACATTCCATCCCAAAGCAACAGAATATACATTCTTCTCTAGTGCACATGGAACATTCTCCAGAATAGACCACATCTTGGGTCATAAATCCGGTCTCAATCGGTACCAAAAGATTGAGATCATTCCATGCATATTTTCAGACCACAATGCTCTGAAGCTAGAACTCAATCACAAGAGGAAATTTGGAAAGAACACAAATACATGGAGACTAAACAGCATCCTTGTAAAAAATGAATGGGTCAACCAGGAAATTAAAGAAGAATTGAAAAAATTCATGGAAACAAATAATGAAAACACAACGGTTCAAAATCTGTGGGACACAACAAAGGCAGTCCTGAGAGGAAAATATATAGCGGTGCAAGCCTTTCTCAAGAAACAAGAAAGGTCTCAAATACACAAGCTAACCCTACACCTAAAGGAGCTGGAGAGAGAACAACAAAGAAAGCCTAAACCCAGCAGAAGAAGAGAAATCATAAAGATCAGAGCAGAAATCAATGAAATAGAAACTAAAAAAACAATAGAACAAATCAACAAAACTAGGAGCTGGTTCTTTGAAAGAATTAATAAGATTGATTAGCCCCTGGCCAGACTTATCAAAAAGAAAAGAGAAAGGACGCAAATAAATAAAATCATGAATGAAAGAGGAGAGATCACAACCAACACCAAAGAAATACAAACAATTATAAGAACATACTACGAGCAACTCTACACCAACAAATTTGACAATCTGGAAGAAATGGATACATTTCTAGAGACATATAAACTACCACAACTGAACCAGGAAGAAATAGATAACCTAAACAGACCCATAATCAGTAAGGAGATTGAAACAGTCATCAAAAATCTCCAAACAAACAAAAGTCCAGGACCAGACCTCTTCCCAGGGGAATTCTACCAAACATTTAAAGAAGAATTAATTCTGGGGCGCCTGGGTGGCTCAGTGGGTTAAGCCTCTGCCTTCGGCTCAGGTCATGATCTCAGGGTCCTGGGATCGAGCCCCACATCGGGCTCTCTGCTCAGCAGGGAGCCTGCTTCCCCCTCTCTCTCTGCCTGCCCCTCTGCCTACTTGTGACCTCTCTCTGCCAAATAAATAAAATCCTTTAAAAAAAAAAAAAAAAAAAAAAAGAAGAATTAATTCCTATTCTCCTGAAACTGTTCCAAAAAATAGAAATGGAACTTCCAAACTCATTCTATGAGGCCAGCATCACCTTGATCCCAAAACCAGACAAGGATCCCACCAAAAAAGAGAATTACAGACCAATATCCTTGATGAACACAGATGCGAAAATTCTCACCAAAATACTGGCCAATAGAATCCAACAGTACATTAAAAGGATTATTCACCACGACCAAGTGGGATTTATTCCAGGGCTGCAAGGTTGGTTCAACATCCGCAAATCCATCAATGTGATACAATACATTAATAAAAGAAAGAGTAAGAACCATATGATACTCTCAATAGATGCTGAAAAAGCGTTTGACAAAGTGCAGCATCCCTTCCTGATTAAAACTCTTCAAAGTGTAGGGATAGAAGGCACATACCTCAATATTATCAAAGCCATCTATGAAAAACCCACCGCAAATATCATTCTCAATGGAGAAAAACTGAAAGCTTTTCCGCTAAGGTCGGGAACACGGCAGGGATGTCTGTGATCACCACTGCTGTTCAACATAGTACTAGAAGTCCTAGCCTCAGCAATCAGACAACAAAAAGAAATTAAAGGCATCCAAATTGGCAAAGAAGAAGTCAAACTATCACTCTTTGCAGATGATATGATACTATATGTGGAAAACCCAAAAGGCTCCACTCCAAAACTGCTAGAACTTGTACAGGAATTCAGTAAAGTGTCGGGATATAAAGTCAATGCACAGAAATCAGTCGCATTTCTTTACACTAACAACAAGACAGAAGAAAGAGAAATTGAGGAGTCAGTCCCATTTACAATCGCACCCAAAACCATAAGATACCTAGGAATAAATCTAACCAAAGAGGCAAAGAATCTATACTCAGAAAACTATAAAGTACTCATGAAAGAAATTGAGGAAGACACAAAGAAATGGAAAAATATTCCATGCTCATGAATTGGAAGAACAAATATTTTGAAAATGTCTATTCTACCTAAAGCAATCTACACATTTAATGCAATCCCTATCAAAATCCCATCCATTTTTTTAAAGAAATAGAACAAATAATCCTAAAATTTATATGGAACCAGAAAAGACCTCAAATAGCCAAAGGAATATTGAAAAAGAAAGCCAAAGTCGGTGGCATCACAATTCCAGACTTCAAGCTCTATTACAAAGCTGTCATCATCAAGACAGTATGGTACTGGCACAAAAACAGACATATAGACCAATGGAACAGAATAGAGAGCCCATAAATAGACCCTCAACTCTATGGTCAACTAATCTTCGACAAAGCAGGAAAGAATATCCAATGGAAAAAAGACAGCCTCTTCAACAAATGGTGCTGGGAAAATTGGACAGCCACATGCAGAAAAATGAAATTGGACTATTTCCTTACACCACACATGAAAATAGACTCAAAATGGATGAAGGACCTCAATGTGAGAAAGGAATCTATCAAAATCCTTGAGGAGAATGCAGGCAGCAACCTCTTTGACCTCAACCGCAGCAACTTCTTCCTAGGAACATTGCCAAAAGCAACAGAAGCAAGGGCAAAAATGAACTATTGGGATTTCATCAAGATCAAACGCTTTTGCACAGCAAAGGAAACAGTTAACAAAGCCAAAAGACAACTGATAGAATGGGAGAAGATATTTGCAAACGACATATCAGATAAAGGGCTAGTATCCAAAATCTATAAAGAGCTTATCAAACTCAATACCTAAAGAACAAATAATCCCGTCAAGAAATGGGCAGAGGACATGAATAGACATTTCTGCAAAGAAGACATCCAGATGGCCAACAGACACATGAAAAACTGCTCCACATCACTCGGCATCAGGGAAATACAAATCAAAACCACAATGAGATACCACCTCACACCAGTCAGAATGGCTAAAATTAACAAGTCAAGAAATGACAGATGCTGGCGAGGATGCGGAGAGAGGGGAACCCTCCTACGCTGTTGGTGGGAATGCAAGCTGGTGCAACCACTCTGGAAAACAGTGTGGAGGTTCCTCAAAAAAACTGAAAATAGAGCTACCCTACGACCCAGCAATTGCACTACTGGGTATATATCCTAAAGATGCAAACGTGGTGCTCCGAAGGGGCACGTGCACCCGAATGTTTATAGCAGCAATGTCCTCAATAGCCAAACTGTGGAAAGAGCCTAGATGTCCATCAACAGATGAATGGATAAAGAAGATGTGGTATATATACACAATGGAATACTATGCAGCCATCAAAAGACATGAAATCTTGCCATTTGCGATGACGTGGATGGAACTAGAGGGTATCATGCTTAGCGAAATAAGTCAGTCGGAGAAAGACAACTATCATATGATCTCTTTGATATGAGGAAGTGGAGATGCAAGGCGGGGGGGGGGTTGGGGGGAGGTAGGAAAAGAAAAAATGAAAAGATGGGATTGGGAGGGAGACAAACCATAAAAGACTCAATCTCAAAAAACAGACTGAGGGTTGCTGGGGGGAGGGGGGACGGGAGAGGGTGGTGGGGAAATGGACATTGGGGAGGGTATGTGCTATGATGAGTTCTGTGAAATGTGTAAACCTGGCGATTCACAGACCTGTACCCCTGGGGATAAAAATACATTATATGTTTATTAAAATAAAAAAAATAAAAAAAATAAAAAACTGGAACTTTTAGTAGTCTGCTCCACTGAGGGACGTCGCTCCAGAGGATAAGTGGGGAGTGGAACTCTTGTGGGGACAGTGGGGTCTCAGAAAGACCAGAGGTGTCTGAGTATAGAAGTGCTGCCAGGTATTGGAGCAGGGAAGCTGGCTGCAGAGATGGAGCCAAGGAGTGAGCTCTCAGCTCGGGATTACCTTAAACTATGATCCAAGGCACAGTCAGGTCCCTGCTCTGCAGGCAGGAACCCAATAAGCAGCAGATCTGGGGACACTCAACTTCCTCCTCCATGAGGAGTGGAGTGGGAGCACGTGGCAGGAATTGGCTGGGTTTGGAGACTCCAAACAGGGCCGTGCTCCAGAGACAGAAATGCTCAGTGACAGGGTGGGTGAACACAGAGTACAGCTGGAGACCAGGGAGATGGGAGGGACTGACTGCTTTTCTCTGAGAGCACACTGAGGAATGGGGCCCTGAGCTCTCCGCTTCTCTGGGCCAGAGATTGGGACGCCACCATTTTCATTATCCTCCTCCAAAGCTATATGGTAAGCTTTCAGGGAACAAAAAGCTCCCTAGAGCAAAACTGAGCAGATTGCTTATCCTGGCCCCTGGCAAGGGCGGTGCAATTCCTCCTCAGGCAAAGACATTTGAAAATTGCTGCGACAGGCCCTCCCCCAGAAGATCAGCAAGAACAGCCAGACAAGACCAAGTTCACTGATCAATGAGAAAGCAGAACTCCAGAGCTAGGGGAAAGCAACACATAGAATTCATGGCTTTTCCCCCATGATCCTTTAGTCTATCAAACTTAACTTTTTTAATTTTGTTTTTTCTTATTCTATTTTTAATGGTTTTTTAAATTTAATTTCTTTTCAGTGTAACAGAATTCATTGTTTATGCACCACATCCAGTGCTCCATGCAATATGTGCCCTCCATAATACCCACCACCAGGCTCTCCCAACCTCCCACCTCCCGCCCCTTCAAAACCCTCATATTGTTTTTCAGAGTCCATAGTCTCCCATGGTTCATCTCCCCCTCCAAATTGCCTCAACTCCCTTCTCCTCTCCATCTCCCCATGTCCTCCATTGTTATTTGTTATGCTCCACAAATAAGTGAAACCATATGATAATTGACTCTCTCTGCTTGACTTACTTCACTCAGCATAATCTCTTCCACTCCCGTCCATGTTGATACAAAAGTTAGGTATTCATCCTTTCTGATGAAGGCATAATACTCCATAGTGTATATGGACCAAATCTTCCTTATCCATTCGTCCGTTGAAGGGCATCTTGATTCTTTCCACAGTTTGGCGACCGTGGCCATTGCTGCTATGAACATAGGGGTACAGATGGACCCTCTTTTCACTACATCTGTATCTTTGGAGTAAATACCCAGTAGTGCAATTGCAGGGTCATAGGGAAGCTCTATTTTTAATTTCTTGAGGAATCTCCACACTGTTCTCCAAAGTGGCTGTACCAACTTGCATTCCCACCAACAGTGTAAGAGGGTTCCCCTTTCTCCACATCCTCTCCAACACATGTTGTTTCCTGTCTTGCTAATTTTGGCCATTCTAACTGGTGTAAGGTGGTCTCTCAATGTGGTTTTAATTTGAATCTCCCTGATGGCTAGTGATGATGAACATTTCTTCATGTGTTTGATAGCCATTCGTATGTCTTCATTGGAGAAGTGTCTGTTCATGTCTTCTGCCCATTTTTTGACATGATTATCTGTTTTGTGTGTGTTGAGTTTGAGAAGTTCTTTATAGATCCTGGATATCAGCCTTTTGTCTGTACTGTCATTTGCGAATATCTTCTCCCATTCTGTGGGTTGCCTCTTTGTTTTGTTGACTGTTTCCTTTGCTGTGCAGAAGTTTTTGATCTTGATGAAGTCCCAAAAGTTCATTTTCGCTTTTGTTTCCTTTGCCTTTGGAGACATATCTTAAAAGAAATTGCTGTGGCTGATATTGAAGAGGTTCCTGCCTATGTTCTCCTCTAGGATTCTGATGGATTCCTGTCTCACATTGAGGTCTTTTATCCATTTTGAGTTTATCTCTGTGTGTGGTGTAAGAGAATGGTCGAGTTTCATTCTTCTACATATAGCTGTCCAGTTTTCCCAGCACCATTTATTGAAGAGACAGTCTTTTTTCCACTATATATTTTTTCCTGCTTTGTCAAAGATTATTTGACCATAGAGTTGAGGGTCCATATATGGGCTCTCTACACTGTTCCACTGGTCTAAGTGTCTGTTTTTATGCCAGTACCATGCTGCCTTGGTGATCACAGCTTTGTAGTAAAGCTTGAAATCAGGTAACGTGATGCCGCCAGTTTTATTTTTGTTTTTCAACATTTCCTTAGCAATTCGGGGTCTCTTCTGATTACATACAAATTTTAGGATTATTTGCTCCAGTTCTTTGAAAAATACCGGTGGAATTTTGATTAAATGACATTTTTAAAAATTTTTCCCCTTTCCCATTCTAAAGTTTTTAAACTATTTTATCAATATCTTTTAAAAAATCTTTTTTAGTTTTCATTGTTATAGTCATATTTTATCCCTTCATTGTATTTAATCTTACTTTTCATATACATATAGATTTTTTTTCTTTAAAATTTGGGATACAATTTCTTCTAATAGATCAAGATATACCCTAGATCTAGTGCATAGCTTTGTTCTAGTCTCCAACTTGATCACATTCTTTCCTCTTTTCTCTTCCTCTTTTCTTTTTTCAACCAACTTCTTATCAATTCCTTTACTAGAATCCTTTTTAATTTTCAACTTTACAGCATTCCATCCCATCACAGTGTGTACCCTCATTTGTGTGTGCGTGTGTGTGTGTGTGTGTATTTTTTAATTTTCTTTAAAATTTTGGGAGGTAGTTCCTTCTAACAGACCAAAATACACCCAAAATCAAGTATGTGGCTCTGTTCTATTCACCAGTCATTCATCATTCATACACACACACACACACATTCTTCTTTTCTTCCCCCTTTTTTCTCCCACCAGTTTCGGGTCTCCTCTGATTTGGTAACTGTATATTTTTCTGGGGTTGTTGCTATCCTTTTAGTATTTTGTTCTCTCATCCATCTATTTTTATCTGGATAAAATGACAAGGCAGGAAAACTCATCTCAAAAAAAAAAAAGAACAAGAGGCAGTACTGATAGCTATGGACCTAATCAATACAGATATTAGTAATATGTCAGTACTAGAGTTCAGAATGGTGATTATCAAGGTGCTATCTAGCTGGGCTCGAAAAAAAGCATGGAAGATACCAGAGAATCCCTTTCTGGAGATATAAAAGCCCTTTCTGGAGACATTAAAGAACCAAAATCTAACCACGTTGAAATCAGAAAAGCTATTAATGAGATGCAATTAAAAAATGGAGTCTCTTATTGCTAGGATAAATGAGGCAGAGTAAGAGAGAATTAGTGATATAGAAGACCAAATGATGGGGAATAAAGAAGCTGAGAAAAAGAGAGATGAACAACTGGACCATGAAGGGAGAATTGGAGAGGTAAGTGATACCATAAGACAAAACAATATTAGAATAACTGGGATCCCAGAAGAAGAAAAAAGAGAGAGAGAAGCAGAAGGGTAGATTGCAGTGAATTATAGCAAATAATTTCCCTAATCTGGTGAAGGGAACAAGCATCAAAATCCAGGAGGCACAGAGAATCCCCCTCAAAATCAATAAAAATAGGTCCACAACCCACCATCTAATAGTAAAACTTACAAGTCTCAGTGACAAAGAGAAGATCCCGAAAGCAGCTCAGGACAAGAGGTCTATAAACATACAATGGTAGAAATATTAGATTGGCAGCAGACCTAGCCACAGAGACCTGGCAGGCCAGAAATGATATATTCAGAGCACTAAACAAGAAAAATATGCAGCTAAAAATACTATATCCAGCTAGGCTGTCACTGAAAATAGAAGAGGAGATAAAAAGCTTCCAGGACAAACAAAAACTACAAGAATTTGCAAACACCAAAACAACACTACAGGAAATATTGAAAGGGATCCTTTAAGCAAAGAGAAAGCCTAAAAGAAACAGACCAGAAAGGAACAGAGACAATATACGGTAACAGTCACCTTATAGGCAATACAATGGCACTAGGTTCATATCTTTCAATAGTTGCCCTGAATGTATATGGGCTAAATGCCCCTGATCAAAAGACACAGGGTTATCAGAATGGATAAAAAAACAAGACCCATGGATACGCTGTCTGCAAGAAACTCATTTTAGACCCAAAGACACCTCCAGATTGAAAGTGAGGGATGGAAAACAATTTACCATGCTAATGGACATCAATAGAAAGCTGGAGAGGTAGTCTTTATATTAGATGAATTAGATTTTAAGCCAAAGACTATAGTAAGAGATGAGGAAGGACACTGTATCATAATTAGAGGGTCTGTCCAACAAGAAGATCTAACAATTTTAAATATCTATGCCCCTCACATGGAAGCAGCCAATTATACAAACCAATTAATAACAAACTCAAAGAAACACATCAACAATAATACAGTAACACTGGGGACTTTAACACCTACCTCACTGAAATGGACAGATCATCTAAGCAAAAGGTCAACAAGAAAATAAAGGCTTTAAATGACACACTAGACCAGATGGACACCACAGATTTATTTAGAACATTCCATCCCAAAGCAAGAGAATAGACATTCTTCTCACAGGCACATGGAACATTCTCCAGAATGTATCACATCCTGAGTCACAAATCAGGTCTCAACCGGTACCAAAAGATTGGGATCATTCCCTGCATATTTTCAGACTACAATGCTTTGAAGCTAGAGTTCAACCACAAGAGGAAAGTTGGAAAGAACTCAAATACATGGAGGCTAAAGAGCATCCTACTAAACAACGAATGGGTCAACCAGGAAATTAAAGAAGAATTTTAAAAATTCATAGAAACAAGTGAAAATGAAAACACAACTGTTCAAAATCTTTGGGACATAGCAAAGGCAGTCCTGAGAGGAAAGTATGTAGCAATACAAGCCTTTCTCAAGAAACAAGAAAGGTCTCAAGTACACAAGCTAACCCTACACCTAAAGGAGCTGGAGAAAGAATGGTAAAGAAAGCCTAAGCCCAGCAGGAGAAGGAGAAATAATAAAGATCAGAGCAGAAATCAATGAAATAGAAACCAAAAGAACAGGAGAACAGATCAACAAAACTAGGAGCTGGTTCTTTGAAAGAATTATTAAGATTGATAAACTCCCTGGCCAGGCTTATCAAAAAGAAAAGAGAAAGGACCCAAATTAATAAAATCATGAATGAAAGAGGAGAGATCACAACCAACACCAAAGAAATACAAACAATTGTAAGAACATATTATGAGCAACTATATGCCAGCAAATTTGACAATCTGGAAGAAATGGATGCATTCCTAGAGACATATAAACTACCACCACTGAACCAAGAAGAAAAAAAACAAACAAACCTGAACAGACCCATAACCAGTAAGGAGATTGAAGCACTCATCAAAAATCTCCCAACAAACAAGAGCCCAGGGCCAGACAGCTTCCCAGGGCAATTCTACTAAACATTTAAAGAAGAGCTAATACCTATTCTCCTGAAATTATTCCAAAAAAACAGAAATGGAAGGAAAACTTCCAAACTCATTTTATGAGGCCAGCATTACTTTGATCCCAAAACCAGACAAGGATCTCATCAAAAAGAATTACAGACCAATATCCTTGATGAACACGGATGCAAAAATTCTCACCAAAATACTAGCCAATAGGATCCAACAGTACATTAAAAGGATTATTCACCATGACCAAGTGGGATTTTTTCCTGGGCTGTAAGGTTGGTTCAACATCCACAAATCAATCAATGTGATACAATACATTAATAAAAGAAAGAACAAGAACCATATGATACTCTCAGTAGATGCCAAGAAAGCATCCTTTCTTGATCAAAACTCTTCAAAGTGTAGGGATAGAGGGTACATACCTCAATATCATTAAAGCCATCTATAGAAAACCCATTGCAAATATCATTCTCAATAGGGATAAACTGAGAGCTTTTCCCCCTAAGGTCAGGAACATGGCTGGGCTGTCCATTATCACCACTGCCATTCAACATAGTACTAAAAGTTCTAGCTTCAGCAATATGACAACAAAAAGAAATAAAAGGCATCCGAATTGGCAAAGAAGTCAAACTCTCACTCTCTGCAGATGATTTGATACTTTATGTGGAAAACCCTAAAGACTTCACTCCAAAACTGCTAGAACTCATATAGGAATTCAGTAAAGTATCAGGATATAAAATCAATGCACAGAAATCAGTTGCATTTTTATACACCAACAGCAAGACAGAAGAAAGAGAAATTAAGGAGTCGATCCCATTTACAACTGCACCCAAAACCATAAGATACCTAAGAATAAACCTAATCGAAGAGGCAAAGAATCTGTATTCAGAAAACTATTAATGTACTCAGGAAAGAAATTGAGGAAGACACAAAGAAATGGGAAAACATTCCATGCTCATGGAAGAACAAATATTGTGTAAATGTCTATGCTACCTATAGCAATCTACACATTTAATGCAATCCCTATCAAAATACCATTGATATTTTTCAAAGAAACAGAACAAATAATCCTAAAATTTATACAGAACCAGAAAAGACTCCAAATAGCCAGAGAAATGTCAAAAAAGAAAACGCAAGTTGGTGGCATAACCATTCCAGACTTCAAGCTCTATTACAAAGCTGTAATCATCAAGACAGTATGGTACTGGCACAAAAACAGACACTTGGATCAATGGAACAGAATAGAGAGCCCAGAAATGGACTTTCAACTCTATGGTCAACTAGTCTTTGACAAAGCAGGAAAGAATCTCCAATGGAAAAAATGTCACGTCAACAAATGATGTTGGGAAAATTGGACATGTGCAGAAGAATGAAACTGGACCATTTCCTTACACCATACACAAAATTAGACTCAAAATGGATGAAAGACCTCAATGCAAGACAGGAATCCATCAAAATTCTAGAAGAGAACACAGGCAGCAACCTCTTCGACTTCAACCACAGCAACTTCATCCTAGAAATATCACCAAAGGCAAGGGAAAAAAGGGCAAAAATGAACTATTGGGACTTCATCAAGATCAAAAGCTTTTGCACAGCAAAGGAAACAATCAACAAAACCAAAAGACAACTGACACAATGGGAGAAGATATTTGCAAACGACCTGTCAGATAAAGGGCTAGTATCCAAAATCCATAAAGAACTTATCAAACTCAACACCCAAAGAACAAATAATCCGATCAAGAAATGGGCAGAAGATGCGAACAGACATTTCTGCAAAGAAGACATCCAGATGGCCAACAGACACATGAAAAAGTGCTCCACATCACTCAGTATCAGGGAAATACAAATCAAAACCACAATGAGATACCACCTCACACCAGTCAGAATGGCTAAAATTAACAAGTCAGGAAATGGCAAGCTGGTACAGTCACTCTGGAGAACAGCATGGAGGTTCCTCAAAAAGTTGAAAATAGAGCTACCCTATGACTCAGCAATCACACTACTGAGTATTTACCCTAATGATAAAAATGTAGTGATCTGAAGGGGCATGTGCAACTGAATGTTTCTAGCAGCAATGTCCACAATAGTGAAACTATGGAAAGAACCTAGATGTCCATCAACACGTGAAGGGATAAAGAAGATGTGATATATATATATATATACACACACACACAATGGAATACTATGCAGCCATCAAAAGATATGAAATCTTGCCATTTACAACGATGTGGATGGATCTAGAGGGTATTATGCTAAGTAAAATAAGTCAATCAGAGAAAGGCAATTATCATATGATCTCTCTGAGGAATTTGAGAGGCAGAGTGGGAGGTCATGGGGGTAGGGAGGGAAAAAATGAAAGAAGATGGGATTGGGAGGGAGACAAACCATAAGAGGCTCTTAATCTCATGAAACAAACAGAGTTGCTGGGAGGTAGGGTGGTAGGGATAGAGTGACTGAGTTATGAACATTGTGGAGGATATTTGCTATGGTGAGTGCTGTGAAATGTGTAAGCCTGTTGATTCAGAGACCTGTACCCCTGGGGCAAATAATATATTATATGTTAATTAAAAAAAAAGAGTGAATAAATAAAAATAAATGAAATATAGATGTATATCTACTCTCATGAAGTATAAGCCTTACTGCAGTTATATGTGCCCTGAAATATTAGCAAATGATAATAGCATATTCATATAATTTATAGAGATACAGATAAATATAAGTAGAGAAATAAAATTGTGGACCATTGCTCAATTTGCTTAACTTTGGGAGATATCCATTCCTATCCCTGGTCTAGAGACTAGACTGGTAAGATATGCTGGGAATTGGAAGTTTTCCAGGATACAAAAGACAATGGTGTAATTTCCTTCTCATTCTAATCTCTCTCTAATAATAGCAAAAGTAGAACCGTCCAAAGAGCTTCTGTATCACGGTTTTGTTGTTGTTGTTGTTGTCGTAACAGAACAATTTTTGACTCTATAAAGAAGCCAGAAGTCATTCCTAAGTGCCTTGACCAATTCTTGAATTGGATCCAATTGGATAATGAAATTTAAGCTTTCTCTAAACATCTGGAAGCCAGTTTCTCCAGGGAACCAAATTTCCCACTGGGCTGAATGAGACCTTCCACCTGCTGAAGAAGGCAGAGCCATTCCCCTGGTGGAGTAGAGCCTGGGACAATTAAAATTGTATACCTCTTCCCAAATTTCCCCTACCTTGAACTTTTCAAATCAAATTCGAATTGGAATCTGGGTAAACATAAGAGGAAAGTGGCTCCCAAATGGCCAGGAGGGATGGTGCAAGAGGACTTTTGTAGGATGTTCTGGTTATTAGTGAAGATGCAGCTCTGCTTTGCATTCCTGAGAAATGTTTTGTTGTTTTTTTGTCTTGGACTTTCTTTGTATATAAAGCAGGTACTCATTTCCTTCTTGTTCTCCCAGGCTCTGACATCAGTCCGGGCAATTCCTCAATGGGGAACCTAGACCACTGGCTCTTGTTTAGGGCCTCTGGGAGGCTGTTTTCACAATTGTTTGGCACAGAGACACTTAGGAAAGCACAAATGGGTCACCGTTGTCTTATCAAGGCAACCATGGAATGACCCTACTGCCTGTTTAGCAGCATAGGCAGCTAAGTCCATTTCTCCATCCTACAGTCAAAAGGCTGGAGTAGAAATCCTTATTTTACTCACAAAAAGGGAGCACTTGCTCGGCACTGCAGAGATTTTGAGGTCCTACAATGCTGTGTTTGAATTCTGGCTCATCTCCTGCTAACAGTGTAAGTATGGCTTCAGAGCATTGCCTTCCCATGCCTTGGAGTTCTCATCTGTTCATCTGGGTCAATACTCTTATTCCTCTTAAGCAAATCTGGAGCAAATGCATGGCATGAGGTAGCCCTTTAACAAACAGTAGTTATACTTCCCTTTTCTCCTATCTTATGGAGTAGTTAGAAAGATTAAAGTAAGGATAGAAATGTTCTTAACCTTTAAAGGTAGTATTGTTGTTATTAGTACTATTATTATTTGGTTGTGATTTCTTTCCCTAAGTTTTCTCTGAGGCCTCCTGAGTCTATAACCCTTTGTCATAATGGAAAGGGCCTTTTCTACCTCTTCTCAGATGGGGGATGGTGGTGATGGAAGGAGTTGATTAGTAAATCATCAAATATTAACAGCTAAAATAGAAGCCTAGTTCATTAATCTGGGTTTCAGAAAAGCAGAAAGCAAGAAGGAGTTAATTATACAATGATTTTATTACAGAAAGTGATTATGAGATAAAATGGGGCAAAGGTGGGAGATTTGGGAGAGCTATCAGACTGCCATGCAAGTCTAGTTACTTGGTGAAAAGGAGAGAGATTGGGTGGAAGCATCCCAGAATGCTATGTGGGTTAAGGGAGGTTCTACAAGGTTTGGGGGAGTCTTTGCCAAAGCTGGGTGTCAGTGGAGTTCTGTTTCCCAGAAATGTCTGCCTTAGTACTCCTGTCACTCTTAGGCCATGGCTAAGAGAAACCCATAAAAGGCATGGCCTCAATGCAAATGCAGGGATGGCTTTCAAAATGGCACAGCTTGGCCGTTGCTCAACTGCATCCCTGTACTGGAGACCTGTTAGGTGAATTCTCTTGACTGTCACAGGTCAGCGTCCTGCACACCCTCCTACCCTCCTTGGGATAGTTTCAGAATTAAATGTGAAGGGAGGCAGTCTTCCCTTTTCTTGTATGAATTGAAGGCAAACACGAAATTAATGTTGTGCTAAAAAATCTCTCCCCGCGTCCTACCAGAATGACCAAAATCCCACCATTGGGAATTTATCTCTAAAGGTCTTCAGAGTCTTCTTAGGAAAGGATTAATTTAATAGCTTCCAAGATAAAGAGCTTATTCAACTGAACACCAGGTCAAGAAGGGAGAGTGGGTGAAGGGGTGACAGTAGTGGGGGTGGTATTGGAGGGTGGGTGGGGTACAGTCATGTGGAGCAAGAGCCCTGGATGAGCCCTAAAAAGACAACTGCAAACTTCAATGATTTTCCCAAAAGAGCGTCAGCCTGAGCATTTGATCTTCACCAAAAAGACATGACTTTGACAGGGGAAGAAGTATGCTTTTAACACCTAAGAAGGTGCCCATGCATTCACTGCAGTGGCCTTCCAGGAACACCTTCAGGTTGGTGAAGTTTGGGAAGGCTTCCCAGGGTGGCACAAAGTTTCCAAGAGCTTATGTGTGTCCTTTGGCTCCCTGAGCACATTGACCGGCAAATGTGGACCCACAGTTTTGAGCTCCTCAGTCCATTCACTGGCCAAACAACTGTGTTCTCCTGCAAGTGCCACAGAGTCAAGTTGGATACTTGGGCTCCTAGGGCTGGAGCATGTATCAGTTGTTGGCTTGACCTGAATATCTGGTAGAGGGCAGACCTTAAAACACCCTGGAAACTTTCCCAGATATCCATTTCTCTTAGGGCCAAGAAGAAAACACAAGTGATCTATTTTGAACTTATTAATAACTGTCACATTTCGGTTAGGGCAACGGAAAAGCCAGTTTGGGGGCTTGGTACTTTGAATTAGCTATCATAAGACAGGATGCCAGGATGTCCTAAAGCCATGACTGTGAAATAAGACTGTACTTCAGAATATCCAGCTCTTACTACTGGAGAGTCCCATTAAGGAAGTGGGCTGGGGAACCTCTTCTGTAAAAGCCTTCCTCACCTCCCTCAACCATTCCGATGTCTCATCATATATATTATCAGCCAAAAGCCCAGTCCCAAATAGCCCCAGTAGTCACTGAATTGTGCTTACTCAGACTTCTTCTTGACTTGAATTAAACCCTTTTGGGAACAAACTGGGGGTATAACCAATGAAATAACATAAGATACAGCTGATTTCCATGCATCAAAGTAGAGTGGGTCCCCTGGAAACAGAGTCTGAGATGGAAATTAGCATGCGGGGCTATCAGGGAAAGCTCCTGAGAAAAGCACCTGTGGAAGGGAGTGGAAGAAGTCTGGACTGGGCAGAGGGAGATGCCAGCTGTGACGAAATCCCAGTGCAAGCTCCAGGGGACCTAACAGGGAGCTCCAGAGCTGGCATGGTCCTCTGAAGTTGTCCTGAGTTGGGACAGGGGGCTGGGCCTTTACACCATTATGTCAGTCATCGAATTGAATGTGGGCTTCCATGCAGAGGTATGACCTTTGGCAAAGCAGTTTTCATCAGAAAAGACAATGCCCAAAATAGGCTGACAGCTGATGGCTGCCTTCTTTGAGTAATCCCAGCACTTGGAGAAGTCCTTTATTCTGCCCAGGGGAATCTGGGCAGAAGGGCACAGCACCTACCACAGTGGGGTTAAACTTTAGAGGGGATTCATTTCTTTTTAGGCTAGGATGAAATTCAGCATCTCTGGCCCTCCATAAACTCACTATTAGTATGAGCTCCTGGATACCAAAGAATAGTCAGGAGGGTACCATTTCCAATCTAAGAAACCTGAAGTGAACAAATTACGCATGGTAAGAAAGTATGACACTGGACTGGGCATTTGACTCTAGATTTGACAGAAGAGGAAGGCGAGAGACAAGAAGGAAGAGGTGAGAATACTTGGTTGCTGTGGTGTGCTAATGAGAACAAAATTGTATACACAACACCCATGTGGGCCAATGAGGTTTATTCCTCTGTTCATGATTAACTCAGGTTAAGTATGCATTAGCAGATAATCTGAGGCAAGAGATGATATCAATTCCCTGACTTGTATCATTAAAAAAAAGTGCTTTACTACAACCACCCCTTCCCCCTTCCCCCAATAAAACACACCCCTAACCCCACACCATATCCACAGAGAATTGGGCTCCTAATAGCATAAAATTTCTGATTCATCATGAGGAGGCTTATTATGGCAGAAAATAATGCCACCAAGGCTGAATCCAAGATATTTGTGCTGATTTTATAAGCCTCTGCTAAGTTTCACAGTGGATAGATTCCCCTAATCCCTCAGTAATTATTAGAGATGTCTAGGAAAAAAACCCTACCACATTCTTTTGATGAGAATGATTGTTTGGTATTCCTATTTATTTATTCACTTGTAATGAGCAGGAGACACTTGGTGAGCCTGTTCTGTTCCTCTATCAGATTCCTTTACGCATAAATTATTTGAGGGTAAGATTTGTGCTCAAAGAATAATGAGGTAAACAGGAGCAAAGGGAATAATTTAAAAGCAATTCATAACAAGGAAGTGATCACATACATTCCAAGACCCCGAAGAACCTCATCCTGTTGCTCTGTTTTGTTTGAAGTCAAGTCAAAGGAGAATTTAATCCCAGGGACCATTTCTCCAATGAAACCCCAAAATGCTTTTCGTTTTAACCATTTCACAGCCTGAGACCTGACTGCTGAGAAACAGTTTGCACTTCTGTTAAGATCATTTTGGCTTACTTTTATTTTCTGAATTAATTCATTGGGTGTTTTTTTTTTTTTTCCTAAAAGTTTCTTCTTGGAGAAAGAGTGTTCATCATTAATCAAAACTATGTTTGATTTGCCAAACGTTTTTAAACATTTTACAAAAACTTAAAGAGAGCCAGGCTTGGAATGTAATTCATGTGCAAAGACCTCTGATTAAGCCAAAAAAGCATTACTTACACAATGAACAAGTAACTTTGTGACTAGAATTGCAAACAGAAACACAATTTCCTAATGGCTTGTTCCTGAAGTCAGACCTCATTCCTTTTACCTGGTCACTAATCAGGGGCATCAGGGAAATGAGAGAGAGATAATATATCTGAATTTCATTTAGAAATTTGACAAGATTTCTTATGGTATCCAAATAAATTTAATATAGAAAATTATGTTCTGGATAATCGATGGCAGCTGGAAGGAAGGTCTTTAGAACCATACTGCAGTCTTTTATTTTTTCAATACTATATTATAACTAAAACATGAATAATAAAATATGAATAATAACCTATGTTAAGAGAGAGTGAGTTCTACAGCTCTAAATACCACCTAGAAACCTATGGGCTCCAAACTTATGTCTCTAACTTGCATTCTGATTTCCATATCCATCGACTAGACACCTCTGCCTGATGCACAAAAACCCAACATGGCTGTAGCCAAACTTATCATCTCTACTCCATCCTTCAACTGCTTCACCTCCAAAACTCTTAATAGAGGCTTCACGTAATTTTTAAAGCTAGAATCCTTGGAGGCTTCCTTGACCCACCCTTTATTTTAATCTCACACCTAAATATATAATTGATCACCAAATCTCATTGACTCCGTTTCCTTAATGCCTATTTATAAAAAGGAAAAAAAAGGAAAAAAAAAAAAAACACTGAAGAAAAGGGGAAACAATGGAGTACTGCCCTTGAGTCAAAACCAAATTAAACTAAAAATCCAACTTCCAAGGTAAAGAAGGCAGATGTAGAGAGCTTCAGTCAATGCTGAGTGCATCATGATTCCATAGTTTAATTGGCCTCAAAAAGTTTTAATGTGACCTGAGGCTGTATTAATTAAATTACAGTGTTCAGAAGACAAGAGGGGATAATTCTGCTGTGCTCTACACTCCCAGATCACAATTATATTCATTTCTTGGTGGCACATTTTAATGTAAAAATAGATACAATGATAGTCAGAAGAGGGGAGAGAATGTTGAAGGGACTCTAAGCCATGTCATATTAGGGATGTTTGTAGGGAATAGGAAGCTCTTCCATGGAGAGGGGAACTCTTGAGATGGCTGTGACGGCTGTGACAGTTTACTAAAAGATGATATATAGAGCAGTGATCCCCAACTCTACCCCACAGACGAAGGCTAGACTGACTGTAAGAATGTTCTGGCATACATCTATGGATTCTTCAGTCCCACTGCCAAGAGATTCTTATTCAGGTGCCCTGGAGGGAACTCTCCCTCCCTAAATTTGTACATTTTAAGAGCCCCCTTAGTGATTTTAACATACAGCTAGGGATGTGGAACCCCCATGTAAATGAGAAATCAGATTTTCTCAGCATGCAGCCAAGAGCCAATGGAAAGGAGACAGGTCTTTGCAGACTATTAGGAGATGTATTTTAAAACACAAAAGAGTGAGGAGATTCAATGGGCTGTCTTGAGACGAAGGAAGGGAGTGCTGAGTCATTGGGAGTTTCAAGTGGGGCTCCATGAATAATTTGTAAGCATGGAATCTAAAAGGTTTGTGCAATAACAGTTGCTGGACTTTGTGATTTTGAAGATTCTATGGTATCTGTCAAAAGAAATAAGTGCCTATGGATAGATACAAAGCAGCTTTAAAGATAAATATCTCATTTTGTTCTATTATGTTTAGAGTACAAAATGCCCAGCTGTAGCAGAGGTTGTCAGCATCCCACCCATAGCCCCTTGAGTCTTACTGCAGTGCATACTGGCCCAACTTCCATCAGCACCTCTTTACCTGAGGTCTTTCACTGGCCTCCAGAGCCACTCTGCTTGCATCCATAGCAGGCCAGATATGAAAGGAATTAACTACCTACTGTCCCCCAGAAATCCTTGATCAATGATCAGCAGGAGATGGTGTATACATATCCCAGCTCCCTTGCTCCATAGGTGGGTTAACTCTAGGGGGCATGTTTTATACTCCTGGAGTTCCCAAGTGGAATGAATCTCCAGTTTCTCACAACAGTAATTATACTGACTGCCTTTCCTTCCCTTTATCCCTTCTCCACTCCCCTACTCATACTTCTTTAGTAGGGCTCATTTCACAAATAAATTGCTTGTACTCAAAGCCTTGTCTTAGGGTCTGCCTCTGGGAGAACACAAACGAAGACTCCAATTATTGCCAACTAAGCAGAAAATAATTACCTAATAAATCAAAGTTTGATGAAATCAGGATTAAAACAGCATCTATGTAAAAAGTATTTTTTAAAACTTGGCAATTTGACAGCACTTGTAGGCCAGAAGGGTATCAATAGGCACAGCTAAATTAGAGGGTCTAAATGCCCTTGGCTTCCAGATCACTGGCTATTGAACATTGCTGCTCATTGATCTCAGCTGCACCCACCTCTTTGGGCCTACATTCTGCCACCTGTCCTTCACTCTTGGTGTTTCAGACACTACTTATAATTCCCCCAACACACCTTCCTATTCCATACCTCTGCATCTTTGACTTTTCTATTTGCTACTGTCCTAGAAATTTCTATTCATCCTTTAAAAACATATTAAAGCTGTCTTTTCATCCAGGAATCCTCTTCCCTCATTCCCCTATATCAATGGAGTCATTCCCCACTCTGCTTATTTCTGTTTTCTAGTATAGAATGCTACAGTTACCAATGAACTGAGTATTTAAGATTGAAAATGACTTAAACTGGAGGGCACAGAAATCTGCCCTGGCTTTCTCTTGCACTCACTGCCAGGGAACATGGTTTTTAATGTTCTGCATCATTTTTAATGATAATTCATTTGTATATTATCTTTCCTTTGTTTCTTTGTTCTACAGCTAGCTGAGTTGGAATGCAACCATTAACCAAGTGTGCAGAACTTAATTCAGGAGAAAGCACCTTGAAAGTGACAAAATATTATTTAGTAACTTCACACAATCTTTATAATAAAAGTAAAATGTTTATGCTATCACCGTAACTGAGAAGAGCAGGATACAAAATTTTGTGTGCATCATAAATTAAAAAATTGTGAGTTTGAAAAACATGGAAGGAAATCCATTTAATGATAATGCAGTGAATCTGGGGTATGAGACTCTGGTGATTATTTTTCTGCTTCTCTCTACTTTTTGTGTTTTCTAAGTTTTCAATAACAAGCAGGTTGCAGAAAATAACAATGACACCTTTTTCACCTGTAAGGAATGCTTTCCAACAGATCAATCACCATGGAAGAAATGTTATAAGTTATTAAAGAATTATCTACAAACCATGTCAAGAGGCCAGAAGGCTTTATCGATAAATTCCTTCAAATGCTGCAGGAACTATATCACATCATTCTGCTGCCACCTAATTTGTTCCAGAGCACAGGAAAAGCTGAAAAGCTAGTTTTGGTTTTTAATGAAGGAAGCATGACCCTGAAACACAAACTTGATGAATACACAGACACAAACATACACACATACACAAACACACACGAACACCCTACCTATAGATCAATGACACTAATCAATGTAGGCAGAAAAATACTAGATAAAACACTACTCAATTAAATTCAATAGCATCTAAAAGAATTGTACTCTACAATTAGAAAACTACCCTAGGAATGAAGCACTGATTTAGTATTAGAAAAACTACCACTGTAATGAAAAACATCAATAGGGCAAAGGAGAAAAGCCACCTCACAGTAGGCACTGAACAAGGAGTAGGCAAAATTTTAAAAGTATCTTTCAAAGGAGGGGCGCCCAGGTGGCTCAGTGGGTAAGCCTCTGCCTTCGGCTCAGGTCATGATCTCGGGGTCCTGGGATCGAGCCCTGCATCCAGCTCTCTGCTCAGCAGGGAGCCTGCTTCCCCCTCTCCCTCTGCCTGCCTCTCTGCCTACTTGTGATCTCTCTCTCTCTGTCAAATAAGTAAATAAATATCTTTAAAAAAAATTTTTTTTTAAGTATATTTCAAAAGACAGGGGGGAAAAAGGTCCTTAATATGATCATTGATCACTGCACCTAGCTATATAAAATGTTGTGTAATGTGCTCTGAAATAATTCTGACTTGGGTTTAAATTCTGGCTCTACCGTTTTCTGCCTGTGAGACTTTCAGCAAATTATTTAGTCTTTCTGCCTCAGTTCTGTCTATAAAATGGGCACAATAATTTCTTACCTGATAGCGTTGGTGCGAGCATAATTAAAGTGGTTCATATTAAGCGCATAGTATAGCACTTGGAATTTAGTCATATTCAAAAAATGTTCTAGTAAAATGGTATAGCAAATTCCATGATAATGATTATAAGTCATAGTAGTGACTGGAGTGAAACTGATGTACTTTCAAATTTACTTGTGGAGATTCTCCTCCGCTACACCTCAAATACACATGCCTGGGGGTCTTCTCCCAGGTGATTCTAACATATATCAAAATGTCAAAATCTCTAAATGAGAGATACTCCTTATAAAATTAGAAATAACAGAAGAATATAAAATATCACCAAATTGTTGACTATTGTTCTGAAAGATCTAGGTAATACAAGAGTCTTGAATCAGATGTGAGATATGTAACTATAGATAAGTGAGATAAATTTGTTATTTTCAGATAGCCTTTTATTAAACATAGAACATTTAAGACAATCAAAACATTTCCCCAGGACCAGCCCTCTTAGAATCAAGAAGAGAGTTCAGGATAGTGGTCAGACATAAGATGGATGTAGAAAAACAGACTTTTCAGCAATATCTATCTAGACTATATGGTGGGAAAAATCCATACATAATAATGCTAAACATACAAAACACCTAGAAACAACCTTATGAGAATTGTGATCTACATGAAAAGTCATGTACTTGGTGATATAAAAGATGAGTTCAATATATGGAGAAACATACAATAGTTCTAGAAAGGGGGGGTTGAATATCATAATTTGAGAAGCACTCCAGATTAGGCTTAATGTTTTCCCAGTAAAAATACTACTGAATTTTATTTTTAATGAAATGATTTGAATTCTACTTGAAGACTAAATGCAAGAGAATGAACAGCCTGGAGCTTGGCATATAGCAGGTGCTTAATAAATGCTAAGTTTCTCTTGCTGCTTAGCAAAATTCTGATGCCTCAGTTGATCGTGACTGCCCCTCCTTTGATTCCTCTAATTATTATTCTTTTGCCAATTACTGCATGATCTTTGGCAGGTCTACTTTACCTAGAATTTTTAGTTAGTTTACATTATTAGGTCTTTAATTATTCTCTCCCAAATGGATTGTAGACTCCCTGAAGTCAAGGACTAGGTTTATATAGCTTTGGACTGAATACTTAATGCACTGTGGGAAACTGAGGGTGATAAGGAGGTCGACAACAGAAGTATCCTTAGGTCATCACTATAGAATAAAATAAAATGCCACTAGCCACAGTCGAGGAAGTCAAACTGGGGGGCCACCAAAGCAATCCGAATGCCAACAAGAGTCCCAGATCAGAGGAAGCCTTTTCCTAGCTAGACCAATTACACCCGAATATCACGTTGGCTGAGGCATCACCTCATTCCTAAAATATGCTAGAGCTGATAAGAAGCTGAGGTCAATTCAATCGTGCAATGAGGTTTCTTGCAAAATAGGGGTGACTAATAGAAGAAATATATATCTACTTAATAGCAGTCAATAACCTATGAATCCAAAGGAATGAATGAATTCCCAAAGCTTCAAAGCAAAATATTTCAGAATCATGTTCTGAGTGTAGGCCTGGCAGATTCTCAAAGTATAGTGGCTGCAAAATACTCACTTGATATTTTAAGCATATTTTGTATGCTTAAATTTGTAAAATTTTGTTAAAGTTGAGGAGAAGATACTGTTAGTCAGGAAGTATATGTGGGGAACATAAGTATTAAATCAGTATGTGTACAGTTTCCAAGAACCATGAGTAAGCAAACCAGTTCCTGACTTCAACTGGATGTCAATTTTACCTAAATATATGCAGGGGATATTAATACTATACTTGTGTTTACTTTAACAACCACCAGGCCTGTGTGAAAATCAGCTTCACAGCCAAATAAAGTGACAAAAATGACAACTCCAAGAACATAGAAACCACTTTGCAAGTTTTGCTTGCATTTTCTGTGTTATCTCCAGAAAAGAAGTCTTAGACACTTGTACTCTGGCTGCCTACCCACTTTTCGGGCCCCCACTTAACACTCCAGGGAAGGAGGTCTTACTAAAATGCCAACATTCAAGTCAGAAAAATGCCTCTAGCCTTCCAAACGTGTCCAGGGTTCCAGCTATGGTGAAGGAGTGGGTAAAATCTCACCCCTAACTCGGAGCTCATCATTTCTGAGTGGAACACCCATTCCCACACTCCCCATGCTGAGGAAAGGACTTGAGGAATCCCAATCTCCATGGGAGCTTAGCTTCAGCGTGACCACATGGTTTCACTATGGCCAATGACTGGCTGCTGCTGCTACTAAGGAAGGCCTGCCCTCTGTGTGTCAGGCCCAGGTCCCCATGCTACTTGGAGGGCTACACAAGTGTAAAGATATTGAAGACATGGCCTGCAGTTTACCATGATTTAAAATATATTTTAGAAGAAAATTCGCAAACAAAGCACAATAATTAAATAGTAATTAAAGCTAACAAGAAGAACTGTTGAAATTACATAATACCTAATTCAACAAGAGAAAGTTTCCACACAGGTGCTGCAGATAGCAACTTAAAAAGAAATCCAGGGGACAGAGATTGCACTGTGGACAGGGTTGTTAAAAGGGGCTTTAGGAGGAGCTGGGTCTTTAATTGGGAGACCACTCAGTTTAATGATTAGGCAAAAGGGTTCTGGAGCAACACTCTCTGCTTTCCAATCCTGCTTCATTCAACTCAAAGCAGCTGTGCGTCCTTGAGAATTATTTGATCCTTTTGAGTTTCAGTTTACTCACCTGTAAGATGGGAATAATAGTACTATCTACCTCATTATAGGGCTAAGTTAAGAGACTGAATGTGAAGTATTATCTGATAAATGGTAAGGGCTCAACTAAATATCGGCATAATAAATAAAGAAACAAAACCACTTGACCTTGGGACACCTACTGTTTGGAAGCCAACAAAAGAGGGATAGATATTGCAGATACCATGGTGCTTGGTCTCCTGTCTCCTAACATCGCTCACCTAAGGTCTTGGTTATTTACCATAAACCTTCCGGATGCAGAGGAATTTTGGAGAACACTCATAGCCAATCAGCCTTCTCCTTGGATTGTGAATGGTAAGAACCCACGTCTTTGTTTCCTGACTTTTTATTGAACTCATTTTGGGCCTAGCACACCACCACCAGAATAACATTCCAAATATTCAGAAATCCCAAGATGAAAGATCAAAATAATGGCTTCACCCAGAAGGGAGGGCAACACTGAATTTTCACGAAACCAGACTTAAGAGTCACTCTGACACTCAAGAGTTGTGTCCCTAACACATCATTGAGAAAGATCTTTTCAATTAAGTGAAAACTTGACCCGATCTAAACACTTGGAATGTTTAGACAGATCACCCCCCTCATCCCTCCCCTGTACTAACACTATCCTTCCCCCATGATCTTCACGTTATTTCATTTTCATATTGTTCAGCAAATAATGGACTGAAATTTTGCCTCCACTGATCAGATGTTTGGCATTACATAGCTGAAGCCCATAAGTAGAAAACAACTCATTCAAGAGACATTCTAGCCAAGAAAGGGCAATAAATGGGCCGTTTCACTATCACCCATAACGACTCCCAAATCCCACATTTCTATATATGATCTGGCAATTACGGGCTACAGATTGAGGATTTTAAAGCAATTTCTGCTGTTCCAGGTGCAAGCATAGTTGTTTAATTGGTGTTTGTTAGCTTAGGAGGAGGGAGTTTATTGGATTCCTTCTCTATGGCCTCCCAAAATCCAGCTGCAAAATTTAGACTCCCTTGCAAAACAATCTCACACCTCAGTATATAGATTCAGGGAAATATTTAGAGGAGCGAAAAGAGAGCTAACTGTTGAATAGCAGCTTTCAGAAGCGAAAGGAAAGGGCCAGCCACGATGTCCTTCGGCTCCATGTTTCTGGAGGACACCTTTGGCCGTTGCACCAGATTGCCAGGTTGGCAGAAGTTCCCAGCAAGTGCTGTGCCTTTGCCTTCAGGGTGAGACCTGTCACACTTTTTCTTCTCTCACACTATGGGGTGGGAGGCATGTCGGAGAATCTATGATCAACATAAAAGTCAATTTTTATAATCACTTCTGTGCCGAATGGCCCACTTTCCCCCTTGTGCTTGGGGACTTCATCATATTAAGAGGCAGCAAAAGAGGCACGTTCTATTCAGCAACTAGATACATCTTGAGGCAATCTCTGTGAGAGCAGAGGGGCTTGCAGACCAGCTTGCAACTCCCTAGCAACCACTATCCCAAGTTCTTACGGGTCACCTTCAAGGAGAATCCTAGGAATACATGTCTCTCTTTAATCATGGACTACAATTTTCCATATATACAAAGTGCATTCATACACACTAAAGCATTCTTCTTTTACAAAGCCACAGTCCATCAGCGGCTAGGCCACCCCAAGTTTCTTCAACCACAGACAGTACAGTCCCTCAGCCTATCTTGCTTGGATGACTGTAGCCCTCTCGGGTCTGTCTCACTGTTTACCAGCCTCCTGTAATTTAGTTCATCCTTCACACTAATACTTAGAGCTATCTAAGAGACAGGGAGAACATCAGAGTTCACAGGTTTAAATGCTCTTACAGTACCCCATTGCTATGGGACAGAAGCCAAATATGGGTTAATGAAATACCCTGCTCTCTATTTAGATGTCTTAGGACCCTGCCCTCCATCTCAACAATTTTATGATAGCTATTTCGAACTTCTATTTCTGGAGGATTCTTTCACATATTTAAGCTTCTTTAGCCTCCATATCCCCTACTTCTGCTTAGAGTCTTGGTACTCCTTTTCCAAAGATCACCTCCTCTGTGGAGCCTTCTCTGATCTTCCCTTATATCTAAAAGTTTGGTTTCTTCCTACTTTGTGCTCTTGGAGCTCTCAGTACCCATTTATATCATAGTAGTCATCATAAAGGCTTTAAAAGACTGGTTATTCCATAAGGAGAAGGAATGGTTTTACTCCCATTTCTATCCCCTGGCACAAACTGAGCACTCTATAAATGGCCAGTGAAAGAATGAATGAAAGAGTACGTCCTTGCTGCTTAGGAGGCCCTGGGCTTGTATCTTTATTTACCTTGGTGTCTGTACTCACAGACTGTACTCTGCCTTCAGCCATCTTCTCACAGATGCGTGCCACTGATCTACCAGCCGGGCAGACAACCAGACTCCAGGTGCCTGTTCCCAATAGTAGATGAATTCCAGTGCATAACCACTAATCTACCTCCCAACGCTGAGGTCTCCAGAATACAGCTCCACGAGGGTAAAGAGTTGAGCCTCGAAGGGTGCCTGATTTATAGTAAGTGCTCACAAAGTGGAAGGACAGAAGAAAACCAGCTGAGGATCAGTATCCTCTCTGTGTTGGAGAAGTTGGAGAAGCTCAACTTCCTAAAAACGTCTGTAGATGAATAGAATATGGCTCTGTCTCAGAGGGTGATAACTCTGCTTCTTACCCTGTGAAAGTGACTGACTTCTTCAGAACGAAATACCAGGTGCAGGCGGCCTATTTGTTGGGGCCCTTTTCAAGAGCTATCATCTGTGAAGATCCCCCTGGATCAAGTTAGTCCTTCCTTTTCCTAACCTCTCCCAATATACATTTTGCCATTTTATAATTATAATCAGTACGCTGCATGTTTTCATCTCATTTTCCCACCTGAGTACATGCCAATTTGGATACATCGTTTTTTAGACCCCATAGGGAGCAGCCCCTGTACCAAGCACAGTAGGTGGTCAACTAATTCTTATTAGATTGAAATGTTAAGGATTTACGAATCTCGACGGATTAAGTGGGTGCATGTGTGATCACCAATGATTAGCATGGGAATCCCTCTTAGAAAGGAACTAACTACACTGAGGAGAGTACATTACTGGGCTATTTGGGAGTGAAACCATAAAGCCTCCAGAACACGATCTGGAAGGAAAAAGCAGAACTGGAAGACAAAGGCAGAACAGGATTTTTTTTTTTTTAAAGATTTTATTTATTCACTTGACAGAGAGAGAGATCACAAGTAGGCAGAGAGAGAGGGGGAAACAGGCTCTCCGCCCAGCAGGGATGCTGAGGCAGATGTGGGGCTCGATCCCAGGACCCCGAGACCATGACCTGAGCCGAAGGCATTGGCTTAATCCACTGAGCCACCCAGATGCCCCGGCAGAACAGGATATTAATTGCTCTGCCCAGGAAGTGAAAGGGAACAAGGAGTGGGAAGGGAAGGGAGAAAGAGGTCCCTCCCATCTGGACTTTGGGATGGACTTTCAAGTACCAGTTTACCTAAGATCAGCTGTCTATGGTTTCCCTCATTCCCCTAAATGTTTTAGGTTTGCCTTGTGCAAGCGATTTGTTTGTGGGATTATTCATTGCTATTGTCTATCAACGAAAAAGTGGAGTGTTATATAGAGATCATCAGAGGTTAGAGCTGGATTGGTACGTGTGAGCAATACATTGAGGGAATTCCCCTGAAACAAGAGCTCAGAGGTGGAGGTGAGGGGAAACCCATGAGTCTTGTACACTTCCTACCCTCAACCCCCAGATACTGGGAGGTGAGGTTCAAAGAGCTTTAGTAGGATCTCAAAGGGCAGATATTGAAAATGACCTGGGCATTACACATGGATTATGCATGGGAAAGACATAGGCTTATAGTCATTAGGGATGAGGGCACTGAGGTCCTGAGGAGGAAAGTGACTTGGCCCAGGTCACTCAGGCCTTTGTAAAGGAGCTGAGACCAGAACTCAGACTTTCCGCACACATTATTTCACCTACTCTGTGCAGTGCCTCTGTCCTTAAATTGACCACGGGGGCCTCCACACAGCGTCTGTCCAAGACTGTGGCATTTGCTGGACTTATAATTGTACAAATTTAGGTTACTGTCTATGCCAGCAAGGGCTATTGTTTATCTAAAGGCTCAGATCACATCTGTGTTGATTGGCCATCCGGGAGAGCCATCTGTCATTTGGGGGAATCCTAAGGGGATCTGGCACGGGTAGACGAGGTTCTGGGAATGGGCTGAATCCGGGATGCTGCTAGTAGCCTCCAGGCCTCAATTACCAAGAACCTCCTCACCTTGTGCTGCCTTTACTTGTCTGTTGGAGGAGCCCATGAAAGAGTACCTCACGGCTGCTGGCATCTCATACAGCAGATATGCACACAGGAGACTTGCTTCCACCAGTCTCAGAATCTAGACCCGGGAGATGTATCATAAGGGAAGGTCCTCTCTGGGAGCCTGCCTGCCCTGTTCATGCCCTTTGTTCCCAGGTAACCAGGGTGGCTTAGTGGAGTCTACAAAATTCATTTCATTCTCCTTGTGTACTGGGCTACTTTCCTGACACAAACATTGCCCTGCAGGTACAGGTAGGCATAACGAGGCTGAAATTGCGGGGATTCTGCAGGTCAAGGCGGCCACAGCCCTACCCATTCACTCACAGCCACCAGGTTTGAGCAATGGCTGTTCCTGAGAGCCCTAGAAGCAGGGGGTCAGAGGCAGCCTGTCTCCTCTGGGGTCTGGGAGGGTTGAGGAGAGAAACTGCCTGTCCCAGTGTTGATTATAGCAGCAACCAGAGCAGAGAGGAAGGGAATGGAAATGCTATGCAAATAGAGCAGGCTGCTTTTGTCTCTTCTAACCACAAGCTCTAAACATTTGATAAGGACATCAAAACCGCAAATTTCTTTATCCCTGCTATTGTGTGAAACGAGGGCTTCAAGAAAGAGAGGTTAAGGAGATTTAGTCAGGGTCAGCCAGCAAATCAGTAAATCCTGGAAATGATTCAGTCTCTCTACTCTTCCCCAACTACCACCCTTCCCTGTTTGCTGTTGCTGTTTAAATAGGAAGCTGTGAGCAAACAGAAAATGCGGAAGTTCTTTTCTAGTAGGAATGCAAACAGGAGAAAGCCATCTCCATTTTTGACTGGATGGGAATAACTTCAAGGCTTTTTTTTTTTTTTTTTTTTTAAGAGAGGGAGAGACAGAAATGGTGGGGAGGGGCAGAAGGAGAGGGGGAAAATCTCCACACTGCACTTGGAAGCCAGATGTGGGGCTCAACCCCAGAACCCTGAGGTCATGACCTGAGCCAAAATCAAGAGTCAGACACTTAACCAACAGAGTCACCCAGGCTCCCTCTTTTTTCTTTCTTTCTTTCTTTTTTTTTAATGATTGCCATAGTAAAAATTTGAAGAGAAGGTGGGGAGTGGGGAGTAGGGGTGGGGAGGGTTTCTGATCCAGAAAAGCTGTCCCAGGAGTAACCCATTTTCTGTAGGGAGAAGCCAGCCTGTGACTGACCTGTGTGTGGATCTCTCAGCTGCTCAAGGATGCAGATTTGGATTTGGAGGAGTGTGGGAAGTGCATGCTTAGTGAATTTTAGAAGACTTAGAAGTGGAAACCGACCTTGGAAACCCACTCAAGACTACCCTCTGATTTGGATGGTATCTGATTCTAACAGCGATAAAGGTCTTTAGTCCAATGTCACCTACTTCATGAAGTCTTCCCTGGACCTCCCCTCTCCCGTTCCAAGTCCTCTCCCTAGCTTTGTTTTTTTTCTTAACTTTTGTTACTACTTACCGTATTATATGTTTTATTTATCACTAACGGTGTTCTTTACTTTTCTTGTTTCTGTTTTCTTCCCTGGTAGAATGTAAGCTTCACGATGGCAGAAATTTTTCTTGTTTTGCCCACCCTTTTATTTCCAGTGTCTAAAACAGTGCACAGCACAGGGAGATGCTCAAGTAAGATTTGTTGAATAAATGAGTGAAAGAGAGAAGATCAAAATGCTAAATAAGCAGATGCTTACAAAGGATCTACTACAAGCAAAGCACTGGTACCTAATTTAAACAAGTATAAACCAATTCCTATTTGTCTGTGAGTGCAGCCAGAACGAGAGACTACAAACTCAGTGCTTAAACACAGAAATTCATTTCTCATAGTCCTGGAGCTAGAAGTCCAAGATCAGGGTGCTGGCAGGTTTGGTTTCTTCTGAGGCCTCTTTGGCTTGTACATGGCCACTTTCTCACCATAGCTTCATGGAGCCACCTCAGTCTGTGTGCATGCACCCTCCAGTGTCTCTGCATATGTCCAAATTTCCTCTTCTTCTAAATGACACCAGACATCAAGCTCACTCGAACAGCCTCACTTCAGCCAATGGCCTATCTTCAAATACTCTAACACCCTGAGGTCCTGGAGGTGAGTCCTTCAATGTATGAATTTGGAAGGAACAAATCTCAGCCCACAGCATCCCTCAAAAAGATTAAGATATGTTAGAAAAATAAGATAGAAGTCCTCGGACATTAAATATATATCACGGAAAGGGGAGCCTGGTGGCTTAGTCAGTTAAGCAGCCATCTCTCGATTTTGGCTCAGGTCATGATCTCAGGGTCAGGGGATGGAGCCCTGCATCAGGCTCCGTCCTCAGTGGGGATGAGGGGTCGGCTTGAGGATGCTCTCTCGCTTACCCTCTGTCCCGCCTCCTGCTCATGTGCTCTAAAATAAATAAATAATCTTTTAAAAATATATTGGAGAAAGGACAAATTAAATATAAGAACAAATTAAATATAAGAAATATACATCTACAAAATTAATGAGGTGGCACAATGTAGTATGTATGTATTATCTCCTTATTAGGTATTGGGGAAAATTACACTTCTGACCCTTGCTCCTCACTTGGAAAACAGAAATAATGGTATCAATGAGGAGATTAAATGGGAGAATGTATACCACATTCCCAAGAGCGTGGCATGCAGTAGGTGTTAGTAAACGCTGCTTACCTCTTTACAGCTCATCAAAAAGAGGACATTTAGTGCCACACACTAACAGGAACATTGATAGCACTGTGAAGACTGTCTTTTCTAGGTAGTTCCCTTTCTTTTTTACCCCAAAGTGTTATTCTGATTAGGAAATAATTCCTACTCATGTTAAAACTCAAGCACTAAAGAGGTGAGGTAGAAAGTGAAGGGAACCCCATAACGAATACGCACCCTGGCAGAAAATAACCACCGTGGTTATTTTCAAGTGTAGTATATCACTTTTAGCCTCCTTCTCTATTTTTATGTAAACATATAACCTGTTGTTCATATAAAACTAAAGTGATTAGTAATGGGCATCTTTCTATGCCAGTATGTCCAGATCCACCCCATTGGTTCTTACATTTGTATTTTCCATTATAATGGGAAAGAGGGAGGAGAATAGGAAAACTCCTATTCTGTCAAAGGGTTTGAGGAATGCTCAGTTACACAGAGGCATCTTGATTTCTTTTCCCTAGAACTGCTCAGAGCCTTTAATATGCACTGTGACCATCCAAGAGGCCGATACATTAAGTGGGATGTGCCAGTGAAGAAGTTACTGTGCCTCAGCCATAAACCCATCCTCTTTACTGGGTTGGCAGGGCTGGCAGCCAGGGACGGTACAGACTTCCATCTGCTTTGCAACCTGGCCCCCTGATATGCTCTGCCACTAGGGGGCGCTGAGGGGGAGACAGGGAGAATGGAGGAGGAACTTCCTGTTTGTTTCCTGTTTGTTCACTGCTCTAAGTAAGCATCACCCCAGCAGCACTTTGAGTTGGCAGCAGCAAGTACTTTTCATAGCAGCAGCTGAATCCACTTTGTTCTTTCTCCAACATTTGCAGAACCAGCCTCCCTGCATAAGAGATGCCAGCATCAGCCGGCTAGCACCCCTCCTCAGAGGTCTGGATTCCAGACTCACGGGAGCTCTTCTTCCTCTAAGCTCAGTCTAGTGCCTGACAAGCAGCAGCCCCCTCCTCAAAGGCCTAAGTTTTAGCAAGTTGGTCCCCCTCCTGTAAGCTTCTAGGATTTAGTAAGAACCAGTCCTATCAATACCAGCTGGCATATTTAATAATACCAGCCCAAGGGGTGATCACTGCTTCCTACAGTTGCTACATTGGTGATAACTCAGTGTTCTTATTCTGCCTTTTCAGTTACCTAGTTAACAATGTTTTATCTATCTTTATATGAACTTCCTTCTGTTCAAGTAATTGGTAGGTTTCTGTCTCCTGACTGACCTCGGACTGGTACATGTTATTTCCAGGCCTTCTTTGACTATGTCCTTTTCCTCAAGTGACAGCTCAGAGATTCAGCCTTCTGCCAAACATTCCTGGAGAAAGGTGGCTCTGAGCATTATCATTAAGTTAAAAAAAAATATATGATCACTAAGAAAGGCTCAAATTAGCTCCAGGAACCTGTAGGAATAAGGGAAGGTAGAGCGAAGGCTGTATTTGCCACCAATTTTAATATGCAATCATCATTTTTCAGCAACTAGATCTGCCATTAGTGAAAAGACTTTGAAGAATCACCAAAATGTGTATTGAAAGTTAACCCTAAGGGTTTTTGTTTGAGCCAAGACTTGTAGATCTGGAACATTTAATCTTCATTTGAGTTCATTTTATCATTTCTTAAAGTCTTTTAGTCATTTTAGCTTAATCATTTATCATGTTCTTTTTCTCTTAGACTTGTGGATTGGGACACCTTTGCTTTAAAATATAGTACTCAACCCAACAAGCCATGAATATTCTCTCCCCACTTTACAAAGCTAATTAAATTCTCTTTCCTACAATAGTATTGATTCTTCCTGCCAACTTTTCCTTTAAAATATCCTTCACACTCATCTTTTCCTATTCATTTCAGATGCCACAACTTTCCTTCGCATTCTTCCTCTCCCACTGGCTTGCTACAAGGACCTTTCCACAATTCTCCCAACCTCCAGCTGCTCCCTATTCCAGTTCACCCTCTGTGCCACTACCTGACTGATTTACTGAGTTCAGCAATTCTTCTGGTCAAAACCCTTCAGAGGTCCCCGACTCCCTACATCTCTAACTTCTTAGCACAGTGTTCAAATTCTTCTCAATCTGCTTTTGGCAGTTTGATCTCCAGTAAATAATCACTTCCCTGAACCTAATACTCCAAACCTGTTTACTCGATGTCCTTAAACTGTATCTTTGCTCTTTTGCCTACAAGTGTGTATTCATTTCACGGCCCCATCAATGCCCTACCTGTCAGGCCGGCAAGGCCCAATTCAACACCCCTCTCTGAACAATCACTCCTTACCACTCCAGAATGTTGGTCTTGTCCTTGTCCTTCCCTGAACTCCTATTATGGTTAGTGTTTCTACCCCTTAATAATACTAGCTACCACTGACCAAGCACTCACTGTACAGCAGTACTTACCTGGATATTTTATTACCATTAATCGACAACCCTTCATCCTGTTTCAGATGAAGAAACTGAGACTCAGATTGGTTAGGAGTTTCCTGAGGTCAAAGAGCTTGCTAAGAGGTGGCATCAAGAGTACACCCTTCTTTCTCCAACATTACTGTGCTCTGACCTATTGATCTCCAAGTCAGAAGACCCAGGTTTACCCCAGGTTTTGTCACTAACTAGCAGGCAAATCTTGCATGGATCACTTTATGTCTATTGACTTTAATTTCTCGTTTCCAAGGCCCCTTCCATCACTAACATCCAGAGAGCCCCGTTCGCAGAGGGTCATGAATCCCATTATGGTCTTCTAGATGAGAGAAAAGATCTCAGACAATCCAGACTGCTGTTTTTATTGGGCCTTTAATTCCCAGGAAAGAGCAAAGATGGTGGGGTTGGGACACTGAAATGATTACTCTTTACAGGATGCTTGGAGGCATCTTGTCATATTGAATTAGGCATTTATCTTTATTTAGAAACTCCGGAAATTTTACAGGAAGGGTTTGTTAGGAGAGAGTTTAAATTGTCAGCCTGCCATAGAATCACAGATGAACAAAAGCTGGGGAGAGTTCCTTTTCCCCTAGATAGCAGGGGGGGTTTGCCTTTTCATATTGTGGGCCCTATGGAAGAGCAGACACTGGTCTCTTTGCAGACAGGAATTTTTGTTTCCCAATTCCCAGAGCAGTCTGGGCCTAACTCCATGGAGAGGGCTTAGTAGCTGGAGATCTGCAGCTTTTGCTCCAACATCTATCCTGACCCTTGAGCCTGGCAGAGTGAAATCACACAGCACTGACAAAGAACTCTGCACAGTGAAATAGGAAGCCGATATAAAGACAGGGGAGTTTAAATCTCAAAATCATGGTTAAGTTGAATCCCTTGATGTACTTAACCTTGACCCAAGTTGTGGAAAGAACAGAGTCTTAGGAGGTAAGCAAACTGAATTTATAACCTGACCAGTGGTATTCATCTCTCTGAGTTTTGGGTTTTCTTGTGTCAAATGAGGGTCACACCACTTACCTTATTGCATGGTTTTTAGAACCAGAGGAAATGATGAGCATAAATCACCTACCCCACTGTAGGTACTCAACAAATATTACCTTCTCTCCCCATCTGTACCTTAAATAGTTAACCAAATGCCAGCAACTAAACTGTATTTCTAAATTCACACTGAGATGGGAGGGGGAATTTGGATGGTATATCTAAGAAAAAGGCCATACGAACACTATCTATCCCAGTTTGTACATTTTCCCTTCGTTTGAATATCCCATTTGTCAATCTGGTGAGAAAGGAAAAAAAAAGTCACTCATTGTTTAGGAGATTTCATGCTTTCCCCTCCGTCCTGCTTCTTGAGGTAAATCCTAAAAGAGTCAGCACAGCATTTCTCAGCGCTGTTACCACCAATCCTAGGAAGCTGCTTCTTCTAAGCATGCGTTTAAGTGCTCGCATGACTAATAAAGTGTGACATGGCTGAGATTTGCTAGGCTTCTCTTCAGGAGCGTACATTCTAGCTGACAAAATATGGCTAAATTTAGCTGCCTTTAGACAACAAGCGTCTTCCAAACAAAAAAGGCCTCAAAGGCGAAAATGAGCCATGACATGTCTCTGTCCTAACACGGATTTGTCCAGCCCCTCATCGGTGCCCCAGCTAAGCAGGGCTGCATGTGTCTATGACCAGCATCTGACCTGTGTCCGCAGTGACAAGGTGGGCACTAGGTGAGGTGTTTGTGTCATGGTCTCTGACTCCAGAGTCCTTACCAAGGTGGGAGAATGGGTGTTGGATGTGTTGGGTAGGAGCAGACCAAGCAGGGACGCAGGGACCATAATTATAATATCCAAGGCTTCCATAGCACCATCTATGTGCTGGTCTGTGCTCCAACCACTGCACCCCATAGCCTCTAATCATAACATAGCATGCCTCAAAGAGAGCCCTAAGGCCATTTAACTTAACACCCCTCTTTCGTGCACGGGACAACCAAGACCCAAAAAGATGAAGCAACTTGACCAGGGTTCCAAGGCCAGTGGATGGCCCATCTGAAGCAGGAAGGCCATGCCCCTAACTCTCGGTCAACTTAAAACTGCTTCAAAGGAAAGAAAGTGTGAAAAATCTGCTGGGACATATGGGAGGCACTTTGCGGAGGAGAATCATATGTTGCTGAAGCAGTCTGAGAGCTAAAACTGTCTCCCTTCCAGTCCAAAGTTTGTGTAGTTGGATCCAAAACACTGTGAATGCATTTGGCATGATCACAAAGAAGACACTGATCTGGCTGTGGCAGGCAGGGGCACTGAATGTGACACAGGACATTCCCTGACTTCAGCAAGAGACCCAAGAGCAGCCAGGACAGGGTACCGATTGATGGCAGGCTCAGACTCAGAGGCTCAAAGAAGACAGCCACAGTTTCCCTGGAGGTGTCAACTACAGAGCATGGAAAGGAAACAGAATGGTGCCTTCCAGCCCATTGCCAGAACTCCAGATGCAGGCACATCCTCTGCATACCGGGCATTACTTGTTGACACCTTCCTCACTCCCAGCCCCTTCAGGGCTCTCCCAGTGTCTCAGGGAATGATGGCTGGGAGCTGCATTTCCTAGGTTCCTGTGTCAGCAAGGTTCCTGCTATGGTTTAGGTTCTGCCTGTGAAATGCACTTAAATGAGTGTTGGAAGCGATGTAGAAGTCATTTTTCCTCTGGCAGTGCTAGTGAACATATGGCTTTGGCTCCAAGTTATCAGTGGCTTCCATGTTCTCCTGACTGTCAGGGGTTGCAGGGCCAGCTGTGACCATTGCCCGAGGTGGTTTTCTGCAGTTTCTTGACCCCTGGGAGGTGGCAGTAGCTTCCTACTCAGAATCATAGCTCTGGTGGCAAAGCTGAAAACTGGTGGCTACACTTTGCTTTAATTTATGCAGCCAGTCCTTCCAAAGCTTTTCAAAGCCTAATTCTTTGTCTTAAGTCTTTTTCTGTGTGAAATACCTAGAGTGATTTCTATCCTCTCAACTCAACACAGATTACCAATACATTTAGTGATAGTAAGAAATAACTTATTGAACACTTCCCATATGTCAGACCTATACTAAGCATCGTCTCATTCAATCTTCACTATAATACTATAATCATTTGCATTTTACAGATGAAAAAACCTGGAGGAATAGATGGATAAGATATATTGTCTGGGTTCACCTAATTCAAATAGTAAGCCAACACTGAACCCAGGTTATCTGACTCCAGAACATATAATCTTAGCCACTTTGCAAAACAAACCCCTTCATTTTAGAATTACGGTCTGCTTCAAAAGAGTCATACTTAAGATCCATCCGGGACAAGTTGAATCTCAAAGGAAAAAGAAATCAGGGTTCAGGATTCAACAGAGACTATGGGAGCCATTCTTTGCCTCTCCCCTCTTAACCCTCCTTCTGCAGCTGAAGAAATTCTATGAACACCTGCCAGGTTCCGTATATCTGGCTCTCCACCTTGTGTAGCATTTCTCCGTAACTCCTCACCATAACTAGCTGCTAGGGATTACTGTCCTTACTTTTGGTGAGGCCAGCTCAGATCTCCTCTTGAGGCCTTCTCTACTTGAGTACCCTATGGCTCCCCCAGTCAGAAGGAAAGCTTCCCTCCCGCTACTCTCAGGACAAATTGTTCCTAGCCACTGTAGCAGGTATCTCAATCCACTTTGAATTAGGATGAGTTGCTTTTATGATCACCTTTCCTATTTTTTTGGAAATATCATGTCAGGTGACACCTTTAAGGCAGGACCTTGAAGAACTCCCCGGCTCTTTAACGGGATCTCCGTGTTAGCAGAACTCTGACCATCAGATTTTGGTCACACAATCCCCTCAGCACCTCTTCAAGATCCCATTTCCTGGTACTTCATCCACTTCTCTAAGTTTCTGTGCATGGCTCCTGACCACAACTCTGATTCAGGTGTGTGCTTTCTTAGCTCTGAGTGTCCTTTCACCTGACACCTGCTAATGGCCAGGTAAAGACAAAATGGTGCTGGATGTATACTGGTACAACTCTCAAGGGTCTCACTTGTCCTTTTCCAGAAATATTCCTAACAGTCATGTGGTGTCTTACTCCTCAGCCCTATCCCTGAGTGTCAGACAGTCTTTAAGTTTCTCAGTGACACCACAGTGACTCATTCATAGTAGAGATTCAAGAAATGTTAGTTGAATTGAAATAAAAGTGAGTGTCCATAATTTGGAAGAACCCCCACAAAAGAGTCACTCAAAGTGAGGCACCAAAGAAAAAAGATGTCATCTGCCATCTCAGGGGCAGATGGAGGATAAGGATGGCCCAAAAGGTATTTGATAAGATGTTTGTCCATTTGATCAGAGAATTCAGACAAAACAGATTCGATAGGATCCAAAAGAAAGAAGGAAGATGCATGAAAAAAACTGGAGGTGGGGACCACGTGGGGCTTTATGAAGCTGAAAGGCAGACCCAGGGAAGCAATTGTCAGGGGATAAGTGTCAAGAAAAGACTTTGTAGGGATTGGAGAGGCACAGGAGGGAATGGGAGAGGAGAGAGCAAGCTCTCAGAAGATGGAATATAAAATAGGGAAACGGGTCAAAAGTTGAGGAAACAGATTAAAAGGGAACAGAGATGAATAAAAAAAGAAGAAAGGTGAGAGAGGGGAAGAAAGACAACTACTGATTCTACCAGGCATTCAAAATGGCCAGAAAGATCACTGCAAAGTCCTTCATATGTACGAAATGAGCTATATGCATACTGGGAGGTTTCTTTCATTGCTCTGAAGTTTCTGACTTCTCAGAAACACATCCAGCATTCACACAAAATCAGCTGAGGGAAGTATCAATAACAAACAGCCCCCACATCTCATTGGCTTAACACAATGGAGGTTTATTGTTTGCTTGCACTAGACCTATTGCACTTCACCTTGTGCTCTGATCTTCATTGTCCTCCCCTAGGGTACCAGACAGGGGGTCTCCCTCTCCCTGAATCCACGAGTAGTGAGACAGAAAACAGAACACAGAGAGTCATGCACCGGCTCCTAAAGCTTATGCCTGGGATTGAAGCAGGTCATGTCTACTGACACTTCATGGACCACTAGCAAGTCACACAGCTGTGACTGACATCAAAGGAAGGGGGAGTATAATCCTACTATGTACCTACAAGAACTGGAACTATTTAATCCACAGAATTAATGACCATGATGTGGTAAATCCCGGGTTCTCTATTTCCAGCCTGGTATTTTCTTTATCAGAATTCACAGAGCCATCAAGTAGCAGAGCAGGAAAGGACCTAGCCAACTATCTAGCTCAACTTTCTGTACCACTGGTAGTGAAACTGAACCTCCAGAAGATGAAGTGACTTTTTAAGGACCACACTGCTCGTGGAAGGGCCAGGTTCCTGATTCCCAGCTTTCCATGCTGCTTGTGCCACATTGAGGCACTTCTATTAGCCTAATAAATATCTACTCATTTGAACTACCAGATTTATTTCATTTTGGAACAGGGTTTTAATTACTACTATAAGAAAAGCAAGGGTTTCTTGCCAATGCCTTGGTGCTGCCAAGTTCCTTGTACCTCCAATAATGAATCCCAACGATATAAATAAATAGAAGGCAATTAAGAGTTTGAAATAAGAATTTGGATAGTATTAGAGAGAAATGTTTGATGATACACATTATCACTTCTACAAAACATAGAATTATTTTTGGCCATTAGAAGAGGTATGCCTAACTGTGTACGTGTGCGTGTCCGTCTCTGTGTCTCTCTCAGTCTCTCTCTCTATAAACACACACACATATTTATTTATATATGTAATATTTATATATATGTATAATTTGCATCTATGTAGAATATTTCCAGAAAGATGCCCAAGAAAGTGGTAATAGTGGGAGGAGATCAGCAGTGAAGAGAGAGACTTTCACTTTCCATATGCCCCACTGTATCACTTGGATTTTTCCACAATGTGTGTATTACTTTTTCAATAAAAACAGTTAATAAAACAATAAAAGCAGATTTTTTTTAAAGTAACAGATGTCAAAAAATGCTTAATGGGACTCTGCAGAATCTTTTAGAGTAACATGAAGTAGAACAAGATGAGGAAAAAGACTAAAATGGAAGCAACTGACAGCACTTACCAGCAGGCAGTACATTTTTTAGCAAGTTACAATATATTTTTATGTCAGACGAACATAATTTAAATATCATTAGGCTGGAAGAGTTAAGATCTGGGTTCGAGACCCCAAATGTGCCATAAGCTTTTGCTATTACTTTGGGAGGAAATCACTTGAACTTCTCCATACTTCAGATTTCCTATCTGAATAGCCCAAGATTTGGCTTTCCTTTACCAAGGTCCACTGGTGCACTGGCCACACAGAGCCCGCACAGGCGGCGGAGAGATGAAGGACCCTGGAAACAGACATACTCTGGTTTGCATTCCACACCACCCACAGACTAACTGTGAGACCTTGAGCAAACTGCTTCATCTCTCTTCACTTTCGATAAGGTTGGCTAATATCTGCTCTTCAGAACCACTGTAAAGATGAATGAAATGGCAATATAAAGAAGTCCTGATCCTTGAAGGCTCTCAAGAAGTTTAAATTCCCTCCAGAAACCATCTCAACAAACTGACTGAGAAGATCCCACAGCAGAAGAGGATGGAAATCATCCCTGTCTGATGTCAAATTCTTGCCTTTAAGTATGTCCATGTGGACACAAACAAGGATGGAACAGGCCCAGACAGAAGGTGATTGGATTCTTTTCTCCCTAACACATCTAGTGCTTGATCCTAGCCAGTATTTCTCTATAGTGTCTTCTCAACAAGGAGTAGGCATCTTAACAGAGCAGCCCCACCACAATAACAATTTTGTATTTTATAAGATGCTTTTGTATACTATTCCATTAAATCCCCCAAACAAGCTGTGACTCCTTCACCCATTTATTCAGTCATCTATTTAGTAAGTATTTATTAACCATCCACTATGTGCCAGACACTGTATTATGTGCCAGCAATACAGTGATAGACAAAAACAGCTGTATTACCCACCCCGGGAAATCGTGCCTCATAATGGGGAGAGACAGACAACAAACAAATAATCACACAAATAAATAGTAAATGAGGTCTGTGCTAAGTGCTTTTTGGGCTGAGAGGACAGTATGTGCAAAGATCCTGTGGCAGAACGAGAAGGGATCATGCTATTAGAGAACAATAAGATTCTAAAGTCATACTGGCTTAGCATGAAGTGACTGCAAGGAGACCTTCAAGAGGTAGGCTGAGGTGGGATAGGCTCTACAGGACAAAAGAGAGGTAGCCTTAGAAACCACAGACAACTAACATTTGCCAGGAGCTTAATTCAGAGCCCTGAGCTGACAAGGTTCACTGAAGAATATGCTGGCTGTAAGCAGGCAGAGGAGAGGTAAATAGGACTAGCACATGGGGTCACCTGTACTTCCTAAATAAAACTCAAAAGCCCGAGGGAGTCACTGTCCTGCTTGTGTTAAAAGCTCTACAAGGGGGGGTGCCTGAGTGGCTCAGTGGGTTAAAGTCTCTGCCTTCAGCTCAGGTCATGATCCCAGGGTTCTGGGATCAAGCCCCACATCGAGCTTTCTGCTCAGCAGGGAGCCTGCTTCCTCCCCTCTCTCTGCCTGCCTCTCTGCCTACCTGTGATCTCTGTCTGTCAAATAAATAAATAAATAAAATCTTAAAAAAAAAAAAGGCTCTACAAGGGAGGGAGGAGAGAAGGAAAGATGGGGTTCATGAGCCTTATATTGAAAGTAGAGCAAATGAGACTAGACGGTGTTTGGGGGAAGATGAGGACTTGGTGACTTTTCTTTAATAAGAAATTTATGGTGCATCCACATATTTCCTCAGTTCTTTCACCCAAGCTACAGATGCTTGCATTATTGTTGATGGTCTTTAGAAATTGCCCCAGCCCCCAGAAACCAGACAGTAAACTAAGTGGGTCTGCAACTGTGGGAAGAACCTTGACATTTGCGGTACCCTTCACAAATTCAAGACTATTGCAATCTCTGTCCATATTTTCTCAGTGAGCGTGGGCTGTAAATCTTGAGATAGTCACTGGAATAGACTGTGGTCCTCAGCCCTGGTTACACATTGCAATCAGCGGGTGACAATTTTACAAAAGACAAACCTTGACTAGGTTCTCCCAGAGCCGGACCATAATGGAACCTCTGGAGTGAGGACCAAGCATGAGGGTTTCTCCCCACTCTCATGTTATTCAGCTGTGCAGACCTGCTGCGGAACCACAGAGAGAGCATACCTGAGTCCAAGTCCTTAGTTGTTGGCTATATAACCTGGGAAAGTCAATCGTGTCTCCGGACCTCAGTGTTCTCACCTGCTGTGGAGGAGCTGTTCTAGATGATTTCAAGGACCTTTGCCAGCTGTGGGAGTCTAGGACTCTAAGCCCACTTTAGGAAGCTCATCCCTGCCTGGGTTCTATCCCTCCACCAAGAACCTCCACCAACTTCAGACATGGCGTCATTGCAAGAACACTGTGCCAGGAGTCAGGAGACCAGTTTTCCAGTATACACACACAAAGCACTAGCTGATCAATGCAGGAAACATCACCGGAATGCTTTAGACCTCGGTTTGCAACATCTGTTAGATGGTTCTGATGCTGACCCTTCTCGGTCCCAAAAGCAGGAAGCTGGACCCTCCAGGCTCAAATAAACTGTGAGAGTCCGGGTCTCTAGGAGGGAACTACAATTAAAGAAATGCAAATCCAAGCATGCAAACCACTGTTCCCTGGGCTCTGAAGCTCCTCCATGGGCTCTGAAGCTCTGCGATCCCCTCCTGGTAGACTCACTCGTACCTACTACACTGTGTTGTGCTGACCTGCTCGGTCATTTCCGTAGCCACACCTGCCTGGCAACTCTGAAGCAAACTGGGAGCAACTGGGGCTATCGAATCCCTTTTGATCTGCCCACCGGTGTCTGAGGGCCTGGGGGCCAGGACTTCATGGAAACCAAAGCACTGCTACTGCTGTTGGTAACACAGAGGTGCCACCAGCAAGGAGGAGACAAGGGGAAGATACCGTATCAGTGGGATATAAGGTATGGTCCCACCCGATGGGCATCTCCCAGGACTTAGGTGCTGTGGACTCTCCAACTCATTCCCTCACCTGAGTTTCACATTCAAACTGCCCCCTACATCTGTTAAAAAAATAATAATAATAATAATGTCTCCTTCTCCCTTACCCTGTGCATTGAGGCTTATAGAATCTCTTACTAAATATCTCACTTATTCTTCCCCCATCTCTGAGCCTCTCCCAGTTGACTACCCCAACCTCCTAAATGCTCCTCTTTGCTAATTACCACTCCCCCCAATCTATCCTGGCTGAATGACTGACTTAGGAGACAGTTTAAATGTCACTCTGCCCCCTAAAAAGCTCATTTCTAAAGAAATCACCAATTGTTTCTTTTCCATAGCCCTCTTTAGTTCCTGCACAGCACTTCTCTGAGTGTGCTATAACCTTCACTTGTGTGTTCCCTTCCCGGCTGTCTGTCCCTCCACTAGCACAGTGGTGCCATGAGGATAAGGTCTTAGTGGATTTTGCTTGTGTGCAGCTTCAACATTTAGCATGGTGCCTGGCACATGATAAGCTCTCAACAAATATTTGCTGGGTAAATGAATGAACAAATGAATGGGGTAAAACCCAAATGTTGTCACTTTGCAGACCAGGTCCCCCTTCATGGCCTGAGCCCACCTCCCTGCCCCATCCATGGCCGCTGCTCCCCATGTCCTCCAGTAAGCACGTTTTACTGCTCTCCAAACCACGGTGGCCCTGGTGTTCCTGGGAACTGAACTGGGACATGTTGGTTCCAGAGCCTGCAATGATATTCCCTCTTTTCTAGCCAACTCCTAGTCATCTTTGAGGAGCCAGCTCACATTTCACTTCTTTTAAAAAGCTCTCTCTGCCCTCTGCCAATCTCTTTCCTGCACTCCTGGGGCACTCTGAAATCCCTCTACTGGGTCTTTTTTTGCACTTTATTATACTCATTTGTTTAAGTGACTGCCTCTCACTCTGGACTGTGAGCAACTCAGGAACAAAGATTCTCTTTGTTCATCTTCGTTGTCCAACAGCACCTGGTGCAGTATCCAGTCCAAGTTAATGAATCTCTGAATTATATCTGCAATTCCAGAAACTGTCACACATGAATGTCGGTCCCATTAGAAGTTGCATAGACTCATAACTGTAAGAACTGAAGTGCACAAGGGAGCTCCCGGACCACTAACCACCCCCGGGAGGGCATGCCCAGGTACTCTGTATATTTATGGACTTCCAATTGTGGCAAGAGGAAGCAGAAAGATAAGTCTATTTTTGGCAATAAAGTCAGGCAGGTTTCAAACAAGAAAATGGTCTTCCACTTTATCTTTCTGCTAAACATGACCTTGTGTCAGTAAATATTACTGAGTGCCTCCTAAGTAGCAGGCACTCTGCTAGGCACCAGAACCTCTCAACTCACATAAGACATGGCCATGACCTAAAGGGGCTTGAGGTCTAGTAGGGCAAAGAGAAGATAGTGTTTCTTATTCCTCTGCCTAGTTTAATTTAAAACCTGATCATTGTTGATAAGCAAAAAAATCTCACGTAAGTTGGCCTGCCTGGAGGGTAATTCAAGCAGAAATCCAGGAGATGAGGAGCCTTCCTTGTGCCCTAGCCAGGCATCATGTCCAATGGTATCAGCAGCAGAGGGCACAACAACTGCAAGTATTTGACCTACTGACAGACATGACAGGAGGTCCCCACCGTGGGGGAGTTCCCAAAGCTCATGTTACCAGGTAGCCTAGGGCACATTCATGAGCTGTAGGGCACCATAAAAGAGTGCCAAATTCTGAGCCCCTTGCCCTAAATCATCAGAAATACCTGAAACACTCCTTAAAAAAAGATCACTTGGATTTCCTGGATGGCTTGTCCCATTGCCCCAGAACACTGGCAGATGTCCCATTGTTTATGGGCTTAAGATTTTTTACTTCAGGAAAAAAAAAGTCTCCAAGTGTGCAGAGCACAGGGGACAGATGGACTGCCCCATTCAGCCTGCCACCCTCTCGGCTTTCAACTGGAAGAAAGTTATAAGCTTCTAGCATAGCATACGCTATGAGCCTGAAAAGCAATATTCATGCTTCTTACTCAGGGTGGCCTTTAGGAAGGTCAGCCTCCACTTCCATGGCTTTCTCTCTCCCTGATCTCCTGCTAATACAGGGATACATATCCCCAGGATGACCTAACCTAGCTCAGGGCTGAGCGGGGATCCTTCTAAGATTTAGAAAGGCTTTTATGAGATTTTGGCTTGATCTCCCTTTTTGGTTTTAAAGCCCAAATTACATCTATTACATTCCTCTGTAGAAAGGCTCTGCTGGCCAGAAGGGAAAAATAAATTTTATAAATTACCCAATTAATCACAACAGCAAACAATTAAGCTGGTGGGGACTTTCAGCATTCTACCTTCTTTTTGAAGGGATGTTTTAAGAGGTAACTAATGCCATTGTTAATTTTATTTTTGATGTTGTTGTTGATGTTGCTTAAACTTCTTATCAGCCCCTAGAGATGGGCATTCATGGGGCCAATTTATAGTGTAATAAAGCGGGTTTGATATATATGTCTGAAAAGTTTATACTAGTAAAATGTCACAAGTTAGTTTTAATCAGCTTGTGATGGGTTTTCCCCAAGGAGAGAGAGGCCTGTGAATTCTCTTGGGGCACACCTGTGAGCATGTGTCACTCTGGGAGCACAGCTTTGAGCACAGTTCTGGGCAGTTCAGGGGTCTGAATCTCACAGCCATATACACCCTGGGACTTGGGGGATTTGAGATCCATCTGTTCTTCTACCATAGGATTCTGCTCACCCTCATCCTCTGCTTCAGTTTTGATTTAAGAACTGGAATTTGGAGACTAGCTCATATTTATCTAGTGACCAAATGTCCAACCATCCGATTGCCTTTCATAGCTCTGGAGGGTAAAGGGAGGCCCCAAACAGTGGGGATAGAATACTTTTATGAAGGACTTAAAAGTACCAGGAATTTGTCCTCATTTTTAGTAATCACAAGTATTCTATGGTATGTATCAGAATTCCCCTTTTAAAGATCTTTTATATATTTATTTGACAGAGATCACAAGTAGACAGAGAGGCAGGCAGAGAGAGAGAGAGGGGGAAGCAGGTTCCCTGCTGAGCAGGGAGCCCGATTCGGGGCTCGATTTCAGGACACTGGGATCATGACCTGAGCCGAAGGCAGAAGCTTTAACCCACTGAGCCACCCAGGCACCCCAGAATACCCCTTTTATAATTGCAAAGCTAAGTTCCAAGAAAGTTATTTAACCTGCTCAGGCCTACAACGTGGACCCAAGCAGGCCATGGAAGATTCTACATTTGGGAAGATGTACCATGTAAAACAGGCCAGGGCAAGTGTTTCAAGACTCAGGTTGTTGCTGATGAAAGAAACCAGAGACCAGAGACTGGCCAAGTGTGTCAGGGCCAAGGGCCAGTTTACTGTCTTTTAAGAGGCACACAGAGCCAGCAAAAATTATTTCAGCCAATAGAAAACCACCAGCATTTATTCCGCAGCATCTGCGGGACGGGGCAGATGTGTAGTGAGGGCAATAGGGTGTTATATTGCAAGATCAGATAGTTGAGCTGCAAGTACTCGGAAAGACCATCTCAACCAATCCCTCATTTTAGAGCTGAGAAAGTGGAAGACCAGGAAGGGCAGGTGAGCGGCCTGCCCAAGTTCATATAGTTTATTAGAGGTGGAGTCAGGACTGGAAGCCAGGTATCCTACGTCCTAAGCTGGTGTCCAACTTCCATGTGTGTTATACTGTTAGGCACTTTAAAGCTGATGGGGACAGAATTCCAGAGATAAGGGAATCTCCCTAGGCTGTACTGTTGGTTAGTAACAGGGCTAGGTCTGAGAGTCAGGTTTCCCAAATCTTAGCCCCTTACTGGTTCCCCTCTCTCATGCTTCATCCTAAACCCTCTCACCTACTGTCATAAGCACAGGTGACTCTGGGTTCAATAAGGTATTATGAAAAAATAATCCTTATCAAATTTCAACTAATAAGCACCTCTTTAGAAGAACAGGAGTCTTTAATATCTAAAAGAATGAATACTTAATGATGAGAAATAGATAATGGAATAATGAAGCAATTAAATTCAGGACAATGCTTATTTGCTTATTGACATTTATTTCAAATATGTATTGATTGCATGCTGGGCATGCAAGTAACAGTTACTATGCTTATAATTATAATAAGTACCATTTGTTGGCCACCACTTTCATACTCTATCTCATTTGACCCTTAAAACAATCCAATAAGAAAATATCCTCATCTTTAAGACAAAGAATGCTAGCTGCCTACCTCCATATCCATTCTGCCCTGTCTTTTAGAAATAGAAACTTGGGGCACCTGGGTGGCTCAGTGGGTTAAGCCTCTGCCTTTGGCTCAGGTCATGATCTCAGGATCCTGGGATCGAGCCCCGCATCTGGCTCTCTGCTCAGCAGGGAGCCTGCTTCCCTTCCTCTCTCTCTCTGCCTGCCTCTCTGCCTACTTGTGATCTCTGTCAAATAAATAAAATCTTTAAAAAAAATAGAAACTTGATTTCCAACTGCATATATTTTTGCTAAGTTAAATGTATTTCCTAGACACTCTCACATATAAGTGTGGCTCTATAACTAAACTTGGCCAGTGAAATATAAGCAGAATAGTCACAAGTCTTCCAGGAAGCTTCCTTAAAGAGAGCGGACATGTCCCTTTTTTGCCTCCTTCATCTATCCTGCTTCTTAGAACATGCATGTGATAGCTGGAGCTCTAGCTTCCATTTTGAACCATGATGATAATGGCTACATCTTAGGCACAATCAAGCACAGAGCTATAAGGATTCAGAGTCCCACACCATTTTATGGAATTACTGTACCATTCCTGGCCTATCTACTCTGAACATCCTTTTACACACAAGGAAAGAAAACTGGCTAAGCAGTATAACTTCGGGATAGATATAGATATGGATATAGATATAACCAAACCTAGTCCTAACTGATATAATTCCACATTGTCAATGAGGGAAAGGAACTGGAGAGAAATCACGGAACTCCTTCCACTTCCATGACAGATAGGACAGTATATACATAACATAAACCTACTTCATTTTTCTCCTGGCATAGGAAGAATACATTTCTGAGTTCCCTTCCTGTTATATTTGGCCACGTGGCTGAATCCTGTCCACAGAAATATGAATGGAAGTAATATATACTACTTCCAATCCAGGCAATAAATTCCCTCATTATCCTCCACGCTTGGCTCTTCTATTTAGTAGTGATCATTCATGCTAAAGGTGTGGGAATCACAGGATAGAAGGACCCTGAGCTCTTAAATGACTGTGGGCAGCAAAAACTTCTGCCATGTACACATAGACTGACATAACGGACACACGGACTGACCTTAACAGATAAATAAGCCTTAGCGTGTGAAGGCACGGAGACTGTGGGGCTGTTAGTGCAGCTGGTGTTGATGATCCTTACTAATTAAAAGTCATTCAACTAGCAAGTTGCAGAGCTGGAATTTGGTCTCTGGGGTTGTTTGACTCTAAAAACTGCTTTGGTCCCTGTTTTAGGGTGGAAGATGAAACTTGGGAAGACAGGTGGGTACAGCATTAGATTCAATGGAGCATCAGAAGCCCATAACAGAAGTCTACATTGTACACAAGGTGGCACAGATGAGGTCAGAGTTGATTCTGAAGGTCTGAGACAGTTTCAGCCAGGGGTGGGAAAAGCTGACATTATACAAGATATTTTTAGGACACAAAGAAGCTTAGGGCAAAGCCCCTGCCCTCCATTACCCCATAAGCAGGGTATGGAAGCAGAACAACTACAGATTTAAAGAGGAACAATAGTAGGAGGCAGCATAGTGACTGAGAGACAGAGGAAGAGATGCACACTGAGAGCTTCATAAGAGCTTAGACAGTTGAAGGGAATCTGGAGTGGGCAGTGAAGACTTCTTGGAAGAGACTGACTCCTAACTAGACCTGAAAAGACAGGTGAGATCTGAGTTGGTAGAAAGAAGATCAAGGAAACATTTCAGAGGAGAGAACCAACCAGAGAAAAAGTAAAGGTGGAATTTCTCATTTAACATAGATGGACTGTACCCCTACAATGTAGCAAAGAGTCTGCCTAAAGCTTGAAGCTCAAAGATAAACCAGCTGAAGTTCCTGTCCTCAAGGAATCTGTGGTCTAGAGGGAGCAAGAAGGTCTACTGATTAGTAATTACCACAGAACAGAAAGTGCTCTCGGAGGCATAGGCAAAGTATGATGGGAGCACAGAGGATGGAGGAAGACCAGCGAGGACCTGGGTGACGGTATGGCCAGTGGAGCAAGAGACTTCATGGGGTCCCCAAAGAAGAGTAGTAGTTCTCCAGACTGACAAGATACAGGCAGAGAAAACCATTCCAAGCACAGGAAACAGCCTCTGCTGAAGGAACAAGGAAGAATGTGGTGTGTCCAAGGATAGTAAGGCAAGTAATGTGGCTGGAGTAGAGATTTGCACTGGGGTAGAGCCGTGGCAGGCAAAGTTGGATAAATAGGCAGAACTGATTTTAAAAGCTGGTACAGCCACTCTGGAAAACAGTATGGAGGTTCCTCGAGAAGTTAAAAAGAGAGCTACCCTACAACCCAGCAATTGCCCTACTAGGTATTTACCCCCAAAGATACAGATGTAGTGAAAAGAAGGGCCACATGCACCCCAATGTTCATAGCAGCAATGTCCACAAGAGCCAAACTGTGGAAGGAGCCAAGATGTCCTTCAATAGATGAAAGGATAAAGAAGATATGATTCCTATATACAATGGAATATTACCAGGCCATCAGAAAGGATGAATATCTACCATTTACATCAACATGGATGGAACTAGAGGGGATTATGCTAAGTGAAGTAAGTCAAGCAGAGAAAGACACTAATCATATGGTTTCATTCATAAGTGGAACATAAGAAATAATGCAGAGGATCATAAGGGAGGGGAGGGAAACCCGAATGGGAAGAAATCAGAGAAGGAGACAAACCATGAGAGACTCTTGACTCCGGGAAACAAACTGAGGGTTGTGGAAGGGGAGGTGGGTAGAGGATGTGGTAACAGGGTGAGGAGCATTAAGGAGGGCATGTGATGTAATGAGCACTGGGTGTTATATCCAACTAATGAATCATTGAACACTACATCAAAAACTAATGACATACTATATGTTGCCTAACTGAATTTATTATTTAAAAAATAAAATAAAAAGATTTTAAAAATCAGGCAGAAGCATTTACATGAAATATAATAATCAAGAAATGCCCATGGCACATATTAAAATTACATGGAGTACCTTTAAGAAGTGCATATGGATCTAGACATTACTTTCCTCATTTGGGGGTACACTGGAAGAGGAGATGCATTTTCAATGTGGCTTAAACATTTAAAAGGCAAAGTGTCTGTCCAGGTAGACTGCAGAGGGCATGTTCATCTCAGATCTTGGTGAACAGTATGCTGGTAGCTGCTCACACAGGAGAGATGAGAACAAGATGTGGGTGGTTGAGACAGTGGTTAGGGGAAAAGACGACAGAAACTTTAATAGTGAAGGTGACTGAGAGTGGAAATCCAGGTAAAGACTAAAGGTACACATTGCTTTCTCTTGTTCCTCCCCAACTACTGAATTCCTTTTTCTATTGCCTTTTTCCAAGCATTTTTATGAGTTAGCCATGAAAAACCATAAGTGAAAGATTAATAAATTGGACTTTAGCAAAATTCAAAATGTCTGCTGTTCCAAAATCATTTCTAGGAAAATTTAAAAAAAAAAAAAGCCACAGACTAGGAGAAGATATTTGCAACACACTAATCAATATATCTGATGAAGGACTTTTATTCATAATATATAAAGAGTACTTAAAACCCAATATCCAGAAAACAAATGACCCAATTTAAAAATGGACAAAAGATTTGAACAGATAGTTCACCAAGACAGAGTTATGGATGGCAAATAACCAAATGGAAAGATACTGACATCATTTGTCCCTGGGGATATGGAAATTAAAACCATAAGACAGCACTACACACCATTCTGATGGTCCAAATTTAAGAAAAAAAAGGCCAACACCAACTTTTGGTCGGGATGCAGACCTAAAGAGACTCTAACCTTGCTACTGGATGTGCGAAAGTATACAGTCACTTGGAAAGCAGTTTGGTAGTTTTATCATAAAGTTAAACATATATTTAACATAGGACTAATAATTCTGCTCCTAGGTATCATTCAAGAGAAATGAAAACTTATGCCCACATAAAAACCTAGATGCAAATGTGTAAGGCAACTTTATTTATAATCATTCAAAACTGGAAGCAATCCAAATGTTCGTCAACTGGTAAATGGATAAACCAATTGCAGAACATCCACGTAATAAAATACTACCCAGCAATAAAAAGGAACAAACTGCTGATACACGCAATAAGCAGACAAATCTCAGTGTTTTGCAAAGTTAAAGCAGCCACACTCAAAGGTCTCAATACTCTGTGATTGCATTTACAAGACATTCTGGAAGTAGCAAAACTACTAGAACAAGGAATAGCTCAGTGGTTGCCAAGGGCTAAGAAAGCAAGAGGACTGACAACACAGATATTCAAGAGAACTTTCTAAGGTGACAGAAATATTCTAGATTTTGACTGTTGTGGTGATTACGTAACTCTTAACGCAATCAACAGTCATAGAACTGTCCCCCAATAAAGTCAATTTCATTCTAGGAAAATCATAACCCAGTGACTTTGACTTAAGAAGTCAAAAAGACAAAACCCAACAATACACCAGCACAGAGAAGTATTGTTTCCCTAAGAAGCTGCAGCCAGGCCTCTTCCAAAGTGACCACTGGCTGGCTCTCCGGAGATGTGGCCTTGAATGGAGTGTAGCAGAGATCTTGAAACAAGCTTTCTAAACAGCAGGGGGGCTTCACAACTTCTATATACCATGCCCCGCAAACTGACTGGAAGATGTCCTCAGGGATTTAAGTTCAAGTTGCATTACACAGCAAGCCCACTGTTCCTACTCAGTTTGCATGACATAGATTAAAAAAACAAAAAACAAAACAAACAAAACAAAAAACCCTACAACAAACAAACAAAAACAAAAACAATGCAAAACCTCCTGAGGAAGAGCTTTAGCCGCACTTTACATAAGATTAAGAAATTGTCCATTGTTTACCCCAAATTAATTAAAAAAAATTTTTTTTTTTCTCAGAGAAGCCTAGGGAGGGTTAGGCATCTCATGGCTCGCTCACTGTAAGTCAGCCTCTGGGGCATTCACCTACAGAAGGAATGAGCTGCCTTTACCTGAAAAAACTTGGATCTTAGCTAAGCTTCCCTATTTTTACAACTCAAGGAAGACAATCTCTTTGGCATGGGAGTTGGCTGGGGGGTGGGCAGTTGGCAGGGGGGAGGGGCGGGGGTAGAGATTGGGGTGGTGACCTCAGACAGAAACGTGTACAGCTCCAGGAGCCAGGAGTATTCAAACACCTTGATGCTGACCCAGACCTTGAGGCTTTACCTCTAATACAAATCAGGTCACGCTGCTAGTGGGTTTCTCAGAAAACATCCCCTTTCCTCCTGAGACATCTGAGGGAAATATTTTACAAATTGAAGTATGTTTTCCCAGAGGGGACCATCTCTTCATCTCATTTGATTATCCATGAGGTTTTAAACACCATAGTTTAAAGAAGTTTCACTAGAATAAATTTTTGAATCAAACAGCTATGAAATCCCAAAGGGCCCCCAACTGCTCTACTTTGGTAGCACACCAGGAGCAACTGGAATTAAAATGGAACCAGCTCCGGTAATCTATGCAAAGATTTAGCCGGCTGAAAGGTAAAAATAAATGGGAACAAATCAGCCGCACAGTGGAACATTCGCAGCTCCAGGAAAATATCAATTAAAAGTATTAGCTGCAAATATTTCCTGAGGAACTCACACTAAAATCTCCCACTGTGACTCTTTTATTATTTACCTAGGTGTTTTAATTTGCACCTAATGCAAAATGCTTGTCTTCATAGTTTTGGTTTCCCATTTGCTTTATTCCTCTCTAGGCAGAATAATGACTGGATGTTTTAAAACATATGATTGTTTTGACAACTTAGGATAAAATAAGTGAGTTACCTCTTTATCACTAAGGAACCCTATAATTTGGTAATTTGGCACTCAGCTACCTTCAATGAGAATTCAGCTTAGCTGCATATCAACCATGTTTCAGATGTTGCGCCAGGCACTCTTTTCAAAAGACAAAGGCGCCGTCCTGTTTTAAGGAGGTTGTGGTCTAGAAGAGGGTGCAGGCATACAGACAAATTGTTATACTTCTTGATTAGTGACACAGCAAAGGAACAGTGTTTGGGGAAACAAATAAATGCCACTGTCTGTGAAGCTGTCCACCAAGCCTGCCATTTGAAGAATGAACAGTAATTCCCCCAAGTAAACAAAGGTGGAAGGGGACTCCAGGCAGAACAAATAGCAAGCGGGAAGTGCAAGTAGTGCTGGCAGCATGATGCATCTCGGGAACCTCCAGAACTTAGATATTACAGGACAGTCAAGTGCAAAGTAGAAGAGGAATACAAAAGAAACAAGAGGAGGCCGGATCATAAGAACTTTGTCCAATGTGCCAAGGAGTTCAGACCTCACTAATAGGTAATGGGGGCACCAGGGCAAGGGTTCTACACAAGCACAGACATAATCATATTTCTGCTCTAGAGAGTCTGAATGTCAAAGTTTGAACTAAAGCCATGGTTGAGGGAACAGCAGGAAGAGGATTCATTAGGGAGAAAGCGAAGAGACTGAACCAACAGCCCTTGGTATCTGATTGGTAGTAAGGGCTTAGGAGAGGCAGAAGCTAGGATAAGCCCCAAGTTTCTAACTTAGAAAGCTATGTGGTTGATGGTGCCAACCAAAGAGGTAGAGAATACAGGAGACAAAATAGGTTTGAAAGATAAAGGGTGAAGGTGGAGAAGATGATCTTTCAGTTTTCTGAATGAGAAAATGAGTTTTCAGTGTAGGTGGAGATATCTGGAAGTGGTTCTCAAAAACCTCTAGAGTGAAAAATCACCCAAGGAGAAGGTGAGAAGCACAGAAGACCCTGGAGAATGCTGCTAGTATTCCAGGCACAGGTGCAAAGAACAAGAGCAATGGGTTCAAATTAGTCACTTTCAAACTCTCATTAGCTGATTGAGAAACTGTTTCCATGAACAAAACCTTAGCTGAGGCCCAAAATATAAAACAGAAGCAGAGCTGGTCTACATGAAGGAGCCCACCCTTTAGCTGATGGAGTATAGCCCGAAAAGCACAGGACTGAATGATACCAGGAGAATCAGGAAACATAAACACTCCTCAAACAGCAGGAGGTTTGAAGCACAGATCTCTCCCCAAAAGGTGAGTAAAGAAAAAGAAAACTATATATTAAAGTTATATCATTATAAAAAAATGCAAGACAAATCTGGGTTTGGGTTTGTCACATATTCGATGAGTATGAACATAGAGCAAACACTGTTAATACCAGAAAATCACATCCTTGTCTCCCGGTGAAGAAACAGATCCAGGGCTGCTTAGTCAAGTTACTAGTCCCAGGTCACAGTCTAGAGAGTGGCTCAGTGAAGACTGAGTTCCTAGTTCAGGATTCTTATTATTTCATTCACTCCTTTCCAGTTTGCCTATAACCCAAGCCTGAGGCAAAATTTAAAATTCCATCACAAGCTCCTCAGGGGTAAGAGCTCCAGGTTTTGACACATATCTTGGTACTGGGCTCCCTAGAAGAGCTCGCCAAACATTTTCTGTATGAATGTCAGAGAACATCTGAAAAAGACATTCAGGAACTTGGGTGCTCTTCTGAGGACAGGAGGCCTTTTGACCAGAGAGAATATCTTCATATTCTCAAGGTGGCATTAACCACCTTGAATAATTTCTTAGTCCCAGGTGGATGGTACTGGGAAATATGAACATTTATGCCTGTCACATGGCAAAGCCAGCTGGGAAAAGAAGATAGATGATCATCACAATAGCACTGCAGAATGCCAATTTCTCTGTTTAGAGATTCCAACACAGTCTCATGAGACTATGAGTGCTAAGATAGCAGGACTAGTGGGTGCCTAGGTGGCTCAGTCGATTTAGTGTTCAACTCTTGATTTTGGCTCTGGTCATGATCTCAGGGTCTTGAGGTTGAGCCCTGTGTCAGGGTCCACAATTCAGTGCGGAGTCTGCTTGAGATTCTCTCTCTTCCTTTCCCCCAGTTTATACTCTCTTTCTCTAAAATAAATAAATAAAAATTAAAAAAGAGAGAGAGAGAGATGGTAGAACTAGCTATGAGACTAGAGTGGCAATGAGGTCTCTTAAGCAAGTTGGAGACAGCAGGGACATGGCTCAAAATGGAGGCCCAGATAGCGCTCCTGTCTTCTTCCATGTCATGTACCTTCTCACCGCCAACATATTCTGGTAGGAGTCAACCATAATCTAAAAACTCTTGGAAATAGGAAGCAAGCTTGAAAGATTTATTATCCACCAACCTCAAGGGTCAGTCTGAGACAGATACTGGAAGAGGAAGAAGGAGCAGGCAAGCAATTTGCCTTTTAATTTATCTTGCTCTTCTGGATGACATTAGTTTTTGGCTTTATAGCACAATTCACTTCTAAGTTTGCTGCTGGCTTAGTTAGTGACTTATTCCTTGCTGAAGCTTTGCCATTATGAAGTCCTACTACTACCCCCCAACCTCCTAGTAGGTACGGGTTTTTCTCTTTTGTACCAATGGAGTGAGGATGAGGAGTTTCAAGGTTGGTCTGACACAGAATGTCCCACTTAAGTCACTAGAGTCTTGACACAGACTGTGGGGTAACGAGAAGGGTAAGGATTAGAACTTAGTTTTTCATTCAGAGAAATTCAAGTCTCTTTCCTGTCCAGAGGCAGCATCAGCAGTAATTTCAGCAGGCAGTATAAAATTATCCAAAACACAATCTGGCTTGGGAGAAGGAAGTTCCACTCTCAATGTTCCCAAGTATTATGATCTGGACTTTGAAGATCAAATATAAAACAGAGGTTAGCTAAAGATTGCTTAACTTCCAAAAGTCCCAGCAAGTAACTAAAATGATTTGATGTCCTCCTAATGCCATTCTGGAATCCTGCTGGTGGAACAGAATGTTCCATAAGATTCCAGGAATTTCTACATCTGCAGCACAAGTACAAACAATTTTCCATGTATTTCAACTTTTGTTCAGTAGGTGGATTGGAGTATATGGAAAGTGCACATCACGGGCTTTTTTTTTTTTTTTAAATTTATTTATTTGACAGACAGAGATCACAAGTAGGGAGAGAGGCAGGCAGAGAGAGGAGGAAGCAGGCTCCCTGCTGAGCAGAGAGCCCGATGTGGGGCTCGATCCCAGGACCCTGGGATCATGACCTGAGCCGAAGGCAGAGGCTTTAACCCACTGAGCCACCCAGGCACCCCCATCATGGGCTTTTTAAGATAGATATGGACTAAAGGCCAAAGGAGAACCTCTCAGTCCATCAGGGGAACATGTCTCAATGTAGGCAGTATGGGTCTCCAACTTTTGATGAAACCAAATGACAGAAAAAGATCAGGCTATGACTTGGGCCATGGTTCCCCACTGCAGTATTCAGCACGATAAAGTACAGAAGCAACTCTCAGTAACCAGGGTATGGATCAGAGTTCATCTGAAGGTATTCAGAAAAAACAGGCAGATGGTGAACATGTAGTGACAAGTGGGCTCCCTGTCTTCTGACATCCTTACACAGTTGCCAGTTCTTAGGAGCAAATGACAGCAGGAGCACCTGTGAAATGAACCAAGTACCCCCAACAGGCCAGGCCTCAGGGCTTCTGGAATTGGCCTGAACAAGGAAGTTGAAGGGAAGGGATGTGATCCACATTGACAGAATCCAGCGGCTCTGCCTACTTACTTCATCCTTAGAGCCGCTCATTAACATCCTATGAAAGCTCACAGAGGCTGTGTAATAACAGCTAATCATATTAGCCACCATCTAGTGAGCATTATGTAGGCATCATACATACATTATACACCCATTTTTCATATTTGTATTCATTCTCTTATTCTTCAACTCAGTTTTCACTATAATCTTAGATTACATGGGTATTTTCAACTCCATTTTACAGAGGAGAAAACAGAGGCTCAGAAGGGTCAGTATCTCTCCCAGAATTACATAACTAGTAGGCAGCATTCAAAGCCAGTTTGGTCTAGCCACAGGCCTGTGCTCTCTCGACACTAGTGGATGTGCAGACCACATAGCTACCCTAGGACACATCTCTGATAGACTACATGTCCAGTGTTCTTCTGGGGGATGCCTATCAGCTCACTTTACTTGGCTCATTCTGCTTGCCTTTCTAACAACCACCCCACTGATCCACAAAAAGGATACTAGACAAGGCTGTTAGTGGTGTTGCTGGCATTAAGGGTAGACCAGAGAGGACCCAGGCACTCTCCTCTATTAGACACATATTAAGTCCTAATTCAGTAAGACCTGATAAGGGGAGAACAATTTGCCCAAAGGAAAAGAGAGGAAGATACAGACTGTCAAAGCTAGAAAAAACAAACAAACAAAAAATAAACATGCAGAAAATGGCTCTACTCTAAGGGATCAGGCATAGAAAATTAAAGATGCTGGAGGGGAAGGCAAAATGTGTGTGTGTGTGTGTGTGTGTGTGTGTACTTTAAATGTTTGTGTGATTTTAGTGATGATCTAATTTTAAATACTATGTTTAATCAAACTTCATAAAAATGAGGAACTCATTTTATCCTGTATACTTATGTCTACAGCCTATCGAGTGATTTCTTTTCCTTTTAATTTCTTTTAATTTTTTAAAAGATTTTATTTATTTGAGAAAGAGCGTGAGTGAGAGAGAACAGGAGCAGGATGAGGGGGCAGATGGGGAAGCAGGCTCCCCACTGAGCAGGGAGCCTGATGTGGGGGGTGGTCCTGGGACTCCAGGATCATGACCTGAGCTAAAGGAAGACACCCAACCAACTGAGCCACCCAGAAGCCCCTTGAGTGATTTCTTTAAATATAGTTAGTTGTATACGAGCCTATATCCCTGAGGGCAGGGCTGGCCTTTTAAATTTCTGTTCCCATTTACCAATGCTTAGCCCTGGGCTTCAAACAGAGTTGGTCTCCAATACATAGATGTTCAATGTATCAATGAACAGACAAAGGAGGGAGCAACTGACTAGATTTTATTTGTGGGATGAGTGGCCATGTTTATACTTTCTTTGAAAATATAAAATTTAAATTATCTTTCTGTCCTTTCAAGGGAAGTAGCTGCCTGCAAAATCTTGCAGTTGGCTAATTTCACATTTGTAGCCTGAGAGGCACAGGCACTCTCGGCTTGGCTAGTCTGGATCACAGAGTCATGGTCACCTCCTTTGATGACTGTTGCCTACCACTTCTCCCTTCTACAGAGAAGAGGGAAGAGTCAAGTACTGCCACTGCCTCCCCACCCTGCTCTTCAACCCCTTTACTCCTTATTTGGCCCTGTGAACACCTCATTTTCTTGAGAAATACTCCCATACATCTGTAGTTCTCCTATAGGATGATAAAATATGAAACATCTGAGTCCAGGAGCATAGAAGTGCCAAAAACCATCCTCAATTAAGAAAAAAAAAAAAAAAAAGAAGAACCTGGGGTGCCTGGATGGCTCAGTTGGTTAAGCCTCTGCCTTTGGCTCAGGTCATGATCTCAGGGTCCTGGGATCCAGCCCCATGTTGGGCTCTCTGCTCAGCAGGGAGCCTGCTTCCCCGCCCCCCCCTGCCTGCTTCTCTGCCTACTTTTAACCTCTCTCTCTGTGTGTCAAATAAATAAATAAGATCTTTTAAAAAAGAGAGAGAGAGAAAGAAAAAAGTGTCTGGCTCTTGATTTCATCTCATGTCATGATCTCAGGGTCCTAAGATCCAGCCCTGAGTGGGGCACTGCACTCAGTGGGGAGTCTCCTCAAGATTCTCTCTCTACTTCTGCCCCTCCTGCTGCCACACTCTCTTTCTCTCTCAAATCAATCAATCCTAAAACATAAACAAAAACAAAACAATACAACCACAGCGGCAGGTGTAGAAACCTCCTACACCACCCCCAACATACCCACACTTGATGTGAGCTTTTCTACTCCATGGCAGGCCACATGGGAGAGGGCTGCCCCTTGTACTTACATGGTACTTTCTTCAGAAGGGAAAAGCCAAGGACTGAGCCCAGGAGAGAAGGGGACAGAGAGAGGTTCAAGTAAGTTCCCTGGGGGCACAGAACTGTGAGCACTGATGAGGGCCCCAGCTCAGTTCTGTTGTCAACCCTGGAATCACTGCTTTGCACAGATACCTTGCTGGTCAGGAAGATCCTGCTAAAATGCACGCTGCACTAACCCACCTACCCTTACTGCTTTACTCATGGATTTGGAAAACAGCAGAGCATAGCTGTTAAGAACACACGCCAGGCTCCCTGGGTTCTCATCTTGACTCAGCCACACACTAGCTGTAATCCTGGCTTAGCTTCTCTCAGTTTTTTTATCTGAAAAATAGGGATGATGATGCTAATAAAAGTACCCATATTACAGGATGGTTATGAAGACTAATGGATCAGGTACCTATAAAGATCTTAGAACCAGGAGTTTGCCATGTTGAAAGTCCTTTACTTTCCAGCACTAAGGGCTACCAAAAAACTCCAAGGAACTTAAGTTCTTCAAAGAGAAATGATATTGAACACTCACATCTAGAATTCTAGATCCAAAGTGGTTAAGTACCATAACAGAGGTAGAAGGAAGTGTTCAGAGTCTGAAAAGGAATCATTTCTTCCAAAGTGCTGGAGTAGAGATTGGAAAATTTTTGGAGAAGGTGGCACTAGAACTAGGTCCAAAATGTGGGGGTTCCACAAGAAGAAATTGTATGATCAAAGGAAAAGAGGTAAAGAATCTGAGTGATGTGTGGCGAAAGAAAATCGGTTGGTTGAGGCAGGCTAAATTTTCAGCAAATACCAACGCTTAAGGGGTCCCACCTTATCCCCCTATTTTCTGATTTAACTGATCTCTGTTAGGGTCTGAACATTAGGGAGGCAGTGGCAATGAGGAGTAAAAACCATGGCTGACTAGAAAGGCATATTCAGGAGTCACAAGTGAAAGGCCCTGAGGGCTAGGTAAGAGGGAGACAAGGTGTCTGGGAAGACTCCCCAGGCTCAGGCTTAGCTATTGAAGACCAAGAGGGCTGCTGAGGGAGGCTCAGAGCAAAGACAGAGGACCCAGAGAGCAAGGAATTTAGGGAGGGCTCCCTGGTCTTCCTTGACATCCCATGATACAATTCATCATACATTTGTATGGAATTTTACCCCCTCTGGGGATGATGATCACCACAAGTTTGAGGCCTATATTCTAATACTCCTTTTCTTGGGTCTAAGCCTACCTTTCAGCCTCCTCTCAGAGACCTCAGTTCTTCATTCAGACTCCCCAGTCACCCTTCACAGCTTTTACAGATGATTCCTAGGTGTATCCAGCTGGGCTCTACTGGGCATGTTCTCACCCATCGGGTTCAATCCCTTCATGCATCTGCAGGCAATTGACATGTTCCTTCCCTGCCTCAGACTTTTCACACCACAGTTTCATCTTTTTCAATCAGCTGCCTGTCCCTTGAATCACTCTCATGCTCTTTCTGGGTACCTTCTCCAGCTCTATCGTACGTATCTTTCCTGAAGTGGGAGGACCTCCAGTAACATTCCAGGATCACAGGTGTGGATTCCCAGCGGTTCCACCCACAGCCCCTCCTCTAATCAATAAATGGCTGCTTCTTTCTCACTAAAACCCACCTCCTTCTGAGAGCTGATGAGACCTGATGAACCTTCCCCCTCTACTGTATTTAATACACATATACATATGTACCTCTGTCCATTCGTACATATATATACATATCTATATGTGTGTGTGGATACACACACACATATATATATATATTTACACTTACCTATGTATGATGATTTGTTTCCAATTAAAACTAAGTCCCTGTTAACTCAAAATGCAAAGTAGGACTCTTTCAGATTAAAGAGGTTTATTTTGAACCAAGCAGAAGGATGTCCTGTCTTCAAGACACAAGAGGCTTCCTTTGATTTCATATTCCTTGGTCCCCATCTATCTGAACACTGCTCAGCAAATGAACTTCTGCAGAAAAGAACAAGCTGGGACGGCATCACTGACATCCTCAAAGAACAGAGGAACATTTTTAGCACAAGCACCATCACACACGTTTTCCACAGCTTCGATAAAATGACATGCACTGTACAAAAATGACACCTGCCATCTATTCTGAAGTACATCACCAAATAAGTGATTTTATACATAAATCTTTAACAGAGGAGGAACAATGAGACAGGAGCTCAGCGCTCCTTTGTTTCCAGTCAGCCCTGGGTGTGGCAGCTACAGGCACAAGGTCAGGAACACGCTGGTCTCTGCAGCCTGAATGCAAAGGAAATGAGGAGCCACAAACCCTGCCTGCACCAACCCAAGCCCACTGCTTTTAAATGGTTATTTTTTCCCCTCATTTCAGAATTATCCTAAGACCAATTGGTTCCAGGCAGCTCTTTCTGTATATTAATTTTTAATTGGAGGAATAGCAATTAGATGGCTGCATTGATTGCCAGTTCCCGTAATCTTTTTTAATTTGAAATAACAATCTATTCAAAAAATGAGTTTGTCCCTAAAATATCTTTTCTTAATGGCAATAATAACTGAGGTTATATACAAAACCAGCAGAGCAGCCCACAGGGAAGGGGTCTAAATTATACATGGAATATTCTGCACCTGGTTTGTCAGTTACAACAAAAACTTACCACAGGTGCCCTATGAAAATGGTCAATTTCATATGTCATCTTTATTAATATCATTTTTGATACAACCAGATTGTATCTGAAGAGCAGATTTTCATGAGAAGGGCCTGTTTTTCTACACACAAGAAATTTAAGATAGGTAGATAATAAATTCTCACTTAACTCCTCACTGTGGACCCTAGCAAGAGGAAGATTATGAGAGAGAAAGGAATCAGAAACGGACTTTCCGCTTAGGAGGAACTCCCAGGCTAGGGTCAAGCAAAGGAAAAGCAAGTTCAGTACACATACCTACACATCTCCAGCTTCCCCCCAAATACTGCTAGCAATCAGAAATGTTGAAGACTGCAAGGGAGTCTGCAATAAAACAGCCTCCTTTTTCAGCCAGGCTGTGAGCAATTTGAGAAACAGAAGAGTGATCAAGATGGAAGCCGAACATCACTCTGTCTCCTCACAGATGCTAAGCAAGAGAATATAGCTTAGGTGAGAGTCCAGTGGACCAGCTAACTGCACCCTGAGCTAAGAAGGCTTCTTAGCAACCTGGTTGTGACAGGAGAGCCTGCACAGGAAAAAGACTCTGTATGGAAAACTATAGGACCTCCTATAGTTTAGAGACCTGGTCTCTAAAAAGGTAGGGGGCATTTGCAAGGCAAAGAATGGAGGTGTTGCTGAACTGAGCTAGCTTGGTTACTCCTTCCCCATTTACTAATCAGACAGGTCCACTCTAAGCCCCTGGGGGTATGGGAAAACAGAGAGGCTGGGAAGTGTATATAGGGCAACTTACTCTTCAAGGAAACCAAGATGGAGAAAATGGATTTTCCTGTGAAAAGTTGGTGGAATTGGAGTCCAAAATAGGTAACTGAACATGATTTGCCTCCCCTCGCCCCCATCAGTATGGTTTATCTTTTTTGGCACTCTCATCAATTTGTCTTAAAATTTCACAAGATTTTGCATTCTGTTCCGTAAGATTTCATAGAAAAGGTTTTGGCCAGAGCATGTGAGAGGTTTTAGACAGGTCATTTAGAGAAGTCTCTGAAATTGCACAGAACTGTGTTTGAGTTCTCCCCTTTCAGTTGGAATAATAGGTCTGTGTCTCCATGAAAAATGGAGCTAATGTCTATCCTTTCTTAGTGGGACATCAGAAAATGATTAGAAAAGACAGATCAGAGAAAAGCCTCCTGAATGTAGCAAGCACACGTAGCAAGCACAGATGTTCCACAAACTGATGTCCATGATCATATTCTGGAAGGGTTTTGTGTTTATGCTATGGTCTCATGCCTTCTGGTCCCTCACTGAGAAGCCTGTAGTTCATGTTCTCTAACAAGAGAAGCTTTGTGTTTGCCCCTCAGCTGAACAACACTTCTCTGCATTCTGAGCCAACTCATCCTCCTTCAATCACACCTGGGTCCCCATCTACTGAAGGCCTGTGATGTGAGAGGTTAGGAATGGTGTTGGAGAGGAGGAAAGAGATCCAAAGATGAGCCCTCCAGAACTTTTGTCCTGGCAAGTGAAAAAGTCTATTGTTCACAAGTGCAGTACAATGTGGAAGTAATACAGACCAAAAGGTCTGTAAACTGGAGTGGGGATCGAGTCTGAAACCTTCCCTCCCAGCCTGCTGTGGTCCCTCAGGAGTCTGTCTCAATGTGCTTACTGGTGACCTTTTAAAGGGGATTACCACCTATGATCAAAATTTATAAAATTAGGAGAACATCAGTATGAGTAGATATGGTCACCAGAACCCCTGTGAGAATGAATTAGCCTCCATGAATCTCAAAAGATATAATAGTGGGGGAAAAGGATATACAGTTCATTTGTAGGGACAACTGCCTCAGAAACACATGACCCACAGAGACTGATGAAGTCTAAGATATAGATAATTTAAATAATGGGATGGATAAATTCATAAATAACACCAATAGCTAATATTTATTGCACAGTTACGACAATACTAAGGAAGGATTTGATTTGCATTATCTCATTTAAAACATGACAGATTCCTATAAAGCCTGGAACAAAAGGAGTGTGTTTTAGGCTGCGTTCCCTGGGAAAGCAACTCTGAGGCAGAGATTTACAGGCAGAAAGTTGACTAGGGAAAGCTCACAGTAAGATGCGAGGGATGTAGGCTGGGCCGGAGAGAAGTACAAGCAATGTACAAACAGTGAAGTCACAAGTCTCAAGTGATCCCACAATCCCATAAGGAGCTATGAAGCAGAGGTGGCCCTTCAGGGACACTCCTAATCCAGGCAAGGGGTCCAGGACTGACATCCCTGCAATGACCAGTCACTAGGTACTAGCTATTCTTCAGAAGGGGACATAACTCGAGTGAGGCAGGACCTTCAACGGAGAGCAGTCCCTACAGAGACACTCAGCTGTGAGCTGGCAGCAGCCAGTGTTTCCAGAAGTTGGGAGAATGAGTGCCTTGGTCCTTAAGTGGGGATCTGGTGGCACACCACAGTAACCACTCCAGGGAGAGAGGAATGAAAGGAACCTAAATTTGTGGAGCCCCTTCTACATCCCAGCCCCTGTGTAAGGTCCCTTCCTTCTTGTCTTTACTCTTGGTCTATAGGGATCAGTGACTTATTCCAACCTCCAGAGAGATTTCAAGATCTGCTGTTCTCTCTAACCCAGTAGGGTTCTCAACCAGGGATAATTTTGCTCCCTGGGGTCTAGAGACATTTTTCTTGTCAAGTTGGGAGTGGGAGTGCTACTGCCATTGGTAGAGGCTACATCAGAGGTAGATGCTGCAAAACATCCCACAGTGCCCTTATCTGCCATTCACAACAAAGAATTATCCAACTCCATATGTCCTCAGTGCTGAGGTTGAGGACTCTGCTGTACCCCATGGGAAGGAGAACATGGGATTCGGTTGCAGTAGTCGGGCAAAGAGTTTTCAACCACGTGGCTTGTTCTCTTAACTTTTTCCTCTCCTGGTTCTTTTGGCATCTCTAAGCCTCTTGAATGTTCTGAGTGGAAGGCCTTGATCCATATGATTGGTATCACCAGATGGGCCTGGGGCTGCTCCCCCTCTGGCATACCTCCGGCTTGGCAGACCAGGTGGATTTCAGGAGAGGGACCTGGAGTTAGGGAGGCAGGTTAGACTGGTGTTGCTCTAACTTGTGGGGAGGGGGATGCTTCACACCTTTCTTTTACCTTTTTTTTTTTTTTTTGAGATTTAAGAACTTATTTTAGAGAGAGAGTACAAGTGGGAGGGACAGTGAGAGGGAGAAAAAAGTCTAAAGTAGAATCTGCACTGAGTGTGAAGCCCGATGCTGGACTCAATCCCATGACCCTGTGATCACAACCTGAGCCAAAACCAAGAGCCAAGAATCAGATGCTTAACCGAGCACAACACCTAGGCATCCCTTCATACCTTTTCTTGCCATCAGAGGAGTAAGACCCAGGTAAGGGGGTAAAGGAGCTCAGGAGGCTACATTTTTTTCTGGGTTCTTGGACAGAGGAGCAATGGCTGTCGAAGCTTTCAGCTCATCAGGATGTAACTCCACTTACGGCTACGGTCATAAACAATGTGAATTTTCCGGGAACGCCCCTTCTGCAGTTCGTCAACAAACTCTTACAGCTGATGGGGAACACAGGATCCCAGCCACCTTGACCTTTTCTGTCAGAAGAGTAACTAGAAAGAGTCATTACTGTCACCATGTTAAAGATGAAAAAAGGGGCCCTTGGGTGGCTCAGTGGGTTAAAGCCTCTGCCTTCAGCTCAGGTCATGATCCCAGGGTCCTGGGATCGAGCCCCACATCGGGCTCTCAGCTCAGTGGGGAGCCTGCTTCCCTTCCTCTCTCTCTGCCTGCCTCTCTGCCTGCTTGTAACCTCTGTCTGTCAAATAAATAAATAAAATCTTAAAAAAAAAAAAAGATGAAAAAAAAAATGGGTCATATAAACCTGTCTGTGGTCACCCAGTTAGTTAATGGCAAGGTCGAGATTTATAAACCAGGTTTGTCAGGTTACAAAATTCCTGATCACTTAAGAGACACACATACCTTTTGCAAACAATTAGAGGGGACATGCACGTCTTCCTATAGGTCCCTTGGTACCCTGAGAAACAGGCTGGGCTGAAGGAACCTTAGGCCGGACCCAGTCTCCTAAGCTTTCTGTTCTTTTCTTGTTTGAAGAATAGAAGCTCTGAGCTTTCCAATTTCTAAGGGAAGGCAAGAAATGAAAGACAGGCTGGGTGATTTATATAAAGTGATAATGTGAGCCCATCTCCTTGCAGCTATCATTTTAGTCTGCAATAAAAATGACTGGTCTGACACCCTCCACTTCCTGAATATCCAGAAGGCCTAACTGCTTGGACTCTCAGACATAAAGCTCTCTGTTAATGGACCTGTCAATTCCTTAAAGTGAGCAGTTTTTCATAACACTCCATAAAACAGGGGAAAAAATAAAATTAAAAAAGAACATAGCATTTAACATGAAAATACAGGTATCATTTATTGAGCATGAGCTAAAAGCGGCAGAGAAAGAAACTAGTAGAAGAACAGTGGCTGGTGATGGGAAATAGAGAATAGCCTTGGAAGAGGGTTCTTTACCTACTTAACAGGGCTCCTATTTTTAGCAACTTAAAAAAAAAACCCCAACAACCATTAAGTATTAAACTTAAGAGTAAAAGGCTTCATGTTCTTCTAATAACAATCTAGTATCCTCATTATGATAGATTTACTAATCTCAATTTAGACTGAGAGATCAGATTCATATCCCATAAAACATATAGGGAATATGTTACTGAGTAAATATATAGTAATAGATTACATAAATATCTATGCCCTATTAAATTTTCAGTTATAAACTAGGTTCTTTTCTTGAGCCATTCTAATTCATGAAATTATTTACAAGTTTATAGACACCAAGGAACTGGATATACTGTGTTATGCAAATGCTTTTTTCCCAAATATGGAAGTCATAAGAATAGAATACATTTAGTGATCAACATAAAATTACAAAGAATATTTCAAGGCTTCATTAATGGCAGCTGTTTACAAGAAACTTGGAAGTTTCCAAAGATTTTTATTAATTCTCTATAAATATAGTTACTTATTCACCCCCCTTTACATCAGTCTGTTACATTTGCCCCTTTTAAAGTCTGTTTACTTTAAACTTTTTAGTCTGTTCTTTTAAGTCTGTTCAAATATAAGTTAGAGGTTATGCTCCTACATAAAGTAAAATCCGAGAATGCAGAGGCTTACTTCAACATGATGGGTTTACAATTTTTCTTTAGGGATTGTGTAACCCAATAAGCATGGACTAGAGTTGGAGTCTGTAGAGATGGGTTAGGGTTTCACTCTGTCATGATCAAACTGGGTCACTTTGGGGAAGTCACTGAACCTCACTGTAGCTGTTTTTTATATGGAATTGGATGTACTAAGTGCTGCCCTACCAATCTCTTAGGGTTGGATGTGAGATAGTTATGTGAAAATACTTTGTCTACTGAATGAAATTAAACAGGATCTCATCATGAGAAATGTAACTATGTTTTCGGAGAACATTCTGTCAATGGAGACACCATCGTTAAGTGCACACATATTCTCCAGTGAAAAGGTATATTGGTTCACCATGCCGAGCCCTGCCATAGGGTTATAAAAACATTTTGAATGCTGTAAAGCACTATCAAAATTATATAATAATAATAATAATAATAATAATAGCAAGAACAATGTAGAAAGGAATCATTACTGAATCATGTAAGTAGAAAAAATATACAAGACATCTAGGTAAATTTGAATTTCAAATAAACAATTTTTTTGATGACAAGTATGCTCCAAATATTGGATGAGACATAATTACATTAAAAAATTATTCATTGTTTCCCTCATATTCAGATTTAACTGGGCATTCTGGGCTTGGGTTGGTTTGATTTGGGGTAGTTAGATGAAACTAAATCTGGTAATCCTAAGGTAGAAGGGCTTTGAGACTTTATCTCCCTTTCCCAAGCATGATAAACCACCTTGATCACTGAGAGTATTTACCTCTTGCTTCATCTCTCATTTTGTTTATCTGAAATATTAAGGGTTTCCAAGATGCCCCCTCTTCTGGCCACTCCTTCTAGGTCTCTAGGCAGAAATTTCTTATTCTCCAATATATTCAATAGTGGATTTTTCTTCCCAATTAAACAGTGAATTTATTGAGGGAAGGGACTTACTCATTTTGATATAAATGAGCCTGGTTCAATGCCTGGCACATAGTAGATAATCAGAAATGTTTTATGAATTAGAGATCACAACTATCTTCTTCGTCTATGCTCTTATATGGGACCTTGCTCATAAGTCTGCTACTTAAATGATCAAGAATAATGGACAAGTCCATAACACACATCTCTAACCTGGCCTTCTCCAACAATCTCTAGATCATGTCTCACAATAAACTACCAGCTATCTCCACCTAGATTCCTGTGAGCACCTCAAATGTAACATCTCTAAAACTGAATGCATCTCCCTCCCCTTAAGTCTACTTCTCCCTTGGCATCATATTATATAACCCAATCCAGAAAACCACAATCCTTCTACACTATTTTCTCTCTCTTAATTCTCTCACCACTAAGTCGTTTCGAAAAAAAAAAAAAATTAAAGGAGCTTTTAAAAGAAAAGCTCTGACTCAGCTGGTTTGGCCTGTGGCTAAGGTATGGGTGTTCTTTATTTTTTTATTTTTTATTTTTTTTCCAATGGAAGCCTCCGCTTTATTTGGGGGAGGGGGCACTATTCAATATTTATTATTTTTTATGTTATGTTAGTCACCATACAGTACTTCATTAGTTTTTGATGTAGTGTTCCATGATTCATTGTTTGCATATAACACCCAGTGTTCACCACCCTCCACTCTGAAACTCTCAGTTTGTTTCCTGGAGTCCATAGTCTCTCATGGTTTGTCTCCCCCTCTGATATCCTCCCTTCATTTTTCCCTTCCTTCTCCTAATATCCTCCATGCTATTACTTATGTTCCACAAATAAGTGAAACCATATGATAATTGTCTTTCTCTGTTAGACTTATTTCACTTAGCATAATCTCCTCCAGTTCCATCCAGGTTGATACAAATGTTGGGTATTCATCCTTTCTGATGGCTGAGTAATATTGTATATATTGTATATATGGACCACATCTTCTTTATCCATTCATCTGCTGAAAGGCATCTCAGCTCCTTCCACAATTTCGCTATTGTGGACATTCGCTATTGTGGGCATTGCTGCTATGAACACTGGGGTGCATGTGCCCCTTCTTTTCATTATTATCCATATTTTGGGGGTAAATACCCAGTAGTGTAATTGCTGGGTCATAGGGTGGCTCTACTTTTAACTTTTCAAGGAATCTCCACACTGTTCTCCAAAGTGGCTGTACCAACTTGCATTCCCACCAACAGTGTAAGAGAGTACCCCTTTCACCACATCCTCTCCAACATTTGTTGTTTCCAGCCTTATGAACTTATGCCATTCTAACTGATGTAAGGTGGTATCTCAATGTGGTTTTGATTTGAATTTCCCTGATGGCTAGTGATTAGAAATTATTATGAACAATTATACACCAATAAATTAAGCAACCTGAAGAAATGGATGCCATGCTGGAAACCTATGAACTACCAAGGCTGAAACAGGAAGAAATTGACAATCTGAACAGACCAATAACCAGTAACAAAATTAAAGCAGTGATCAAAAACCTCACAAAAAACTAGAGCCCAAGACGTGATGGATTCCAGAAGAATTCTACCAAACATTTAAAGAAGAAATAATACCTATTCTCCTGAAGCTGTTTCAGAAAATAGAAGGAAAACTTCCAAACTCATTCTTTGAGGCCAGCATTACCTTGATCCCCAAACCAGGCAAAGATCCCATCAAAAAGGAGAATTACAGACCAATATCCTTGATGAATACGGATGCCAAAATTTTCAACAAGATCCTAGCCAACAGAATCCAACGGTACATTAAAAGGATTATCCATCACTATCAGGTGGGATTTATTCCTGGGATGCAAGAGTGGTTTAACATTAGCAAATCAATCAATGCGATAGAACACATTAATAAGAGAAGAGACAAGAACCGAAAGATCCTCTCAGTTGATGCAAAAATAAATAAATAATTTGACAAAATATAACATCTTTTCCTGATTAAAACTCTTCAGAGTGTAGGGATAGAGGGAACATTCCTCAAATTCATAAAAACCATCCATGAAAAGGCCACAGCAAATATCATTCTGAATGGGGAAAAGCTGAGAGCTTTTTCTTTAAGATCAGGAACGGGACAAGGATGCCCACTCTTGCCACTATTGTTCAACACAGTATTAGAAGTCCTAGCGACAGCAATCAGACAACAAAAAGAAATAAAAGATGCTCAAATTGGCAAAGAAGAAGTCAAACTCTCTCTCTTCGCAGATGACATGATATTTTTGTGGTGCGGGTATTTTTAAAAAGCACTCCATTTGAGAGAGAGACGAACCATGAAAGACTATGAACTCTGAGAAACAATCTGAGGGTTTCGGAGGGGAGGGGGTGGGGGGATGGGGTAGCTCAGTAATGGGTATTAAGGAGGACACATGTTGTACTGAGCACTGGGTGTTACACACAAATAATGAATCATTAACCACTACGTCAAAAACTAATGATGTGTTGTATGGTGATTAACATAACACAATTTAAAAAATGAATAAAAAAATAAAATTAGGGGCGCCAGGGTGGCTCAGTGGGTTAAAGCCTCTGCCTTTGGCTCAGGTCATGATCCCAGGGTCCTGGGATCAAGCCCCGCATCGGGCTCTCTGCTCAGCAGGGAGCCTGCTTCCTCCTCTCTCTCTGCCTGCCTCTCTGCCTATTTGTGATCTCTGTCTATCAAATAAATAAATAAAATCTTAAAAAAATTAAAAAAATTAAAAAAAAATAAAATTAAAAAATAAGAAGCATTCCATTTGAGAAGTGCCTGGGTAGCTCAGTCAGTTAAGCATCTGACTCTTGGTTTCAGCTCAGATCATAATCTTGGGGTTGTGGGATCAAGCCCCACATCAGGCTCTGTGCTCAGGGGGATGTCTGCTTAAGATTCTCTCCCTCTCCCACTGCCCCACTTCCCCATCCCCTCCACGTCACTCTCTCTCTCTCAAATAAAAAAGATTTAAGAGATATGAGAGACAGAGAAAAAGAGAGAGAGAGAATGAGTAGGAGTAAGGTGCAGAGACAGAAGGAGAAGCAGACTGCCCGCTGAGCAGGGAGCTAAATGGGGGCTCCATCTCAGGACTCTGAGATCACGGTCTGAGCCAAAGGCAGATACTTAACCAACTGAACTATCTAGGTGCCCCCAATAAATAGATCTTGAAAAAACAAACAAACATTCCATTTGATTTAGTGGTATTTAGGAATCAGTGTCCTATACAACATAGAAAAAGACCTAGAATAGCCTCTCTTAATAGGTTTACTCATTCCTTCTGAAACATGAAAATATCCTCACCTATTTTATATTCATAATTTTGAGAGCCTAACAGATTTTGACAGGGAGTGTTATTTTCATTTGTGTATGAGGATTTTCATTGTTCTTTGTACTATTAGGTAAAATTTAGGATAACTCCCCTATGTGTACACATACATACTTCTAGAATTTATTTCTTATAAGGAAAATTATAAAAGTTTTAATATAAAAATTCATTTTATAGGTAGCACTTATTTGTTAAAGTATTCATCTTATCACACGTCTTCTCACCTGCGCTCTAAAAGCACCTTGAAACAGTCACAAAGCAATAGAGAAAAATAAAGATTTTAGATTATTGGGCTCATTTGCATAAACATACGGGTATATACACACACTACATATATACATACACATACATACATATACACATGCACACACAAAAAAATTAGGATGGTTTGTTAGCTAGGGATTTATAGATGTCCTGACTTAGCTACCATCTTTCTTGGAATATGCATCAAGCCCAGAATATGCTTAAAATCCAGAATGGAGATTAATTGTAAATATCCAAAAACATTCCGAATTTGCTATTCCTCTAAATAGCAAGCCATTTACCTCCCATCCTGCATCCTCTCACACAGAAACGGTAACTCTGAAAAATCTTACAATCAATGAAAAAATGTTTTTCTTCTAAACTTTTAAAATAAATGGTTTGCCTAGGGGTAAGACCTTTTATACCATCTTAGCCAAGAGCAAATTTCCCTAGACAAATTGGCTGGCTGCTTCTTGAATTCTCAGCTGAAATTGAGGCACTCCTATTACTGATATTATCTGACCATGCTTTTTTTTTTTTTAATCCACATATTTTGTTTCACTGGGAGAAAATTAGATTATATTAGGTTGTGTACAACACAGAGCTTCAAAACATTCACCCTGTCAAAATAATTTCTTAATTAGTTGTACAACATACTTTTTCGAGACAGAACTTGTCAGAAAAACATCCTGCAGTGGGGAGCTTAAGTGAATTCATTCTCAGGATTTTAATAAGACTACATTTTGCCTCCTATATGGAGGGGGAAGAAAGTAATTGTCTGGCAATTCTTTGCTTCCTTGGAGACCCACTTCAGGGAAAAAAAAAAAGTTTCAGCTACTTTTTATAAAGAAATTCCTTACATTTTTGTTAAGAAAATAAAAAATGCATTAGGTTATTGTATGTTGGGTTGGTGACAAAACTTACAGAATAAGGTGTTGAAAGGAAAAAATAAACCTTCTGTCTCAAAAATAATATCCACTTATGAGTTTCTATAAAATGAACTGATTAAATACAGGGATCTAATTAAAGAACACACCATGCTGGGGCCACCTGGGTGGCTCAGTTGGTTAAGCATTGTGACTCTGGATTTCAGCTCTGGTCATGATCTCAGGATGGTGAGATCAAGTCCTGCATCAGACTCTGCATATGGAATCTGCTTAAGATTCTCTCTCCATCTTCCTCTGCCCCTCCCCCACCCACCTTTCTCTCTCCCTCCAGGAAAAAAACAAAAACAAAAACAAAAAGCCCCCCAAAACCACAACAGAACACACCATGCTGTACCTGCAACTGATGTAAAAATATTTTACCACTCAGTCTGTAAGTACTTTAAAGACATTTTATTTATAAAGACATTTTAAAGACATTTTATTTATATATTTATATAAATTAATATATTTATATATATTTTATTTATTATATCAAGCATAATCTATTAGAGTGTTTTATTTATATCAAGCATAATCTATTACAGTGTTTCAGGTTTGGAAAACAGAAGATTTGGATTTGCGACCTTCAGTCATGACATTTCTGAGTAATGCTAAGAAAACCAGTTAACTTTTCCAGACCTCCTTTTATTCATCTATAAAAGAGGCACAGTAATTGCACCCTACCTGGTTCACAGGGTTATTATGAGTAATAAATGTTGCCATAACTGTAGTCACACTTTGGAAACTCAAAAAAGCAGCACGTATCAGGTGCCATTCACTCACTAGGTGTCTACCCTGGGTCAGGCACAATTTTAGATGCTTTATATTTAATCCTCATAAATGGAGTGTGGACACAAATTCTTCATCACTTAAAAGCTGAGGATAAATCAAGACTCAAAAAGCTTAAACACTTTGCCCTGAATCAAACATCTAGGAAACGGTAGAACTGAGATTTGAACCTGCATCCAGCGGACTCATGCCTGCCACTGGCCTTTTCTGCTCTTCCTCACTCCCTTCTCCTACTTTTACTCCTCTAAAGTCCCTACTGGGCTTTGGTAGAGGGCAGGGAGAAGAAGAGCCTGGACTAATGCTTGACACAAGCAAGGCATGATCAAAATGTGATGTTCCTGAAAAATTAGTCCCTTGGAGGACTGTCAATCACCAGCATGAAGATTAGCCTGAAGTGGAATTTGGGCTTGCTTATACAATCCTAATTCAAAGGAAATTTGTAAAATGGGACCATCAGGGTTCAGACTTGGGATTTCCAAAGGTATAGATGGCACAGTTAAGAACAGAGGCAGTTTCCCCCCTCATTAGCATCCAATGTGGTGGCCAGGAGGTAATGATAGTTTTACTTGTCACTGCAAACGTTAACAAGCACTTGCTTTGTATAAGGAGCTCTGATAGTTATCCTAAGGGATAGTCAGAAGTGTAAGCCATGGTTCCTGACCTTACAGAGGGCAAAAAAGCAAAAATAAACACATGAGAAATAAAGTGGCAATACGTGATTAAATTGTTTACAAGAATAGTTTAAGAAGCCATCATAGGACCATGCATGTCTTTGGTGTTTCAGGGAAAAAAAAAAAAAAGCCATCATAGGGCAATACATAAAAACTGTCGTTCGTGTGGTACAGATAATAAAGTATTATGGGAAGTCAGATGGGGAGGTATCTTTAGGCCAAGAGGGTTAGAAATCCCTTAAGAAGGAGATCAAATTAATCCTTCACAGCATTTTAAGTACTTTCATATCCCCCCCACCTTAAGCGAGCATTTATTCCCAGCTCCCTGCAATATCTTCTAAAATATACCTATTGGCCAGAGTTCCTTGTTGGATGTGGAAAGCGGCTATTTGAGCACACCAGGGCCAATGTGTTTAATAGGGACCACAGATCCAGACCACGAAGCATTAAGTAGGCTCTGGAGAACAGACAGGAGAGCAGAAAAAAGACTGTGAGTGAGAGGGAACAGCATGTGCTAAAGCAGAAGAAGATAAGGGTAACATGCCATTGAATGACTGAAGGTAAGCTTACCTGACAGGAAGAGGAACTGTAGAGAGGGATCCTGGGAGGAGAGGAGAGATGCTGGGATATAAGACTGGAAGGGTAATTGAGAAGACCTCAGGAGTCAAGCTAAGGAGTTATCATATGGGCAAGAGGGTCTGACTGAAGTTTGAGAACTCAGCATGGTAAGAGGTACCTGTGCAAATGAATTCAGGGGAAGTACTGGAAGTGTTCAGGAGAGATTTGGTCCTGAAGACAGTAAAGGAAAAGAGCTCAGGTGACAGATGATGCGGGCCTGAGCAATGGGTGTGGCTGGAGTGGAGTGAGCCGGCTAGAGAAGGGATGGTGTAAGTAACTGGATCTGATGAATGACTGGCTGGTGGGTGGGGCGGGGGGAGAGGAAGGAGTATGGAAGGCATCACTGATTCCTTCAATGAGTATTTATTGAGTTGCCCTCCATGTGCCAGTCATTGTTTTAGATGTTTGGGTGTGTATCTATGAAGAAAGCACAAAGGTCTTTGTTATCATGGAAGCTACGTTGGGACAGGGACAGAGTAAACAATGGACATAATAAGTAAGTACAGAATATGCTGAAATTTGATTACAGCTAGGCAGGATAAGAAGAGTTGGGAGTTCCAAGAGTAGGATGGGGCCAATTTCACAGAGAAGGTGGTATTTGATAAAAAATGTGAAGGTGAGGGGCATGGCCATGCAGATCTCCAAGCAGAAGAAACAGGCAATGCAAAGGGCTTTCGCAGGGAGAACCGGTCATGCTCAAGAAATGTCAAGGATGCCAGTGCATCTGGGGAACAGAAAGTGGGGAGGGTAGTCGGAGATGAAGAATCAGGTAGGGGGAAGTGTATGGATCATGTAACACCTTATGGGCCACCGTAAGGACTTCGGTTTTTACTCTGAGTGAGATACAGATCCACTGAAGGGTTTTGAGCAAAGAAGTGACATGATGTGATTTACGTTTTAAAAAAGGATCACTCCAGGTGCTATATTGTGGAGAATCTGTAGGCGGCAAACAAAAGGAGAAAGACCAGCTAGGAGATCTCAGCAGTGATTCCAGGGAGAGATGACAGCTGCCTGCACCAGAATGGCAGTGGTGCAACAGCTCCCACTGCGGGAACAGTGGGCAGAACATACATTCCAAGGACAGGGGAGAGGACAAGAGGCTCTGCGCAGGTCCAGCTCAGAGGCAACCTGCTGTCATGTCTTCTTGATGACCTCCTCCAGCACTACTACCAACCACTTTGCTTAGGACTTCACTGGTCATTTATTTGTTCATTTACTAAGTATGCACAGAGACACTACATAGCCAGTCTGGTGCACTGGGAATACAAAGACAAGGAGGGTACAATTCCTGCTCTCCAGAAGCTTATCATTTCTATTCCTCTCTCCACAGGCCCATCTTCACACCACTGGAAGTTTAGAGTTTCCATCTCTACATTCTTTCTACAGGCAGAGAAAAGGAAACCAGTACAAAGACCAATGATCACCTCTTGTCATCTTCGCTTATCAAAATCTTACTTACTCCTCCATGGCCCAGATCAAATGCCACCTCTTTAATGAATTTTTTTCTAACAAGCCCAAGGTGACCTTTATCTTATTTAAGTCAAGACTCCTTGTGTGGGGGTTTCATAGGCCTTGAATGCATAGACTCTGAAACTACATGCTTTGTATACATCTTCTGCTGAAGTGCGAGTTACTAGAGGTCAACTTCCTGACTTTATTTTCCGTTTCTGACTTACTTTTACATCTGACAAAGACAGAATTCAAAGACTGATATTAGGTGGTCAATGAACATTTGTTGAAAGAATGAATGAACAAAAACATAACTTACAGATGGCCTTCTGCTTCCTTTCTTACCACTTTCCTTTCTTCCTCAGCACTAAGTGCTGAGATTTTCAAAAATATTCTTGTATACTACTTATTTGTTTTTTCTCACTATAGAAGCAATATATGCATTGGAGAAAAAGGAAAATGTAAAAGAATAAAAATACCCATAATCCCAGAATATAGCCACTGTTTAACATCCTAGCATATTTCCTTTTAGTCTATGCATATGCAAGTTTCAAACAAAATTGCCATCATGCTCTTTATAAAGTTTGTATTCTAGCTCAGAGATATGTCACAGCAAGAATGTCAATGCCCAGACATTTCAGGCTGAATTAACACAAGTTGGAAGAGGAGGCTGTCCTAGAAGATCCTTGGATCAAATTGAAGAATGTGCTTCTATTCATTAATTCCACAATCTCCTCAAGCAATATGGTATCTCCTGGGAACTCAGTAACTGTTCTTTTCTTAAACTGAGGAAGGGGCACCAGTAGGACTCCCAGGTCCATTCGCTTCTGATGGTGTTATTTGAAACTTTAATTGCACTTTCTGTGAGAAAATGGCTAGGACTATCATTCGGTGTAGTTCTTCTGAAATCTTGAGCTACTAATAAATAACCTCCTCTCACAGATGAAGAAACTGAAGCTCCAAGAGGCCAGGCCCCTGGCAGAGTTCAATTTCAAACCACTATCGTCTAAATCTAATCTTCCCATTTTTCTTGGCACAGGGATTCTTCTCATTTAGAACCAGAATGAAGATGAGCTCATGTCTAGCTACTGGTCATGGAAAAAGATAAAGGAGATCATCAATGCTAAATCAACTTCCAAGCCATCTGTCGTGAAGTTTTCCAGCAGTAGGATAGATGTTGGTTCAAGAAAATAAGTGAGGTATGATCCTTTTAAAAAGAAGCTCAGATTCTGATTGAGAATGCAGGCTGGTCTCAAAACAAGATCACATACTGTCCATGGTTATTTACTAGGGAAGAGCCAATAAGCATTGCAGGACAGGGCTGGTGCAAGCTGTCAAGGCCAGGTGGAAAAGGTAAAGCCAATGACTAGTGGGAAAGTCAGGGGGTTTGAAAGCCAGGAGACAGCAGGTGGGATGCCAAAGCCCGGGAGCACAGCAGGAGTTTAAGGCAGGGGCATGACCAGGTGTAAGAAATCAGAATAGCCAACAGAAGACATCAAAGTCCCAACTCAACAAATCCAAGAGATGGGCTTCTTTGCCAATCTGGGTTCAAGCAGCCCAGGTGTACTCACTAGGGCTGAAACATTGCTTTGGATCAAAATGCTGGTATTCCTTTTGAAAAGTCTGTGCTCCTGAGACCCCTCCTCCCACCTGCACTTATCTTCAGGGTCTGACCTCTAATTCCACATGACCCCCAGTTCCAGGACCCATATCATAATAAGATGACACTACAGAACAGGGCTGAATTTAGGCCAGATGATTTTGTGTTAGAGACTCTACTTCTTATCCTCATCCTCAGACCCTTTAGTGTAGCCACTCCTTTAGATCCCATGAGGTAGACTTTAACAATGTCTATGAACATAGACATTGAATGACAAAAATGAAAAACTTCTTTTATAAAGGGGTTCATTGGTTAAACTAACCATTTGGAAGTTTCTAAGTACATTTTCAAATCCAACACAAAACTGAGGAGTCATAAAATCGGGATTTTGGTCACTACAGTTTCTGAGTTCTGGAACTCAGTTTCTTTCTATTTAAAGTAGGAGAAACATATTACATTATCTCAATTTTCATTTTTTAAAATATGCATTTTATTTGAAATAATTTTAGACATCAAAACATTGCAAAGATAGTACAAAGAGTTCCTCTCTCACCAGTTTCCCCTGATGTCAACATATTATATAACCATGATATATTTGTCAAAACTAAGAAATTAACATCAGGACATCAATATTAACTAAATCACAAACTTTATTCATATTTCACCACATTTCAATTGATTCCAAAATACTGTTGCTTTAAAAAAAAAATGAAGGCATCTGGTTTCATTTGTTGTTTATTTTTCAGTATAATTTTTAAGGGCCTATTTTGGGGTGGAGGAGGTCTAGTGGTGATGTATTCATACTTTGGGAACATGCTCAGGAAAATGTTCTGAGATAGGAAACAGATGCCAATCAGAGCTTCTAGGTTGGGGATCCAGGACAAAAGACAAATCCCTTGGCAGGGATAAGGGCCAGCTTATTGTGGGTGAGAAATGAGTATGTGGAATGGTTTTGCATTTTACTCAGATGATTCCAATCTTTTAGCCCTACCCCTGAAATCTCAAAGTCTTAAAATACAGCAGGGAACCCTTGCTCCTGACATAGAACTCATGACCTACATACTTGGCAATTCATTCTTTCCAACTTGGGGTTGTTTTTGCTTTGTGTTTTTATTTTTAACAAGGATCTAGTCTGGATTAAGATGGTAAAATACATATAAAGAGCCTCTAATTTAAATATGTTCACTGAAGGCACCTGGGTGGCTCAGTGGGTTGGGCCTCTGCCTTCGGCTTGGGTCATGATCTTGGGGTCCTGGGATCGAGTCCCACATCAGGCTCTCTGCTCGGCAGAGGGCCTGCCTCCTCCTCTCTCCCTCTGCCTGCCTCTCTGCCTACTTGTGATCTCTCTCTCTGTCAAATAAATAAATAAATAAAATCTTTAAAAAAATAATAAATATGTTCACTGAACCCCTACAGTAAGCACCATGACATAAACGACATTATGTTCTTAATCCATTTGGTGTTTTCCTCCTTTCTAACTTTCTCATTCATTCCATTTCTTGGAAATTAAGCACTGATAATTCTGAAAGGGATTCTTTTCAAGTGACGCCACTTTTAGAGCAAAGTAGTTAATATAGACTAGCACAATAATTCACTGAAAGCTTAGGATGACCTTAGATAAGCATGCAGGTAAAAAAAATGTGAGGCACTGTACTAGCAAATTTATAAATATTAGTTCTTCTTATTCATTCATTATTATCCCCATTTTAGAGACAAGGAAACAGAATTATGGCTATCACTTGCCCAATTCACACAGCCATGACAAATGGTGGAACTGGGATCCCAACTTCTCAACCTCACAAGGCCCTGTTGTGAGAAAGTGGCATGCTAGTTGGAAAGCCATGATTAACACGTGTGAGACAATTGGGGGGACAGTCAGTGGCATTGTCATCAAAAAGAAATATGTGTAATGGTACTCAAACTGTACAAAACTATGTAGCATTAATGTTTGTTTACTGTTATTTGGGGGTCCCATGGACTAGAACTATCCTTGCCCCTCCCCCATCCTACCCCCCAAGTTTTAAACTGGCACAGAATTATTCCCATTAATTAGTAGCTCCATCTCTTCCAGCTCCTTTGGTAGAATACCAAGTCCATGTACCAACTGTAACAAAGAAAGATGAAGGGGATGCAGGCAACAGGAAAGGGAGAGGGAAGCATTTTACATTTTTCAGAATCTGAATAACAACATCTAATGTTTTTTGACTGGCTCGAAAAGCAGAGAATGCTTCTGGAAAAAAAAAAAAAAAGCCCTTTCAAAAGTTTCCTTTTCAAACAGATTATCATTTCTAGAGACAAATCCCACTCTCCCTTTCCAAATCCATCCTTTTTTCCTTGAGAAAATATTTTTTAGAAAATAAATACATCTGGACAGTTTACAAAATCCTCAGAGGCTGAGAAACTAGCTATAACAAGGACTGTACTTGACACATTTTTCTTCAGGCTAAGTTACTTCATTCAAGGTTTTAATGTTTAAATAAACTGCTGCCCAAATCAATAATCTACAAAATCATTCACTCGGGGAGAGGTCTTCAATCCTTCTGCCCCATTTAAGGCTGATTTGTATGGTGAATGAATGCATTTTATTATATTTCACACGGTCCGCTCCCAGCACTCCTGAAAGAATGGGGAGTCTATTTTCAGTGAAGAAGCTAAGACAAAGCTTGTAATATGGTGCCACAAGCAGTACTTACGACCAAGAGACTGAATCTGGTTTGGCCATGTGATGGGGCAGGAGCCAGGGAGATGTTCTTTGTTCCTTGTCCCTCACAGGAAAAGCAGTGAGGGGGCTGAGCAGGCAGACTTTGTAGCGAGCTGGACCAACTCAGTTTAAATCCAGTTCTGCTAATTGCTCAGAGTAAGACTTTAAGCAAGTTGTTTTACCTCTCTGTACCTTATCCTTATCTACAAAATGGAAAGAGTAGAACACTTACTTCCTAGGTAACATAGTTGACATACAAATGTTAGCCCATTATTATTTATCATAGGCTTACAGAAAGAATATTTTATATCACCTGCATTCCTAAAAAATGTAGTTTTTGAGGCTCAACCTTGTCCCAGCTAACCCCTGCCTAAGTTTCTGAGGGAGAACCGTATGGCCCCTCCTGAAACAGCTCTGTGTTCTTTTTTTCTCTTTTTTTAAACTTTCAATTAGCCAATGTATAGTACATCATAAGTTTTTGATGAAGTATTCAAAGACTGCCTATAACACCCAGTTCTCATCACAACATGTGCCCTCCTTAATACCCATCACCCAGTTACCCCATCCCCCTAAGATGTTAAAAACAGAGCTACCCTATGACACGGCTCTGTGTTCTGCCCCCTTTCCACACAGAGCAGAGAGTAATTCCCATAGTAGATCCCAGCCACCACCAAGTTTAAAAGTACATTCTGTAATAAAATTTTCTGTTTTTCGGGTCAATAGTTATTACTGGGAAACAAATGATGACCATAAAACTTATGTAACAGTGAGGAAAAGTTCACTAAAAAGTAAAACAGATGAACACTTAGAACTCTTGACACCTCCAGACATGTTATTTTATATTATTTTACATGGAGATCAGGGATGGCCTGACAAGTTGGCACTGATATAGATAACTGATGGATGTGAGCGAACAATCCAGGCAGAGGCATAAACAAGTTCAAAGGCCCTGAAGAGGGGATATACCTGATGTGTTCAAGAAATGGCAAGAAGCCTAGAACGGCTGGGAGTCCTATGAGAAAGGTGGGAGAGCAGTAGGAGAGGAGGTCAGAGAGATGTGGCATGGCTATAATAGGGCTTGTAGGCCATGGTAAATGGTTTTCATATTTCACTGGGGATTCATTGAAGGGTGCTGGACAGAGGGCTAACTGATCTGATGTATGTTTTAGAAGGCTATTTTGCCTGCTGGTAGTGAAGAATCATTAAGGCTCACCGGCAAATAATAGAAGCAGAGGGACCAGGGAGGTAGTGACTACAATGAGTAATAGTTATCTATGATGATAGTGACTTTGGCTGTGATGGAGAAGGAGAAAAGTGCTAGATTCAGATTCTATTTCAAAGATAGGTGCAATAGATTTGGTGACAGGCTGTGTGTGTGTGTATAAAGGGGCTGTGAGAGAAACAGAGGAGACAGTGTTACCCCCAAAATTTTCATAACATTTAATGAGACAGAGCTGACTACATGGGTCCCTTAACCATCTTTACTTGCATCACCAAGGCTGAGTACAGAATATCAAAACCATGTCATCACCTGAGACCTGAGAACTTGGTTTTATTTTTTCATTTTTTCACATTTATTTAAAGGATCACTGATTCAACAACAAACATTCTGATCCACTATGTGCCAGACACTATCCTAGGTGCTGAAGACATAGTAATTAAGACCCTCTCTCTGCACAGGTAATTCAAAAGTGAAATCTCAGCGGTTTCCAATTACTCCATACTATAGCACTTAGAGTTGGCAGAGAGTATTTAAGAATGCAAACATTAAGTGTGGACATTTTGAAGATCCACCTACATACAGTTTTCTGAGCTCCCCCGTGTGATTTCACTGCTCCATGACTTGCATATTCTGCCAACTGTTCTCTATCTGGCTGGACAATCTTGATCCTTTAACCAAATAAACTCAACTTCATCTATTCCTTGAAAGTCTGCCCTGAATTTTACCTGCCCCCAGAAAGGTTGAGTCCACTCATCATACTTTGTGACTTGCTCCATTATAGCACTCCTCACACTCTCCATGTTAATTAGTGGTTTGCCTATTTATCTTCCCCGACTGACTACAAACATCTATACAAGGACCACGTCTTAATTTTTATGTTTGTGGAGCCTAGAACAGGACCAGACATATAATAAGCACTCAATAAATGTATACTGAGAAAAGGAATGAACCAATCAATCAGATATAACTGTCAAATAGCTCAGCCTTTAATTTCACAATTGTGTTCCTAGAAGCTAGCAACTACAACTCATACCTCTGAGATACCCCCAGTATCAGAGCAACTATTTTATATTTACTGCTTGAATTTCTACCCAGGGAGATCCCAGAGCTGCATCTGTTCAAAATTTATTGAAGATAGGACCTTGAGGAGGAGATTTTTGAGTATTCACTGTTCCCTGAATGGGGCTCAAGTGCTGGTATTTTCTAAGTTGGAGAATCTGGAAAGAAACTTACTTTTCTCTAGCTATGAAGATCTTTCTCCAACAGCAAAAAATGGAGTCAAGCCAAGAAATTCAGGCTTCACACAAACCTTGCTGTCTCTAGAGAACAGTGGGGTTTTTTTGCTCTTAAGTAAGTATAGAAGAGAATTCTTTAAAAAAAATTAAAAACTAGGCTTCAGATACTGGTGTTCATTTTTTTGAGACAAAATATCAATGTGGAGCTAAAGAACATTAAAGGTCTTTATCATGGAATGTGATATTGAACATTAAAAAAAATAGGCATTGGGGATTCCTGGAAAGATGGCAATTTGAGGACATGTGTCTGACTCATTTCCATTATCATCTTTGAAATGATAAATAGAACATAAAAATAAAGAAAATCCTGTATCAAATTATAAATTGGGAAAAGAAAGGACATAAGAAACTTTGAAGACTTTTTGATTGATAAAGTTTAGGTGGGCTGCATGGAAAGCAAACCAGTTTATTTCAAGGTTCAGCAAACTATGGGCTGTTTTTCTAATTAAATTTCACTGGAATACAACCGTGCCTACTTATTTATGTATTGTTTAAGGCTGCCTTCCAATAAAACAGCAGATAGAAGTAGCTTTGACAAAGACAGTATCTCCTGAAAGCCTAAAATATTTACTGTCTGGTCCTTTACCTAAAAAGGTTGGCGATCTTCAATCTATTCCTACTCTTTTCCACCCATTAAGGAACAGCTCACCTAAAATGAAGACATGTACTGACTGGGAGGAATGATGGCTAGAAATTAAGACAGGCAGATGGACAGTCAGCAACCTAGGACTCCCACAATTGCCCCTGCAACCACAGAAATACCAGTGGCCATCCTAATCAGATAACCCACAGCTGTGTGATTTCTGACCCACCTTTGGTACTGTGGGCCTCCACTAGGCAAATACATGGAGCTGTACCCAGGTAATTTCTGCCTGTCATCAGTAATCATTAATTTTTCAGCTGAGAGGAATAGCCTCCTGATACACAGCCTCTGAATTTGGCATCTGCCCTATACCCCCAGGCTGCTTCAAGTATACACTGGCAAAGGAAAAATAAACTTCCCCCTTTGGCTAGGAGATTTGAAATTGAGTACACACAGAATCTGACAAGACCCACGTCAGACCCTAGCTTTGGAAAAGCATAAAACTCTTTTGGAAAGTATAAGCAGAGGGAGAAAATTCACTAAAAAAAAGACAAACTTTCTACAGCTCACAAAACGAGGACCCAGACTGAGAAATAAGAGCTAATGTCTTCCTAAGAAAATTACTATAAAATTAAACAGTTTTTAAACTTTCTAGCTACTTTCTCAGCATATTCCAAGAGGCTATCTTGTTTACAAAACTAGAACAGGTAGTCACGAAGAGGGAAGATAATACTTCATTGAAGCAAAAAATGCCATTGCTAAATTAAAAAGTACAATCAAATCAGTAATTGGTGTGATCATGCCAAAGCATCCCTGGCCTCCCAAAAGACAAAGATCCTTTGGTTTGTAAAAGGTTTAAGATGCTGGTAACCAGGAGATACACAGAGGCGTCATGGGAACAGAAAGCGCATTTCTACAGGGTCAACCCTAAGGAGTAAATCTGCACAAATAGACGTACAGTTTATGCTTTTACCCACAAAGTAATAACCTTCCCAATTTCCAGCCATTTTAGCTCCATTCTTTTTCCACAATCATAGCAACTGAAAACATTACAAAGTAAAGTTGGGATGGGAGGGTGTCTAATTGGGTAAGCATATTCCATTTGATGCTTTTCACCTTTTTCTTACAACTTGCCATACAAAGTACTAGCCAAATAACACGTCAAAAGACTCAGACCTGGATGACAATAATGTCCTACTATCAAAATCTCCAATTAACATGCATGCATACCAAACAGACACATTAGATAAATCCAATAGATCATGAGAGGGAAGGGAAGGAGCCCAATCATTCTGGCCTGACTGTATCCTGATGGAATGGTTCTTAAAGTAGGGTCTCCAGAGAGCATCTGCATTACCTGGAAACTCGCTAGAAATGCAAATTCTTGGTTCTTACCTCAGATCTACTAGGTTAGAAACAGACTGAAGAGACTGTCTGAACTTCTGTCTGAAGAAACAGACTCAAATTTTGTTTTAAGAAGTCCTCTGATTCTGATACAAATCACAATTTGAGAACTACTGCCATCAGCACACACACAAAAAAATAGGCTAGTAAGAGGCCTGAGGACAGTGGTTCTCAATCTTGGTTGCATACTAGCATGACCTGGAGAGCATTAAATATTTCTGAGGCCTTCTGAATCCCAGAATAACTAAATTTAAATCTCTGGGAATGGATTCATTTGACTCCAAACCAAGTTTGAGAATTACTGTTTCTTAAGCAAAAGGGAATCCTGAATGTAAGTAATGGCACCAAGATAAGAAATGAAAATGCATGCCATTGAAGAAGGTATTGATAGAGACAAGAAACAAACCCAAGCAATAGTGTAATTTAGGATTTGAACTGTGACCAAAAAAATAAAGAAAGAGAGCTATAAAATTACCTGATCTGGAGAGCAAATGGAGAGGAATTCAGGCTGGCATGGTCTTTGAGCATTTTTGAATCTTACACTGGGTGCACAGGGGAGCACACCTAAAAACAATGAAGGAAAAAAGAGAGTCATGGGAAACAAATCCAGGAAACCCAACACATCTGTGATTCCCAAAGTTGTCTGCACACTGAAGTCACCTGGGAGCTCTGACTGCTTCCAGTGTCTGTGTTCCATCTCCCAGAGAATGTGATTTAATTAGACTGAGTGTGACTTAGAACTTGGGAAGTTTCAAAAGTTCCCCAGGCGAACTTAATATGTAAACAAGTTTAGGAACCATTGCAATATATGTGGGATAGATATTCCGGAAGAATATGACCAAGTACACAGGAGAGGCACAAAAAAAAAATAGAAGAAACCGAAGAAAATGATCCTGAGATGAAGTAAGATCTGTGTCTCATCATCAAAGGGGCCCACTGGTGCTTACTAGAAGTTCAAAGGAACCAACTCAGGTATAGATAGCTTCATAAGTCATTGAATTTCAGGGATACAGAAAATATCACAGAAGAAACAAGGCAGGTAAAAACTCATGTTAAAATGCAACTCAGAAAGAAAAAGAACCAATGTCCACACAGTTCTAACCGTAGGTAGGAAGACACAAATCGTAATCTAAACACAATAACCTGCCAAATCCTCACTCATATGTAAAGGCAATCAATGATATTATCTTTGTGTACAGTATCAGAAGAGAATTGTGATGAGTAAAATTGAGAAGTCAAGAATGAGGGAGTGCTGGTATAAAAAAATTGATGCTGAGCGCAACAACCACTAAGCCAGTGGGTTCTTAAACCTGGCCACACATTGCAATGGCTAGGGAGCCTCTAAGAGCACCACAGCCTTGTTGCTACGCCCAGATATATGGGCTTAATTGGTCTAGAATGGGCCCCCCAAAAGTATTTTGAAGTAGTTCCCCAGGTGATTCTAATGTGTAGCTATGGTTCAGAATTACTGTACTAAAACACAGTTAATTAAATAATTATCACTAATAACAATTATTGAAAGATGTGTAATGAAAATAATTTAATAACAATCTGGCTCTAAACTTCCATATTATATTTACTCTTTCCTTGAGGGAAAAACAATGAAGTTAGTATATTATTACAGTCTAAACAGCTCTGCCTGAGGGAGAGTCTCGGTGCCCAGGAGCGGCAACCCTATGTGTATACACATATCCCTCTGATGTTAGGGAATGTCTGCCTCCTGCCCCAACATGAGGTTCAGGTCCAAGTGGGGATAAGAAAGTCGGGAGGCAGAGAAGGCCGGAGTTCAGGAGGCCAGGAATCTCCTGACACCACCTGTGTTTTCATGTGAGTCAGTCTGCATCTGTGAAGGGCGTCGTATCCCTTACAGGGGCCACCCTCAGATAATGCCTAAACTCCCAAGCAGCACGCTGGAGAAGGGTGGGGATGAAGTAAATAAATAACAAGGATGTTTCCTCAAAGGGAAAGTGTTGAGTTTTCAACAGAACAAATTATAAAAGAGAAATTTTAAAAAGAGTATAGAATATGTGCAGTTCTTTTTCTTTTTGTTTTCAATCTTGAAATTAGAGGGGAAAAAAAGTATTTGTGGTGGTAAAACTTAGCCAGTGTAAGCAAGCGAAAGCATAAGCTAGAATTTCCCAACCTCAGCACTACTGACAGTTTGGAGTCAGATAATTCTTCATTGTGGGGGCTGTCCTGTGCACTGTGGGCTGTTTAGCAGCATCTGTGCTCTCTGCTTACTAGATGCCAGGTATGCAACCCTCCCCTCAGAACCAGAAGCGTCTCCAGACATTGCCTGATATCCCCCGGGGGCCAGAGCGTGCAAATCACCCTTGAGTGAAAACCACCGGTGAAAACTAAAGTTCAGTATTCTTTCAGAAAAATTAGAGATTCGTTTTCACCCTCCCAAGTGTGTACTAAATATGATCTTATATCTATACAACTTGTTCTTGACATTGTTATTAGAGATAAAAAATAAAGGTGGTTTAAGTACATTCTGGAACAGTGTAAAGGTAACCATTCATAGGAAGAAAACAGACTTTATATCCTCTAAATCACTTAAGATAGAAAAAGAATTTTTAAAAAATGTCTATTTGTCAAGTGATACAAATTACTAAAAGCAGAAAGTTAAAGCAGGGTGACAGAGAACCAAATGTAACTAGTGAAAATGACTATGAATGGAATAAACTTCCCCACTAGGATACAAAGAATTGCCTATGAGGGTCAAAATCCACAAATTCAACCAGTGAGGGGGAAAAGAGGACTTAAAGGCCATACAAAATTTACCTGGCAAAGCAAACCAAAAGGACAAAGGAGCAGGGATACTATTGTTCAGATAAAGGTGAAGTTAATGCTTCAAGCCTTAGAACCCAAAAGATTTATTCTATAGTTAAGAAAGTTAAAATAGCTTGAACTCAGAAGACCGTAGAATAATGAGCTACTATTATTTCTTCTTTCTACACTGCTGTAATACCTAAACTTGAGCTCCTTGAGGGCAGCTGCTGACTCTTATTTACCGTGTATTCCCAGGACCACTGTGTCTGCCAAGGACATCACCCTCATTTAAAAATATTTGTTGGCAAAGGGACTGTGTTCACATGATGCACGGATCCTGTGAAGTTCAGTGATTCATTCCCATGTATTTCCATTTCCTGATCTCTAATAGGAGAGGTCCCATCTCTCCCACCTCTATGTTGCCCTGTTTTATCCTCCCCGCCTCCATTTTTTTAAATGCCAGTTGCCTAAATTAGGCCTCAAAATTAATGTCAAGCTTACAGGACGTGCAGACATTAAGGATCTCCCACCTCAGGCAGTTTATATTGAGAAACTAGTTATTAATCTGAAATGCTATAAGACCTATATTCAGCAAAACTATAAGGTAGTGTTGCTATGAGAACAGTCCTGTCAGATGGGATTACATTTGGACAGATTTTTCTAGCCCCGTATCTTTCAGAGAGAATATTGCCTTGAAATGGTAGGCAAGGCTAAAAGCTCTTTGAGATTAGCCACACTGTGTTTTCCATTTTGCTAACCCTGAGCCTGGCTCACAGTAGGTGCTTAGTAAATGGGAGTTGAAAGTGAATTAATGGAAGGTCCCATGATTTTTGTTCCTGGATGGGGCCTTCAAAGTGCCATTCTTTCCCTCTAAAATTCTTAAAAGCTGGAAGAGAGTCTTTTAAAAACACAACCTCCAGGGGCGCCTGGGTGGCTCAGTGGGTTAAAGCCTCTGCCTTCGGCTCGGGTCATGATCCCGGCGTCCTGGGATCGAGCCCCACATCGGGCTCTCTGCTCAGCAGGGAGCCTGCTTCCTCCTCTCTCTCTCTCTCTCTCTCTCTCTGCCTGCTTGTGATCTCTGTCTGTCAAAAAAAAAAAAAAAAAAACAACACAACCTCCAGGGGCGCCTGGGTGGCTCAGTGGGTTAAGCCTCTGCCTTCGGCTCAGGTCATGATCTCAGGGTCCATAGGATTGAGCCCCACATCAGGCTCTCTGTTCGGCAGGGAGCCTGCTTCCCCACCCCCTCTCTCTGCCTGCCTCTCTGCCTGCTTGTGATCTTTGCCAAATAAATAAATAAAATCTTCAAAAAAACAAAAACAAAAACAAAACCCACAACCTCCATTTGAATGAGGGGAGTGTGAGTACATGGACTGGTCACAATGGTGCCACTTGACTTGTCACCCTTGAGCTCTGACTGCTACACAGAGGAAGCCCTGGAAAAAGTATCAAGACACTGACTCCCAGCAGTTAGCTCAAGTGTGCACCCATCCTTCCTGTTCCCTGCCCCTCCAAATTAAATAGCACCAAAGAAAAAATATCGGTCTAACAAGGTCTTATTTAATGTTCCAGACGGACTCAAATCCATATTGATCACATTTCAATTTGAAGCTGGAGCCTGCAGCAATAAGTGAGATCAATAGGAGGCCTTCATTCAAATATCTCATCTGCTAAAAAAACAAAACAGAAAAGATTCTAGCACTGTACAAAATATGAGGTTAATGAGAAAGTCAGATTTTTTTTAAAAAATAAGCTATTTAAGAAGATATAACCAAGTACTTATGCTTATGATAGTTTTGAACATTTTTAAACAGAGGAGAAGAGGTATTTTTAGACAGAAAAAAGAAAGGAAATCACTAAGACTTGCCCAAAGCCCTTACTGATTTAGTTGCAAGATTTACCTGCTGTGTTTCTATGGATTTTTTTTTCTTAATGTAGTTCTAAAAATACCTTTTGTGGATGCTGAATATGGCTTTTTACATGGATTCAATCAGTGAGTGCCTCTCTGTGCCCAGCATTGTGCAGACTGCTAGGAAGTGTCCCAGAGAAATATAGGACACAGCCTCTAAGGTCTAGGGCTGCACAGTCCTATGTGGCAATGGGAACAGAAAAACAAAGATGATTAAGATACAAAACAATATTGCAATAAAAGTCAAAATATGTGATCCAAATAAAGACCGTCAATAAAGATGAAATAAAAGCCTTAGAAAGGCAACTAAGGAAGAGCTAAAGAATGAGATTTGGAGTAGAGAGACCTCTGCCACTACCCATTTCCTTAAGATAATTTCCAACCTCTTCGTGTGTCTGTTTCCTCAACTATAAAACAAGGAGGGTGATATACCTACATCATGAGGCTACTGTGGGGGAACAGGTGTCAAGAACACACCTGGCTAGTGAGAGTTTAAAGAAGGGAAGATCTGTGTGCATCTATGCAAGCCAAAAGACCCAGTAGAGGAGATATGGCTTGTAACCTGGCATAGACTGGAGAAAAGTTGATTTGGGGCAAGTCATTTCCTTTTCTGGGTCTCAGTTGTTTTCAGCAAGGTGATGCACTTAAATGCTTCAGCACACTGTTTCTATTTCTAAGAAACAAATGAACCTGGAACATGGCGGCTTTAATACAACATTTATTTTCCTCACTAGCTGCAATGTAGGCAGTGCTTGGTGGGGACAGCTGTCTCTGGTCTACTGGCAGCTCAAAGCCTAGGGCTTGGAATCATCTGAAGGTAGTGGATACTGCTGAGATCTTAGCTAAAGTTACTGGAGAGAGCACCAACATATTGCTCCCCCATGTGGCTCATGGCTCTGTACAGCTGGTACCTGTGTTCCAAACGTAAATGTACAAAGAGTGAGAAACTGTACCCTTTCCTCTGACCCAGTGTCAGAAGTGACAGCATCACTTCCCCCACACCGTAGTGGTTGGAGCCCATGCAGGTTCACAGGAAGGGGAAACTGACATCATCTCTAGATGGGGAGTGGCAAGATCTAAAAGAACATGTGACACCAGAAATTCTACTATAGCTATTTTGGGGAACTACAGTGTGCCACACCTAATATACTTTCCAAAGTGTTTGCAGTCATTAGTAGTAGTAACAGCAGTATTGGAAAGGGGAAGTTTGATGCAAGATACCAAAGATTAGCAAGGCATTCAGCAAACATGTTCTTATTATGGACAAAAATATAAGTAAGACACAGTTGCTGCCTTGTGGAACTTAGGACCACCCAAACAACTATAACTTAACATGTTAAGCTCTAGAACAGAGAACGTGAAAAGCACTGGAGCAAAGAAAAGAAAAGACCCTTTCATGAGAATGGGAGATTCTTGGGTGACAATGTACCCACTATAGGGGTCAGGAGCAGATCCAGGTTTTGTGGCGTCTGTAGCTTATACAATCTGAGGGCCTTCTTAAAGAAAAGGAACACAAAATTGCAAATGCAAAATCAGGTACAGCACCTTCAAAAGGGCCTATGAAAGTGAGGAGCCCAGTTTCAGCATCACATGAAATTGGTTCAGATGAGATCTAAATTAAAGAGGAAAGGAAGTGAGGCCAAGGGGGGATGGACAGATTCAGAGGAAAGGGAAGGATGAAGGGTCTTACCTTAAAGGTTGAAGGGATCAAAACAGGGAACAAGACAGTGAAAGGACAGGAAACATCTTTGAGGGAAGGTAACAGCAGGAAGTAAAACAGATACAGAGCTGGATCTGGTTTGGACAGCCTGGGATGCCAGGAAATGAAGTTAGGATTTTACACTATGATCAACTAAAATTTACTGGAAGATTCTGAAAATGAGAGTGAAATGATTTATGAAGCTTAGTAGGCAGAAATGATCGGAGTGGGGAAAACATTTGTCACAACTTTTGATACCTAAAAGCTCTTTGTCAAAGTCCCAGACCAGATAATTGGCATTTAGCTTTATTGTTTCTGCTAAACACATGACTAGGTCAGTTATAATAGCTAAAAAATAGTAAATCAGAGTATTTTAAAACATGGCAAATGCTATGTATATTTTTGGCATATTTGTTCTTTGGGACATTATTATGCAGTTACTAAAATCATAGTTATTAAAAGCCTTTACAAGCAGAAAACACTTAAAATTTCAAGTGATAAAAGCAGGACATAAAATTATGTGTGTATATATATATAAAAATATATATATGTACATATATATGCATGTGTAGATATGTCCTTTTTTTTTTTAAGATTATTTATTTATTTGTCAGAGAGAGAGAGAGAGAGCGAGCACTGGCAGACGGAGGCAGAGGGAGAAGCAGGCTCCCTGCCGAGCAAGGAGCCCGATGTGGGACTTGATCCCAGGACACTGGGATCATGACCTGAGCCGAAGGCAGCTGCTTAACCAACTGAGCCACCGAGGCGTCCCTAGATATGTCCTTTTAAGTAATATAGTTATATATTTGAGTACATAAAAAACTACTGTAAGAAAACATCTCAAAATATAACAATGTATCCGCCTGATGGCTAATGATGATGAACGTTTTTTCATGTGTCTGGTAGCCATTTGTATGTCTTCACTGGAGAAGTGTCTGTTCATATCTTCTGCCCATTTTTTGAAATGATTATCTGTTTTGTCTGTGTTGAGTTTGAGGAGTTCTTTATAGATTCTGGATATCAACCTTTTGTCTGTACAGTCATTTGCAAATATCTTCTCCCATTCCGTGGGTTGCCTCTTTGTTTTGTTGACTGATTTCTTTGCAGTGCAGAAGCTTTTGATCTTGATGAAGTCCCAAAAGTTCATTTTCACTTTTGTTTCCTTTGCCTTTGGAGACATATCTTGAAAGAAGTTGCTATGGCTGGTATCGAAGAGGTTACTGCCTATGTTCTCCTCTAGGATTCTGATGGATTCCTGTCTCACGTTGAGGTCTTTTATCCATTTCAAGTTTGTGTATGGTGTAAGAGAATGGTCGAGTTTCATTCTACATATAGCTGTCCAATTTTCCCAGCACCATTTATTGAAGAGACTGTCTTTTTTCCACTGGATATTTTTTCCTGTTTTGTCGAAGCTTATTTGACCGTAGAGTTGAGGGTCCATATCTGGGCTCTCTACACTGTTCCACTGGTCTATGTGTCTGTTTTTATGCCAGTACCATGCTGTCTTGGTGATCACAGCTTTGTAGTAAAGCTTGAAATCAGGTAACGTGATGCCGCCAGTTTTATTTTTGTTTTTCAACATTTCCTTAGCAATTCGGGGTCTCTTCTGATTCCATACAAATTTTAGGATTATTTACTCCAGCTCTTTGAAAAATACCGATGGAATTTTGATCGGAATGGCATTAAAAGTATAGATTGCGCTAGGCAGTATAGACATTTTGACAATGCTTATTCTTCCGATGCAAGAACGTGGAATGGTCTTCCATCTTTTTGTGTCTTCTTCAATTTCTTTCATGAGTGTTCTGTAGTTCCTCGAGTACAGATCCTTTACCTCTTTGGTTGGGTTTATTCCCAGGTATCTTATGGTTCTTGGTGCTATAGTAAATGGAATCGATTCTCTAATGTCCCTTTCTGTATTTTCATCGTTAGTGTATAAGAAAGCCACTGATTTCTGTACATTGACTTTGTATCCTGCCACGTTACTGAATTGCTGTATGAGTTCTAGTAGTTTGGGGGTGGAGACTTTTAAGTTTCAAATTAAAACCACATTGAGATACCATCTTACACAGTTAGAATGGCCAAAATTAGCAAGACAGGAAACAACGTGTGTTGGAGAGGATGTGGAGAAAGGGGAACCCTCTTACACTGTTGGTGGGAATGCAAGTTGGTACAGCCACTTTGGAGAACAGTGTGGAGATTCCTCAAGAAATTAAAAATAGAGCTTCCCTATGACCCTGCAATTGCACTACTGGGTATTTACCCCAAAGAGACAGATGTAATGAAAAGAAGCGCCATCTGTACCCCTATGTTTAAAGCAGCAATGGCCACGGTCGCCACACTGTGGAAAGAACCAAGATGCCTTCAAGGGACGAATGGATAAGGAAGATTTGGTCCATATACACTATGGAATATTATGCCTCCATCAGAAAGGATGAATACCCAACTTTTGTAGCAACATGGATGGGACTGGAAGAGATTATGCTAAGTGAAATAAGTCAAGCAGAGAGAGTCAATTATCATATGGTTTCACTTATTTGTGGAGCATAACAAATAACATGGAGGACATGGCGAGATGGAGAGGAGAAGGGAGTTGAGGGAAATTGGAAGGGGAGGTGAACCATGAGAGACTATGGACTCTGAAAAACAACCTGGGGGTTTTGAAGGGGCGGGGGGTGGGAGGTTGGGGGAACCAGGTGGTGGGTATTAGGGAGGGCACGTATTGCATGGAGCACTGGGTGTGGTGCAAAAACAATGAATTCTGTTACACTGAAAAGAAATAAAATATATATATATATATATATATAACAATGTATTTGATTGGTTGCCATATGGTAATTTTTTTCACACTTTTGCCTTTATGTATTTTTAATAATGTGCATGTATCGATTTAATAATTGGATACAAAAAATAATTTAAAACATTACTTTTCCAGGTCTATTCCCAAATATTACCTCCTTAGGAGGACTTCTCTGATGCCTGATGCCTCTCCAGATTACCCCACATCTCCAGACCACAGACACTTAATCCTTTTCTTCAAAACCCACTAGAACTGCCTGTATTTCTCTTGTCACATCATCATATTCAACATTCTGTTTTAGCTTTTGTAGTAGCCCCCACAAGAAGATAAATCCCACAAGGAGGGGGACAAAGGCTACAATTCTATTTCATATTTGGTGTTAAATTGTTACAGAATTCGATTGGGTTCAAGGTCCATTGGCAGTTGTGTAGGACAGAGTGCAAGCAATAAGGGATAGGTGACAAGTTCCATAAAGGAAAAGTGCAAGCCACATTCCAGTGACCAGTGGCCATCCAAAGTAAGTGGTAGCAATACTAATACTAAGGGCAATGGCATCTGCCATCTCATTTGACCCTTAGAGGAGTTCTGTGAGGAGCAGAAATTCTTCACCACAAGATTAAATGAGATCGTATATGTCAAGCACTTATGTGTGTGGCACTGAGTGGGTAAACCAGTGGTAACAGTTTTTATGGTTTTCTGTGATTTGCTCAAAGTCACAGAACTCAACAAAGTGCGAGGACTGGAATTTTCTAGTCCCACTTCCTTTTTTCCCACTCTGGCACCATCGTAGGCCTGGCAATCACCGGTCATTCTTCCCTCCAAGGATTCCTGGTGCTGATCTGCCCCTGTAACTAAGAAGGGTGAACTGCCTCTTGCTATCTTGTGCTTTTTAATTCAATGATTCAGTCCCTTCTTCAGTGACTCTGATCACCATAATGGTTCCAGGAAAGGCAATAAGACATTTTGAAAACTGAAAAGTATTTTCTTATATTTAGTATCATTGGCCCACAAGCTTCCCAGTAACAAATGCAATTCTTCTTGAAATGAAAGCATCTCTCATGGCCATTATTCTGATGATAAGAGCATTCATGTACTAAGTGACCACAATGTGCTCTACCAGGTAACCTGCATGAGTTAGCTCCATGTAATTATGCGAGAAAACCTATGAGGTATGCATTAGCAACTTCATTTTTCACATTTTCACTGAGGCTCAGGGAGGTCAACTAAATTGCCCAAAGTTCTGATTTAGTAAATCACACATTTAAATCTGCCTTGCTGCAAGGACGATGCCTGTTTCACTTTGCCATATAGTAATCAGTACATGAAAGTAATGATCATATAGTAAGCAATCAACAAATACACCACAGCAATGACCATATAGTAGGTAATCAGTAAGTACCGCATAGTAACGACCAGGCAGTAGGTGGTTAATAAATACACCTTTAGGTGACATAACTGTGACCCTCATGTCCTCACTGATTCCACCACCTTTGTTTGGGTGAGGTGGATGGGAGACAAAGAGAAAGGGGTAAAAGATGCTCTTGTCCTGCCAACATTGTTCTATTTATTCACCTCCTACTAGACTCTAAGCATCAAAACCCAGAAACCCCGCCGTCAATCCAAGTCGACTTTAACTTCCTCTCCAGGTCCTCAGTGTGGAAGATGCACATCACCTGCCCTTCTTTCTGCAGACCTTGACCTTCCACTTTCCTCCCCTTCCTAGACCTTCTGTCTGAGCCCTCCCGGCAGGCTGGCAGCCACTGCAGGCACATCAAGAAAAGAAGAGGAAGCACACTTAGAATGAACAAGATACTAGGGCATTAGGTCAGAAGCCTTGTCTCTGTCAACTCTGAGGTGACAGGAGCAAAAATGGAAGCCGCTGAGGGGAGGAGAAGCAGCCCATGGTTTTCAGAAGCTCAGCCTGGTTGGTGGATGTGGCGGTTCCTTCTCTTTGGGAAGGTAGTGGGCAGAATAATCACATTGCTCCCCAAAGCTGAAAGTTTGGGTTTTCTCCTTTTGTGCAAGCTGCAGTGCTGTTTCTACCACCTGCCAAGGGCCAGCTGCCAGCTCCTTTGGGAGGCATTGTTTCGTTTTAAAGCAGGGGTGGAGGGAAGATGGAGTGACTCTGGCTCTTTTCTTTCCGGAGAGCATTTTGTTCCTTCTGCTGTCAAGAAGCCTTTGTACAGACAGGTCTTTATTCCCAGGGCAGAAGAACTGGAGACAAGCATTAGACATTTGCCAATTCTTGATCACTTTCCTCACCCTTTATACTTTGTTCTCTTGAAATTTGTTTAGACCGTGCCTTTTCCCTGAAAGGCTTTGAGACCTTTTTCAAAATAAGGTTTATCTACAGTAAGGATATAAAATAGGAACAGAGAAGAAGAAAGGCGAGTCGAGGGAAAAAGCAGCAGTACATATTTTAAATGTAAAGATAAGCAAAGCTGCTGGGCTTACGTGTTAAAAATTAAGCTTTGCAATTAAAGCTAAAAATTAAGCTTTAAAAATTGTCTCTGAGACAAAAAAAAAAAAATTGTCTGAGATTCCTGCCAGCTAGGACAAGAGGGGAAACACAGCATGTTATATAACTGTTATACTAGGATCAAAGAGGAATATAATCTTAAATGGCCACTTCGGGTAATTGTTTATACCTGCCTTAAAATAGTCCAGGCTATAGTCATTATGACCATGCTGCATGGACTAGGACTCAGCAGCTCTGAGGAGCCATTCAGATGGGCGTCAGAGAGAACAGATTCAAAATTATTTTCTTTGTTGAATCCTGGCCCAGCCAAAGAGGGGAACACTCTTCCGTCCAAGATCCTTAGTTCTCTCTGAGTTCTCTTTAAAGGGTATCAACTCAGCCTTCTTTTCAGTTGGCTGTTAACAAATGGCACTATACTTAATGGGCTCCAGTCTTCACATTTGCTGAGGAGTACGACCTCCAGCTTTTACCACCTTCTATCTATCAAGTTTACTGAGGGAAGCAATATTTATTGGGAGGGGATCACTCAAAAGATTTCTTGTCTACCTTCTTCCAGATACACAATATCTACCATGGGATTAGGTCAAGTCATCTAGGAAGTGAATAACTTCCATGATGGTAGACAAGGGATTTCTGCCCAACACCCTTCCAGGGCCTTCTCTGAATTGCTTAAATACCTTTACTGAGTTGCCTCCTAGTCTGCTGCCATTGCCCTGTGGTAAGAGGTGGTCAAAAACACCCAGCCCTGTTGAATGCATTGCTGCTGCTTCTTGCAGACACTGAGGCAGAGCTCTGCCAGAGAAGCCTTGAGAGAAACATGTCCCTCAACCAGGAATAAGTATTCTTTGAGGAACTGGCATGCTTTCATATTTCGGACCCAGACTGGTAGGGCTGATTTTATTTTCTCCTTAGAATCAGCTGATTTGAAGCTCAGAGCTGAATTTGGGCCCTAGTAAGAAAGGATAGAGGACTTCATGCTACTAATCCTTGAATAAGCCTTGATGCTGAAGCCCACAAATGAAGCTACTCAAGTTCGCATTCTGCCTCAGCTTTTTTTTATCCGTCTTTAATTTTGCAAAGTTTTCTTTATTTCATTAAGCTGTCTCTAGTTCTTTCTGGAACAAAGTAGATATAATAAGCACACTTACTAAAAGACAGGAGAATGCATACTAATTCCTCAAGGGAGACAAAGGTTTTCCCTGGCACTAAACTCTGAAAGAAAATAGCTAAAATGAGGGCATGACTCAGAGGTTATGGAATGATGGAATGAACATGATCCTCAAAGGTAATTTTATAACAAATACAGAAGCTGCATTTTTACCTTTTTTCCCCCTTTTAAAATGCGTCTTTGACAAAAGCTAAGAGTCTAGGTAGTTGCTCAGTGTCCATCGACAGCAAAATGGATAAATAAATCATGATATACCCCACAAGGGAATATTAAGCATAAATAATAGTAAACAACCTACAACTACACACAAAGGTATAGATGAGCATCACAATGGTAATGTTCAGATAACGAAGGCAGACAAAAGAGCACCTATGAGTGATTCCATTTACATCAAGTTCAAGACCAGGCAGGGCATCGAGGGTATTAAAAGGCAGGATAGTCACTTCCCCTGACGGTGATAGCTCCTGGAAGAGGACACAAAGGAAGGCTTCTGAGATGTTGCTACTGGTTTTTTCCTGACATGGGTGCCAGTTACTTGGCTATATCTACCTTGTGAACACTTAGGATTTAAGTACTTCCACCATATGTTGTACTCCGATAAAAAGTTTGTGTGTTTTTTTTTTTTTAAAGATGCATACCTACACTAAGTGACGAGAATGCTGAAGTCCAGCCTCACCCTTGGAGTTGGCCATAAATCTGGTTTCAGCCTCAGCTTTGAAAGGCCAAAGAACCAAATGCCTATTTCAAAGTGGGTTAAAGCCTCTGCCTTTGGCTCAGGTCACGATCCCAGGGTCCTGGGATCGAGCCCCGCATCCGGCTCTCTGGTCAGCAGGGAGTCTGCTTACCCCCCTCTCTCTCTGCCTGCCTTTCTGCCTACTTGTGATCTGTCTGTCAAATAAATAAATAAAATCTTTAAAAAAAAAAAACAATTTCAGCATTCAAATGGTTAAATAAATAGAAAAGTAAGTTGACAATATAAAAGCTAAGAGAATATGTTAGCTAGTTAACTTACATTTTGAGCCAAGGAATTATTTAAATATAGAAATTTAAATAACAATGCAAAGTGGAATAATAGAGATTCAATTGTATCATATTTCTAATCCTTGTAGAATTGTTTGGTGTATTAGCATCCATTATATTAAAAAAAACCTTTAAAGAGTATATTTAAATTGTCGTTATTTAATTCTACTTAGGCCAAGAATCTTTTAAGAAAAAGTCTTATTTGGGAATTCTTCACATTTTGTGAGGACAAATTAAAAGAAGAATGTCAAATTCGCCATATCAAAATTTCATGAGGAGGAAAACTCCAGAATCTTGTGTTATCTTCAGTCAAATTGTCTTTGGTCCAGACAAAATGAAAAATAAAAAGAATATGGTGGGAATGTAATGTTCCCATAGCAGGTACAGCCACTATGGGAAATAGTAAGGAGGTTCCTCAAAAAATTAAAAATAGATCTACCATATGATCCAGTAATTCCACTATGGGATCTATCTGAAGAAAATGAAAACACTAATTCAAGAAGGTATATGGACCTCCTTGTTCATTACAGCAATTATTTACAATGGCCAAGTTATAGAAACAATCTAAACATCCCATTGACAGATGAATGGATAAAGATGTGGTGTACATATACATAATGGAATATTACTAAGCCACAAAATAAATGAAATCTTGCCATTTGCAACAACATGGATGAACCTTGAGAGTATTATGCAGAGTAAAAAAAGTCAGAGGGAGAAAGACAAATACCACATGATTTCACTTATAAGTGGAACCTAAAAAACAAAACAAACAAATGAAATTTTAAAAACCCAGACTCATAGATACAGAAAACAGATTGGTGGCTGCCAGCAGGGAAGGTGGTTGGGAGAGTGGGGAGAAATGGGTGAAAGGGAAGGAAGAAGTACAAACTTCCAGTTATAAAATAAGTAAGTCATGGGAATGTAATGTACAGCATAGGGAATATAGTCAATAATATCATATTAACTTTGTCAGGTAACAGATGGTAACTAGACCTATTGTTTTGCTCAATTCACAATGTATACAAATGCTGAATCACTATGTTGACCCCCTGAAACTAATATAATACAGCATGTCAGTTATACCTCAATAATAATACAGCCAGGGGCTTAGTATGTGTCTGGAACACAGTAGAAACTCAATAAATGTCACCCGTTTAAAAAAAAAAAAAGAAATATGAAGAAAAGAGGAAATTAACATGCATAAGGAACCCAAACACATTTTAGCCTCACCAAACTTCCACAAAACAACTGACTTGGCAAGACTACTTGAGAAAGACAGTTCCTGGTTTTCCCCCAGTGCAAGTAAACCTTTAAATGAAAGCTTGTTTAAAAGATGCTATACCACCCACTACTAAATACAAAGCATTTTCATTATTTAAAAGGAAAAGTCTTTTCAACTGACCAATCTATGTATCCTAAAGCCAAAGTTCCTTTTAGAACATGTGCTACTGAAAACCTTTTATCCTGAATTATATTCTGTTGTGTATGTAAGTCCAGTGATGTTATTAAGTATGCCAGTTTAAAGTGAGTTTCTGTGTAGTACTGGAAGTTCCTGCACTGTAATGACAAACCTCTAAAATCTGACTAATAAAATTTTAATAATAAAATTGTCATTGCACAGCAGAAGAAAGCATCAATGAAATGAAAAGGCAACCTACAGAATGGGAGAAAATACTTGCAAATCATATATCTGATAACGTAATACCTGAAATGTTAAAATATTAAATTAACTAAAATTAAATTAATATTAAAAATATTTTAAAAATTAAAAATTAAAAAACAACCCTCACACAGCACCTAGGTGGCTTAGTCGGTTGAGTGCCCAACTCTCAGTTTAGCTCAGGTCATGATCTCAGGGCTGTGGGACTGAGCCCCTCGTCAGGCTCTGTGCTCAGAGTGGAGTCTGTTTGAGATTCCCTCCCCTCCCTTTCCCTCTGCTCCTCCTCTGCTCATGGTCTCTCTCCCTCTAAAAGAAATAAATAAATAAAAATCTTAAAAAAAAAAAAACCTCATACAACTGAATAGCAAAAGAACAATCCAATTTTTAAAATGGGCAGAAGAACCAAACAGACACTCCTCCAAAGAAGACATCCAAATAGTCCACAGGTCCATGAAAAGGGGCTCAGCATCACTCATCCTCAAGGAAATGGCCATCCAACCCACAATAAGCTATCACCTCACACCTGCTGAAATGACCATCATCGAAAGAAAAGAGATAACAAGTATTAGAGAAGATGTGGAGGGGAGGAGAACCCTCGTGCTCTGTTGGTGAGAAAGTAAACTGGTGCAATCATTATAAAAAACAATATGGGGGTTCCTCAAATATTTAAAAATACACCCACCATATGATCCAGCAATTTCACTTCTGGGTATACATCCAAAGGAAACAAAATCACTGTCTCAAAAAGATTATCTGCACCCCCATTTTCACTGCAGCATTATCTACAACAGCCAAGGCAAGGAAACAAAAGGGAAGGAGAAAAGGGGAGGGAATCCCGCCATTTACAACAATATGGACAGACCTTGAGGGCATTACACTATGTGAAATAAGTCAGACAGAGAAAGACACATGCTATACAATCTCACTTACGTGTGGGATCTAAAAACCTGAATTTATGAAAACAGAGGCCGGGGTTGGACAGTAGAGAAAATAGGTGAAAAGGGTCAAAAGGTACAAACTACCAGTTAAAAGATGAATACGATGCAGAGCTATAATGCACAGCATGGTGACTATAGTTAACAATACTGTATTGTATATTTGAAATTTGCCAAGAGAGTAGATCTTAAGTTCCCATCAAAAGAAAAAAATTGTTACTACGTGAGGTGATTGATGTTAACTAGACTTATTGTGGTGATCTTTTTACAATACACACATGTGAAATTATTATGTTGTATACCTTAGACTAATACACGTTATATGTCAATTTAATCTCAATAAAACTGGAAAAAATTGGCATGACGACTTAAATAATACATCAGATTAATTCTTATCCCCTAAAAATTCATTCAAGGATAATGGTATTTGGCTTGAGTACTGACTTTAACATTTGGCCAATTTTTTACTCAGGCAACATTTCTACTTTTATTGAACATATAATTCAAGCTCAATATAGAAAGGCGAACCTGCCTGGGGCTAAGGTCTTGGGGTTAAAGGATTTGGCCTTGTGAAAGCCTCAACTGAACCCACCTCAGGGCCTTTGCACTCACTGTTTGCTCTGCCTGAAACATTTCCCCTAGGTCTTAACATCACTAGTATCTTGTCACCATTCAGGAATTAGGTCAAAGTCTCTTTTCCAGAGGCCCACTATGACATCCTAGTGACAGCAGAAATGCACTAGGCCTGGTCACATTCTGTCCCAGGCCCAGCACTCTGGATTGCTTTGTTTCTCTGAGGATTTATCACTAGTTGAAATTAATATGTTTTTTTCCTGTTCGCTGTTTCTATTCCATTAGGGTCTCAGCCCAGAGGATGGCAGTGAGAATAGACTTTTTTCTTTCTTCCATCTTCACTGGTGCACTGGAAGCTTCTGTTCGCATCTCCCATCACTGTCTAAGTGCTCCACCACCCTCAAGAGGAAGGGCGATATCATACAGCTCAAGACCATACTGACTAGGCAGTGAGCCCTGACCCTACTATTACTAACTCTGTGACGTCAGACAAGTTTCTCAATCTCACCTAGCTTATTTGAAAGACTACCTTTTAAAAGCTATATTTTATTTCTTAGGCTGTGTGGTTAGGTGTAGGTTGTTGTAAACTTGTATATATATATAAGTATTTATATATATAGTTGTATATATATTCAAATATATATACACAACTAATATTCTTTTATGTATTTAATTTTTAAAATATGTGAAGCACAAGTACAAAACACATAATCAACAAAGTTTGGCTTCCTCCCCTACCCCTTTTATTCTGCATTTTTGGAGCAAATTATGTCCCCTTCCAAATGTCTTGCCTTCCAACCATTTTTCTACACGGTAAGATTCTACTCATTCTTTTCTGTCTCTTAAAGGAAGTCTTCCCTGTCCTACTGGTAAAGTTTCTTGCTCCTTATTTCCCCAACAACTCGTATTTACTACATTAAGCTATAATTATTGTCTGCATGTTCATCTTCTCCACTCATCTGTAAGATGATTCAGAGCATAAAATATAGTTTATCCACCTCCGTATCCCAAGCACCTACCCCGGTCTCCTTTATATAGTGGGGACTTGGCAATTACTACATTAATAAGTTAAGGCACTGATAACTACACATGTAATCTTGAACAAATTACTTAATCTCTTTGTACTTACTTCAGCTGCTTCCTTTGTAAAATGAGGATCATATTATTACCTGTATTAGGAAGAATAATTACAAAGCTCCACGAGGGAAGGTACATACGTTTTTTTGTTCATGGCTGAATCCCCAGTGCCTAAAACAATGCCTGACACATGCAGTAGGCACTCAGTAAATACTTCTACCATGACCCAAGTCATATAATCCATGCAAAGTGCTTGGCAGAGTGCCTGACCTATATGTGCTCAATAAATGTTAGCTATTATTAGTAACTCTATTCTGGCCAGTGTCTGCCTCATTGAACACACATGGAGGCTAGAAAATTATCAGACGCTCTTTCAAGATGACATTTTCCCGGTCATGTAGCAATTCCCTCAGTCACCAGCACCAAGTCCTCCCTCCTTCACAGACCCTCTGTCTTCTTGAGTTTCTAGGGAACACCATCTCTTCTGAACTACTCCAATCTGGACTGCTAAGGACCCAGGCTGGACATGGTCATCCTGAGTCCCCATCTAGCGTGTGAGCTCCCTGAAGCGTTTTCTATTACCACCCCCAGCAATTCAGAGTGACTGATGGTTGGGTCCTTCTATTTATTGAGCTGGTGTGCTGCTCCACAACCCCTTGCCTTTAATTATAACCTCCTCCCACCCCATCCCCCTATCTTCAATCTCTCTCTACTTCTACCTCAATTCCTTCACTTCCTTGCAGAATTCTGCCCACAATTTACTAGATTCCATCTTTGGGGCTTGCTTCAGTTCGGTCTATTTTAAGCTTACCCAGATGTTTCTCATTCCAGGACTCCCCTGCCACCCCTGTAGGACTGCCCAGATCCCCAGGAGATCTGGTTTCCTCTGGGAAGAGCGGTTGCAACTGCAGCTGCTTCATGCCTGCTTCCTGCTCTGTCTGGGCCCCTCATGCTCAGCCCCACCTCAACCCATCCTCTCCCTACCTCGATTAGGATCTGCATTTATTCCACAGTCAAGTAGTGCACTCTGTGGGCTCCAACTGCGCCCTGCTGCCTTCTTGGGAAACTCCATGTCCACCTACCTCGCCCAGGCCCAAGCCCACAGGTGTCCCCCTTAGTGTTCAAAAGACAGTACTTCCTGATGGAGTGGTTGGGTGAAGAATGCAGCCCCCCATCACAGGGTGCTGACAGGTGCACTGGATCTGAAAGAGAGTAGTGAGCTGAGGCTGCTTTTTAGGGGAAAGGCTCCAGAACAGGCAGCTATGGTCACCTAGGATGAATTTTGGACATCTCGCAGATGCTGAAAGAAACAGCTGGCTCCAGGGATGTGCAATGGAATGATGTGTTCAGGCTGCTACTGCCTAGAACCTTGAAAGATATTGGCTTGGGGCCCCAGGGTCCCATTCCAGAAGACCAACTGCCTCACTGCTCTGGGTCTTTTGAGCTCCTGGAAGGCTTGGGACAGTGTGCACGCATTTCACTCCCCCAGTCTGGCCTCCTGCCGGCCCTCCCCTGCACCTTTGGGCCAGAGCCTGCTCTGCTACCTGGTCAGGCCCCATGGTGCTAGATGGTGTTGTTCTGTGGCTGGGTGGGTTGGGGTGGGGTTTGCGGGATGGGTGGTATGATGTGAGACTTAATCCTATTTCTGGGTCGTAGAGGGTACCCTAGCTGACTTAGGCAAAGTTCTTATGGTTGAGGAGCCCAGAGATGTAGATGTCCTCCCTGTCATTCATATTTATGTCGTCCTTTGGAGGCCCCTGAGGAAGTGCTTTATTTCAGGAAGTTCCTCTCCAAGGAAGCCCACCTCTGTCCTGGGTATCCCTTTCTTCTTCTTTTTAAAAACATTTTATTTATTTTGAAATTATAAATAATTATTTACTTATTTAATTTACATTTATTTATTTACTTATTTTTATTTATTTTGAGGCACAAGTGCGCACAAGCGGTGGGGGGTACAGGGAGAGGGAGAGAGTGAATCTTAAACAGGCTGCATACTGGGTGCATGGAGCCCAATGCGGGGCTCAATCTCAGGACCCTGAGATCATGACCTAAGCCAAAATCAAGGGTTGGAGGCTTAACCAACTGAGCCACCCAGGCACCCCCTGAGTATCCCTTTCTTCTGCAACCCATCAGGGGCTGTGAATTACAAGAAGGGAAGGGACATGCAATCTGCACTTGGACCTGGTGTAGCCTTAATAGGCAGGCTTTCCCTGAGGGCTCTGGAGCATGGGAGAATACTCATCATCTGCATTTCTCAGAAGTTCCTGGCATGCAACTAGCACTTGATAATTGTCTGTAAGGTACTTATGCAGATTCTACTCCTTCCTTAGAATCAAACTGATGATTCTCTAGGGCTTGGAGTTGCTTTCTGTTACACAGGAATACTAAAGCTCTACTCAGCTAAAGAAACAGTGGCTCTGCTTCAGAAAATGTGCCAAGCCCTTCTTGGAACAACCCAATAACCCACTGACAGTTTCCTGTTCCTGTCTCTGCAGTAGGTATTTAAAACACCAAATCTCACCGCTGGTTTCCTAACTCCATGATTTATGATCTACTTGGCCTTGGGAAAGTCAAGTCAACTCTCTGAGCCTTGGTTTTCTCATCTGTAAAACAGAGGTTAATCTACCTTTCATGGTTAGAGTTGATGTTTTTAACAGTGCCAGATAGTTTTAACCATTAGTAAAAATTATAAAGCTTGTAGGCTTTACTAGATCCTCAGCACTGTTTTAAGTACCTTATATGTGAAGTAGATCAAGCTATGTCACCCCAAAATATGGCATTTTGGCATGAGGATTATTTCAAGCCAAAGGCAACTGAGAATCAGCAGATGCCAAAAATCTGCCTTCACCTTCTCTGCCTGAAACCGGGGCATAAATTTTCCTTTGTGAAGGTGTATCCATCCACTCTGTGTACCAGGAAAAGGGAGCAACTCTTATCACCAAAGATGGAGAGTTGACATAGAGGTGAGTTTGCATAAACAGACTTACTAAAATAAGTCTTATCTTCCATTATTTCCCTATATTTCCCCCATATATTTCCTCATTACTTCCCCACAATGCATTATCCCCCAAAGTCCAAACTTCCTCTCCTTGGGTAAGATAGTATACATGCTCCCAAGTGTAACCACTTCTTTGAGTTTTCTTTCTTTTTTTTTTTTTTAGGATTTTATTTATTAATTTGACAGAGATTACAAGTAGACAGAGAGGCAGGCAGAGAGAGGAAGGGAAGCAGGCTCCCTGCTGAGCAGAGAGCCCGATGCAGGGCTCTATCTCAGGACTCTGGGATCATGACCTCAGCCGAAGGCAGAGGCTTTAACCCACTGAGCCACCCAGGTGCCCCTTTGAGTTTTGTTTCTTTTCCATGAACTTAGTGAACCTTTCATGCACCTTTTGTCCTGTTAATCTGCCTCTTGTTAGTTTAATTCACAGGTCCCCAGATACTAAACCTAAGAGGGTAAAGGAAAAGGTTTTCCTCCCTGACACATGAATTCACTCATTTAATCCTCATAGCAACCTTATGAGGTAGGTGTTATTATCCTAATTTTAAATAGCAGTGTGCCGGCACACAAGGAGCCCAAGTAACCTGCCCAAGGCTGCATGGCTCATAAGTTGCAGAACTAGTGAAATCTGAACTGCTCAGGCATTCTGAGCCCAGGTCTTAGCTCTTGCTTCATAACTTTATGACATAACTTTATAACTTTATGCTTGCATAAAGCATAAAGCAAGAGCTTCATAACTAACAATAAAATGTAATTATCACTTGCATGGCTAAAAATCTGTATGTTCCCTACTTTAAAGGAATACTCTGAAGACAGTCCTTTGTATTTTTCAATTTAAAAATATCTGAAGCTGGAAAAAAGGCATCATTTATTCAAAGGTGAAGCCACAAGGAAAACATGGACATTACTGTGTGGAATGTTCAGGACCCTGAAATATTATGTGCAAACCTTAAACTCCCCATTAAACAATTTGTTAGAAGATTAAGTTCTAGCATAAAATACAAAACAGAACATACCCTTCTGCCTCAACAATATTAATTTTAAAACTTCTAATTTAAATAAAAGCTTTAATTCCAATTTTCTTTCCAGGGCCTGTGTTCTTTTTGACTTCTCAAAGTCTTCATGCAAATCCACTTTACTGTTCCATCACAAATTGTGGATCTCTTGCTTTCCTAGAATTGAGGAGCGAATTTATTCAAATCTGACCTAAAACTATAGATAATAAGCCACTGAAAACAGTTCCCCCAGACACACAACAGTGTCCCTACCCAATATAGTAGCCCCAAAGGAATTCTTATGGCCTAGTTATATTCTCCAGGGATGGGAAGTGGGGGTGGGAGGGAGTTTTGAACTGAATATGCTGACGCTGCACTAACTACATAGCAGGCACGCTGTAATGACACCTTTGGATAACATAGAAAATGATTGTGTTCCAAGGATGGGCTGTAATGAGAGGGGAGGGTACAGAGAGCCACAGGCGGCATTGTTTCCAATCTAACAACACAACTGGGGGCAGGGCAAGGTGTGGGCTTGTTTTCAAAATAAATGCTGCGATGGTGTTTCTGTACAGGCTTTTGAGGAGAGCGTGAAGTTTGAAGAGCCAACTAACACTGTTAGATTTCTCATTTCCCCTCAAAGGCGGAAGCAGGAAGAGCATCCTTACCGAGGTATTTGTATATGATACTTGCTGGTCACTGACAAATTTTCTACCAAGAGTTTATAAAACTTACTCTTCATTGAAGCTCTATTACTTGGGCAGATGACTGGGTCTCCTTTTTTCTTTATCTATTAATTTGGGATACATTATAACAGCTAACTCATAGGTTAGAGTGATACACCCAGCCATATCTATGTGACATTTTATATGTTGATAGGTGGATAGGTAGGTAGGTAGACAGATAGAGTGAATGAATCTACACATTACCTGGTTCATAGTAAATGAATCATAAATGTTACCTCCCCTATGTCTCTGAAGTTCCCCCTAGTTTTGCTAGGAAAAGAAAACAAAATCAGCCCATTTGGAATGGCAGCAAAACCCAACCTTTCATGTGCTTTATGAAGACAAGATCCATTCAGTGTAAAGAAAGAACTCAAAGTCGAAAAGCATCATTCTGTAATCCTTTACAGAATGGTGACACTTGGCTGATTTGTCAAAAATCCCGCTGCATATCCACACTGGGTGCTTTTAATGAATGTCAGATTTTAAGAATCTATGACACTGACATTACTCCACGGAGCAAAGACTGACGGCCCAACTTATAAATTCCCTGATGCATGTATTAGCGAGGAGGCAAGATGAGTTTTCTGTTCACTGGTCTTGTTCTGCTGTCAAATTCTGGGGGACTTGCATTTCAAGCAATATATCTAATCTCTTTAAATTAAATTATCTTCCTTTCACCAGCCACACATTTTTTTAGAAGAATATTATCAACTAAGTGGATCAGAAAATGTGGGTTTAAGTCTTGCTTCCTTGGTGAAACGATATTAAAATGAATGTTATTCCCCAGATAAATGATGTGTTCCAAGGGTCATGTACTACAGCTGTTCGAAACGTTTTTAAAAGAAACTTCAAATCAAAGGAGGAGGAAATATAAAATTAGAGGGAATTTCCTTCTTCAAAGGGATAGTGGGTGTAATTTGACTTTTATCAGAACAATGATAACTTCCCCCACCTCAGTTTGGCTTCTCCGTTGATTCTGTTTAATCACCACTATTGAATTATTAGAATGTATGTAAAATATGTTTCTGTATCAAAAATACTCTCAGCTTACCAGAGTTCACTCAGTATCTATTTTTAAGCTAAAATCCCCACATAGCTACTACAGTCTTCTTTTTTTTTTAAGATTTTATTTTTTAATCTTTTAAAGTAATCTCTGCCCCCCAATGTGAGGCTTGAACTCATGACCCTGAGATCAAGAGTTGCATGCTCCACTGACTGAAATAAGTCAAGCAGAGAAAGTCAATTATTATATGCTTTCACTTACTTGTGGAACATAAGGAATAACATGGAGGACATTAGGAGAAGGAAAGGAAAAGTGAAGGGGGGGGAAATCAGAAGGGGAGACAAACCACAAGAGACTGTGGACTCCAAGAAACAGTCTTTAAAAAAAATCCTAACTTCTGCCTATGCCTCATCTCTGGTCATATTACAACATAAGCCTTCTTAATGGCAATGCTCATAATAGTACATGCTCAGTTTGAGCTTCCCTAAAACACATACTTAGACATGAAAAATTTCCTTGAGATTTCATAGCTAAAACAATCTAAGACAAGTTTACCCAAAGTCTTGCATCTAGTAGTAGTTGGTAAAGTAGGATTGGAACCCAGTTCTCTTAACACCCTAATGTAAAACCAAGCTGACATCATTGATAACTGCACTTCTATCTTTGCTTTTAGGTTGCTTTATTACAAAACCTTCCTCCATAAACTCTAGACCAGGGGTCAGCATGCTTTTTAGGTCAAGAAAGCAAATCTTTTAGATTCTGTGAACCAGGTGGTTTCTGCTGCAACTAGTCAATTCTGTGATGTAGTGCAGAAGCAGATACAGGTAAGAAGTAAATGAATATGTGTGACTGTGCCCCATAAAACTGTATTTTTAAAAGGAAGCAGTGGGCCACAGAGTAGAGTTTACTGACCCCTTCTCTGGTTCATAGTTGTCATTTATATCTTGGTTAGATTCATAATACACAGATCATTAGCTATGTTCATCTCTTACTTCTGGGACTAAGTTTGGAATTTTTTAGAGTACAGAACCATGTAACCCAGCTCTGACAGCCAGTCTAAGTAATCTCACACAATCTTGACATCAGGTGGTTTCTTAAACAATACCTAGTAAATGATCGAGTGAGGGAGGTAGGGAGGCAGGGGTAGATATACTTCAAGAGTTCCTCCTGGAAGCTTCTGCTCACTAATGTCAGCATGGTGGCCAGATAGTTTTAGTTTTACAAATGATAATACATAGATCTCTATGTTTTGAGAGAGCTCCAAGGATCTGAGAATGTTTTACTCATTGTCCACCTAATTCACCCAATGTCTATTGTATAAGAGATGTTATTGCTAGCAAATAATTCTAGAAAATTAGATTGCTAGATCAAAATCACTAAATTGCTTTCTTGGTTAAGAAATATTAAGAGCACTCTCACTTTTAAGTGAAATTTTCCAATAAACGAAGGCTGAGAGGATACAATGAACCCTAAAATGATTCCATCATGTTTAAATATGGTGGCACTGTGAGAGGCCCCTAATGGGCTACATCTTTACAGTAAGATAGACTGGGGTGCCTGGGTGGCTCAGTCAGTTAAGTGTCCAACTCTTGGTTTTAGCTCAGGTCATGACCTCATGTTCATGACCACAGTGTCATGAGATGGAGCCCTATGTGGGACTCCTGGCTGGGTGTAAAGCCTGCTTAAGATTCTCTCTCTCCCTCTCCCTCTGCCCCTCCTCCCCACACCCCACTCGCACATGCATGATCTCTAAACAAATAAATAAATTACAAGATAAACAATATTTTCATTAACTTGATAATTCTCTGAGAGTAGCCCTTCCTGTTTCCATATTAACATGGAGAAAGCATTGAGTTTAACACCTGGTCATAGATACACTATCTCAAAGATAACAAATACATTGTGCAACTTATGATAACTCATGCCATTTTGCACTTATAAATTACTAAGTAATTACTCAGTGACAGACAATATTCAGTTACTATCCCAGCTTGTTCAAGAGCTTTCTGTTCTATAACCTAGCCAAGTCTAGACTGCCTTTACAAAATGGGCAATGGTTTTCACCCCACAATACAGTAAGAAATAAAATAACCTTGGGAAGGCAGAATTTTTTTCCCTCCTATCAATGAATATATACATTGGAGATTATATTACTCTGTAAGGTAATTATTTCTGAAGGCCTACAATCTATCATGTATGGATTTATCCCCTCCGAGGAAAGGGACAAAGTTATCACTGTACCAGGTCAACATCACAGCATATGACTTCGCCATGACCAAGGAGAACCCGGATGAATTTTAAAGGTGATATCAACAGCTTTTCATGAAGAATATGAAATTCTATATGACTTTAATGAAAATATCAGCCTCCTTTTTTAGGAAAATAACAAAGAAAGCCATGGGTGTTGCAAAAATGACAAGTGCCTCTAGAACCCAGAAGGGAGCACTGAACCATAAATCAAGAATAAAGTGAAGGACTGGAACTTGAACACAGCTTTTAGATCCAATTGCCTGAGACTAAACATGGATTTTATGAATGACCTTAAATCTGAAAAAAATCTAAAAATCAAGTTTAGTGTGGAAATAGTGCAGTGTGGTCATTAAGAGGTTAGATGTTAGCTTTTCTCAACTTCGGTATAAATCCCAGGCCAGCCCATTTTCAGCTGTGCAACCTCTGGCAAATTATTTGACCACTCTAAGGCTCATTTTATAGATGAGGTGTCAATCTAAACAAGAGGGATAATCCTAGATGTTATTTCAAGAATAAGCAAACCAATGCAACAAAAGAGCTTGTCCCATGTTTGCAGCACAGTAAACACAAATATGCAAGACATGGTAGACTTTACAAGACACTTGTGACCAGAGCAGAATAAAGTGCATCATAATTTCTATAACACCAAAAGAATACATAATCCTATAGGATACCTCTACCATGGACCTTGACCTGGCTGTGCCACTGCTTATTCTTTTCTTTTCTTTTCTCTTCTTTCCTCTTTTCTTATCTTTTTTCTTTCTTTCTTTCTTTCTTTTTTTTTTTTTTGACCATGGACAACACTCAACAATTCACTCAGTAAGATTTTATTGAGCCTCTGCTATATTTTAGGCCTTTTAATAATCAATGATAACAACTAATTAGATACCTTCTGTCCACCCAGATACTCTCCTAAGTCACTATCTAGAAGGGAAAGAAAAATATCTAAAAGGTGGAAAGTAGGGCACCTGGGTGGCTCAGTTGGTTAAATGTCTGACTTCGACCCAGGTCGTGATTCCAGTGTCCTGGGATCAGGTCCCACATCAGGCTCCCTGGTCAGCAAGAAGTCTGCTTCTCCCTCTCCCCCACCTCCCTGCTTTTGCTCTCTCTAATAAATAAATAAACAAAACCTTTATTAAAAAATAAAAGGTAGAATGTACAAAGTTGACACAGAGATATAAACACTGAACAAGAGGGAGGGTAGAAGAAGATAAAGAGAATCTCAGTGGGGGAAACCCACTGAGGTTTAGGCAGCTACCTAAAACAGGTGACATTTGATGCGGGCAATGAAGGCTGGGTAGGATTTTGATACATGGAGATGGAGTAGGAGGAAGTAAATTCCAGATTTAAGGTTCTGGTGAGGAAGCAGTCAGACGTGATCAAACATTGAGTCCACTTAGGGCCCGTGAGGAGTCTAGTTGCATTGGATGACAGGATGAGTGGGAAAAGGGTATTCGTGTATTAGTAGAAGACATTAGGAAGGTATGGTGGCCAGTGCATGGGCCCTGAGTGTCAGGCTCATTCAGAAGAACCTTCCCTCCAAGAGGCATGCTTTCAGAAGAAACACCTATCAGTGGTCAAGCAGGATGGAATCTGAGACAAGGCTAACAATTCTAACATCAGGAAGCCACTGAGTGCAGTTTCTATGGAGGAATAGGAGCAGAAGCCAAATGCAGTAAAATGAGGAGTCAGACATTGATAAGGAAATGTATTTTGACTTCTTTTTTAAAGAAGTCTGCTTACACCTTGATATGAGAGGTGAAGTGTTTTGTGTTTGTTTTGTTTCAAGAAAATGGAGGCCTAAGCATATTGTAGACTGAGGAAAGAGAGCCAGAAGGGGCAGAAGAAAGAGAAAGAAAGAATGTATTATAGAACTATATCCTTCAAAAACATACTTCATACTAGCCAATGATGTTTCCTTATTATGGAGAGTTTGAATTCTGTGAAAATGAAGCTATTTCTTCTGCAGACATAGGAAGGAGAACAGGATGGTGAGTAAAAATACTGAAATATTCTGTAATAAAAGGCAGTAGACTAAAAGCTCTTGAGTTGTATAGCCCTGAGCAGTAAAGATTGATGGGTTTTAATCTTCTCTGAGTGCAAGGAATGGAAATAGGCACAGGAGTCTAAGAGGCCCAGAGAAGGGCTGGGTCAGCCACTGTGGACAATGCAGCAGGAGCCTGAGAATACATTTATGGAGTCAGAGGCCAGCTGGGGGTAATATTGTGGACCACATTACCACCATTTTCATGACACTCCAGGGTCATGGGAGATGAGAAGGCAGGCAAAAGAGGTGACTCAGGTTGGACACTGACAAATAGGAATGGAGGACATCACTGGTTTTGTGAGAAGATGGGGAGAAGAAATTCTATGAGAGGAAGGAACAGATGGCCACTGGGTTTTGGCCAGAGGAAAAGAAAACTGGACTCAGAAGAGGGGTGATGGAGTAGAAGAACAGCGAGGACTCAAGGGTGGTCTCAGTGCTAAAGACTAACAAATGCCTCATGTAGGGACTGCAGAGAGGTAGAAGAGGGAAGGTGAGCGAATCTTCCCAGAAAAAGAACTTGCGACTTCTCAATCTTTCCCAGCCCACACATATTTGGCATTGCGAATGCTAAAATCTTAGGTGGTCAGAATTTGGCTTGCCTTAAGTTCTATACTTAACATATTCTATCAAATGTATTATGTAACACCTTGTCGATGTAGTAAGATTGTGCGTTTCCTGAGGGCAGGGATAACACATGCCTTTCCTTCATCATTTAAAACATGTAATAGAAAGACAGTTTATCCTCAGTGGCCAATAAATAACTGCTGCTGAAGTGAATTGAAATTCATTGACAATCTTGGTGCTTCTATCCTCAAAATCACTGTCTTCTTCCTCTGTAACTACCACTGGTTCTACTATGAGAGATCCAATCAGGACACTCTCCAGGTCCCTTCCAAGGCATGTGAACTCCCTTAATGGCTCTTAGGAACTAGAATATGCTTATGGATCTAGAGAACTATTCTCAGTAGCTTTAATCCACTCAGGGATTGAGAAACAGCTTATTGGTGTGGTTAAGAGCACGGCTTTCAGAAACTAGGAGACTTGGGTTCTAGTCTGTCCTCAGCTACTTACTAACAGGATGACCCTATAAATCACTTGGCTTCTCTAATCTGCCGTTTCTAATCTATTAAAAAGAAAAAAAGGGGAGACCAGTATAAACCTTATAGGATCTTTAAATAAAGCATTTAGCACAGAGCCTGCTATATAGTAATCTGCCAATGACAACAGTGGTTGTTTGGGAACATACACAGCAATGCTTACACTACCTCAAAGCGTTAAGCAAAATTCTGCAGAGTTTTAACAGGAAAAAGAGATGATGTCTGTGAATCTTATGATGTCTGTGAATCTTAACCTCTCTTTGCATCGGTCTTCTTAAATGAGAACAAGAATAATATCATGCCTACTTCAGAGAGTTGTTATGGTCAGTCAATGAACTAATATTGTAAAATCCTTGCAACAGTGTCTGAGCACAATCAGCATCATTCCAGATATCTGTAGGAATCCTAGGTTCATGATGAAAGCTTCTGGGGTCAGCTATCATTTGCAGTTTCTTCTCTTCAGGAAGATTCTCTGAGCCTAACGATATTAGGAATGAAATTGGGGCCATTATTCTGTAAAGCCTGGACTACAAGCCAACTTTTCAGAACAGCTTGTTGAACAGGCTGTAATCCCCATTATCTTTACATAATAGTCTAAAAGAAAATTACAAACTCTTCTCATTACTAACTTCTTCTCTCCAATTCCCTCAGAATCATTTTGGCTCTTCTCCCAAGTTGCTTGAAGCTGGGTGTGTCTTGCGCTTATGATGGTTGCAGACGTTCTGTATGTGTGCCTGGCAGGTCTCACAGAAATGACCAGTTCTGCCTTTGAAGCTCCTGTATTTCTCCAATTTAGGACACAGAGTGAGACCCATAGGTGGAATACATTGGGAAAATATCAGAAGACTCATGTTCAGGTCCATTCTGCAATATTCTAGCTGCACTGCCCTAGGCAATCTACCTTGCCTCTCTGGATCCCAGATTCCAAATTTATGACATCGGGGTGATGCCACTGATGACTAGACTTATCTCAGAGAACTTCTATGAGTTTCAAATGAGCTAATATGCATAATGATATCTCCCAGAAGTAAACTATTACTATAAGTATTCTCACTATCCCATCCTGATTCTAGAAAATGGGTCATTGTCATTACCTAAAACAAGCAAAGCACCACACCAGGAGAAAAGTGGGCCAGACTCTGCCATTCTTCTGGTAGGATGGTAAGGTGGACAGCAATCGTTCTAGTTCACATCTTCCAAGTCCTTCCTTCTCTCCACCTCAGAGAGGGTGCAAGGAGATGCTACCTCCAGCCAAATCAGCCCAAAGAACCGTCAGAATTCATCAGTGGATGGACAAGTGTTCTCCTGGGTCAGCTTCAGAACTGAGTCGAGATGTTACTTAGCAGGGGAAAGAATGGAAAATGATTTGAGGGATTAAAGAGGAAAAGGAGGATGGCTTCTTTTCATCTCTGGAAGAAAAAGAAAAAAAAAAAACCTACAGGCTAGTCTTAGCAAAACTGCCAAATAGGCACATTTCACAGAGAAACACTTAACTTCCTTATCTCTGCTCTTCTGTCATGCCTATGACTCTGACATACTTCTATTCCCATGCCTTGACCCTTCCTGGACTTTCTGGGTCCCAGAACCAGCAAAGTTGGCTTGGCTGGCCTAGCACAAGCTTAGAATACTCGCAAAACACAGATAGTGCTATGCTATGGCAATGTTTTGGCATCATAGGAAGAATCAAAACTGAGTTTGACTCTTACACTAATTTTATAGTATAAAACTGTCTCTATTTTGCATTGCATACTAGAGGCAATGGACCATTCTCTTTTTGGTACTTGGGGCTCCATGGTTCTGAAAGCATTGCCTCTGGCCTGCACTCCCTGGTCACTGGTCCCACTGGTACCTCAGGGCCCAGATACAGAATTGTAAAGCTGATGCCAAATGTTTGTGACTACCAGTGTCTTAGCAGGGGAGTTCCAGTCAGAAAACCCATTTGTATCTTGATGGGGGACTTCAAGAACATAGACGGTCAGACAGATAGATAGATTAAGCAAGGGAGAATTCCAAGCACCTTTAACAGATCAAAAAGTAGATATTTGTAGAAAGAAATATTTCCACGTTTCTCAAATCTTATTGCATTAGTGATTGTAGTTGATCCTGGAGTCTGTGTTTGCAGACTGTTTTCCTCTAACTTGCCAATAACAAGTCTGGCAACAGTACTAGTGGGTCAGGGTGGGGGAAACACATCATTTGAGTCCTTTACTTTCACTTGATCTTCAGTTATCCACAGAAAGTAACCCTAGGCACCTTTCCTACTGTGTTGTTAGTTTATTTTTCTTCCACAGCCTGTACCCAAATATATAATTTTTCCTCTTCTTGGTTTGTAAACGGCTCAGTCACGAGGGGGAAAAAAGCACAGCGATTACCAATGGGAGATGCCACTAAAGCTCCAGCTGCGAACAGGAGAAATCCAAGATGACCCATCATCTAAATGTCAACGCAAACACCATGCCATTCAGAATAAAACAGGGAAGGCTGCGTGCAGACAGCCAGAATATATTACCAATTGCATATTTAGCTCCAGAACTCACAAATCGTTGCAGAGAAATTTAGGGGCTTCTCGCTTGATTAAATAGTCTGTGATGGAGGGTTCAGTTGTTCCCCACAATAGCTGCATGCAAATGATAGATTCACATGAACTACAGCACAGAGAGCCCTTAGGGGGCTGTACATTTTTAAGTAATTCTGCCATTGTTTTTGCATAGTAATTGGAAATGTACATTCTATTGGGATGTGATTCTTATTAGAAGAGAAGGTAGCTGCTCTCCGCTACAGGATTCTATTCATTTAGGGTCACAGGGACTTAAAAACAGAGGAAGAGTCTGCATTTATGCTCTAAATGGGGGTCTGTATGAAATACCAGCCATCTCTAGCCTGCATTAAAAGCTAACTTCCACTCTACTTTCCTCCGTCTCTTTTCCCAGCTTCGTATTATTTATTTAGCCTGATTCTGCTATGTGAATAAGTGAGTCCCTAATGACCGAGTAGTAACTAGAGTTAAATTAGTCATGTAAGAGCAGTAAATTAGTAAATGGCACCCCGGTTACCAGAGAGGCTATATCAGGCAATGTGCTTAACGTATTATTATCATCCAGGAGCCAAGAGCCGTCCTGTGCAGATGATTCTCAGCGGCCCCACTCACAGCACAACAAAAAACTTGGCCAGGATGGAAAGCCATGGGGTCACCTCATCATACCCTCCCTCCTGTTTCTCCCTGGGCTTCTTGGATATTTGAGCGAATGCTGGCCTAGGTCAGGGTCACAGAATATAGCTGACAGCTTCACAGGAAAGGTCAAGTTGGTGATATTGTGAAACTCCACTGACATAAATGAGGACAATCAGCCAGTAACTGAAGGGAGGAGGAGGGAACAGAAGTACTTTGCATTGTTGCTGCACAAAATAGAGGTCTTCGACCAGCAGCACCAGTATCACCTAGAAGCTAATTAGAATTGCAGGAATTCCAGCCCCAACCAGGCTTCCAAAATCAGAAGCTGCATTTTCGCAAGATAATCAGATGATTTTCATGTACATTAATGTTCAAGAAGCCCTGAATTACATCTTTATATCAGCGATAAAAACACAGAAATCCCGTGAGCCTTAGTCAATCTTGTATTGACTGGATCAGTGCCTGGCACACAGTACACACTCAAATATCTGTGAAATGAATGGAATGAGAATGAGGAGGGGAAGGCAAAGAACTACATGGCAATGTAAAATAACCTCCAAGGAGAAATCAAGTTCCAAAGTAAAAAATGAAAATCAAAGATAGAAAACATGCAGGGGACACCACCTGACTGGTGGAGATGGGCTGTGGCCCCACCTACTGGCCAGAGTCACTGGTGTGCCATCCTTGCCAGTGACCTTCATTTTAAAGTCTCTACCTCTCCCACCAGCCTTAGGATCCTGGCTCCCTATCGGGCTCCACCAGGCCTATTAGCCACGGTTATCTCTCCCACACAGCACTATCAGGTTACTTTAAAGCTGAAGCCCAAATGCACCAGTGTCAATCTTTACAACGTCTTTAAAGCTCTGACCTCTGGGTTTAAGTGGATAGGAGGTCAACAATGATTTATAATAATCAGTCTCATGGGGGGCTCATGAGTTCAGAGCTTGAGCTTCCCACCAAGAGAGGAACCGTCCAGGCCCTAAATATTGAGAGAAAATAAGTCAATGTGTCTGTTAGACCAAAAAAACAAATCAACCACAAACCTCGCATTGCTCCTCAGTTCCCTATTCATCTGGTCTTACGAGGGAGAGTGTGGCCATACCTATGAAGGCAGCACACTCCGTGGGTACAAGACCGGGGTATATAGAGAGGAGGGTGTATGTCTGCTTAAAAAATTCTGGGTTTTCCTTGACATTACAAAATGAAAGAATAATTTAGCTTCCAAATCAGGTTAATCCAAATATCTGATTGTTTTCAATTTCTTTCTTTCTTTTTTTTTTTTTTTAAAGATTTTATTTATTTATTTGACAGAACAGAGGCAGGGGGAGTGGGAGAGGGAGAAGCAGGCTTCGCGCCAAGCAGGGAGCCCAACATGGGGCTCCATCCCAGGACCCTGGCATCATGACCTGAGCCAAAGGCAGACACTTAACAATTGAGCCCCCCAGGCGTCCCTGTTTTCAATTTCTTAATTAGGCTGGTATGGAAAATCATAAGGTGAGTGGATTTACTGGAGTAAGATGCTTTTGATAGGATAATGACTAATATTTATTAGGATCACGTGACATTCTCTGAGTATTCTATAAGCAGTATCCCATTCTTAACAGCAATCCAATGAGGTGGCCCTATTATTACCATCTTTTTACGTGTGAGAAAACTGAGGCACAGAGAGGTTAAGTAACTTGCCAATGGTCACACAGCTGATAAATAAGTAGGAAACAGAAAATACAGAACTCAATTCCTGGTCCGTTTGGTTGCAGCCAGTGCTCTATACCTCTCCACTACCCTGCATCTCTCTTATGCTTTCTTAATAAAGAGAAATAGAGACACTGAGGTCAGAGATAGTTAGGAAAGAGAAATGCAAGACAGCAAATTACCCCAGGTGCATAGGACTTACACAGACTATATAAAGAGAAAAGGTTTTTGAGGAGGGTGATGGTTTTAGAGAACTATTTGCAAGGTTGAATTCACCTCTTCTGGCTACTCAGAGACAATTTTTTAGACTTCAAGAGTTATTTAGCAAATGGATCTTAGTGACCTGAGGAAAGAAAATGCTGTTCTTAAGGAGGAAAAATGTATTATTTTCCTCTGGTAGGATCAGGAGCTACCACTGATTTGAGAAGAGAAATGGTCTCTAAAGACAAGACAATAAGAGAGAGTCATAGCTCTGTCTTTCTATGCCCAGACTCTCTATGTCTGATTGAGCCAGGCCAGGAATTAGTCTAACTCCATATAAAATGTAATCACTACTCTCTGAAGGGGTCAAGCTCACAATGGAAGGGATTCTGCCACTAGGTTTGACTAACCTCTCATTTTCTGTGGCCACACTGAGGTATAGCTCTTTCTGCAACGCAGTTTAATAATTAAAAAAAAAAAAAAAAAAAAAAAAAAACAAAAAAAAACCCCAGAAACTAAAAGTAGCATAGGAAAATTTGCAATGCATATAATTGTATTATGATTGGGGCCTCCAAAATAAGTCATGGCATTTATTTATTCATGCACCACGTACTCTGTGGTCTCCTGGGAAAAGAAATGTTTAAATTAAGATGTATTATAAGACAGCATCCAGTGTCTCATGCATCCGATTACAGCTCACTAGCTCGTCGCTTTTACACATAATCATTCTCCCGCATATTGTGGCCTTGACTCTGGACATTTTTATACCAAATTTGTCCCTCCAGACTCACTCCAGTTTTGAAAAGCCATTATTATTATTGTGATCATTATCATCATTAATATTATAATACATACTGCCATTTTATTTTTCATTTCTAACCAGTAAGATCTAGTAACTTGATAGGGGAGGGGGAGACACATCAAAAAGAAACAGTACATGCAAATATAAATTAAAATCCTCTTTGCTTTGTTACATTTTCCATCCTAAAAACATGTAGATAATTCATGATGGGGGATAAGGGGAGACTATCCGATGTAGGGCCAGGGACCAACTTTTTAAGAGCAACCAGTGCAGTGAACGCAGATGTTCCTTTTCTAATGAGTCAAGAGCATAAAAAGAGAAACTCAAAGAGGCCATGCCAGTTTGATCTTTCACCTTCACATCTCTAGAAATGGGGAGAATAAAAGAAAAGTCAACCCTTTAAATTTTCTGAAATGACCACACATCCAATGTACTAAAATGTCAACTATCTGCAACTTTTAAGAAATCCTGCTCTTTCGCTTCACACACAATATGGTGTTTTTAAAAACACTCAGCAGATATCCATATCCATAACCTTATCTTTCTGCAAAGGAAAACAAAAAGGCATGGAGCTCTACGGGGGTGCCCGGGCTGCTGTGTTACTGCACTTTCACCTTGCCCAAGGACAAGATTTGCCTTCAGGAGGCGAGACCTTGACCCAGCCAAAGGGAAATGGCCACTGTGAGAGCAGCCCTTCTTTTTCCTGGACATAAGCGCAAACTTTAATGAATCCTCTCCCTCCACCAAGCACCCCAGACGGCGATGGGAAATCTGAGTGCACCTGCTGCATCTCCCTTCATATCACGTTGCTGTTATGAAAAATAGTTTGCTATTTTGGAACCCCCTGGCAGCCAGAGTGAATCGCCCAGGGCCCCAAGCTCGTTTATCTTGTGTCAGAAGCAAAGCCAAATGAACGCCACTTCGCCCAGCACCTGAAGAATGGGAAGAAGCTTGGAGAGAGTAAAAATAACCAAGGGCTCAGGGAAATGGTGCCGTGATGAGCAGCCTATGCAGGTTAAGTAGGGCTTCTCACAGCCCACTTGGACTTTTTAGAACACTGCACTTTGAGACAGGAAGAGGAGGGTTTTTCCTACAAAGAAGTGGGCTCTGTAGGTCCAAGGACTGCAGAGGGCTATGCCTGCCTAGTTTCATCCAGTCCTGGGGCTCTGATGAGAGGAACTGGAACTCCTGGTAGCATCCAGGCCATTCTGTCTGGGAGTCTGCTTGGCTTGGACTGCAGGCATGGAAACAGATGCGTGACACTCCTAAGACCAGCCTAAGTCAGTCCATCCATGGACTATCACATTCCCTCCCCCTCCTTCAAACCACAGAATGCTGACCTGGGATCCGAGACTGGGGTTGAACTGAAAAGAGTTTTGCTTTGTTTTGTTTTGAAGGCAGAGAGAGGGTCAGACAAAGAGACAGGCAGAAAGAAAGAAATAAGAGGAGCTGGGGAAGGCTTACGGCAGAGACCAAGTTAGTACTGGACTTAGAAGGATGGACAGGATTGAGATTGGTCAAGAGGGTGAGGAAGGTCTATCAGTCGGGGGGGATAAAAACAAATAAGTAGCTTTAAGAATGAGCTTGCTCTGCCCAGACCTAAGCAATTCTGGGCGAGATGTGCACACTCATGGGTTTCATGCTAGACCTACTGAATCAGAATCACAGCAGCCAGGAATGTATATTTTCTATGTTCTCCAGATATTTTTGATGGACACTAGGTTTGAGGTATAAGCTGAAGACAGAAGTCAAGAGCTGCTGGGTTGGAGAAGAAGGCAGCCTGGGGAAGACGCAGGTTCTGCAGACATGAAGTTCAAGCTAGTTCAGTCAGACAAATAGGTGTGAATCCTTAGCTCTCTTCCTGCTTCGCTTTGTTCCCTCATGTCCCCATTGTCATCCTGAGGAAGAAGTTAGGTTCATGAGGAAAACCAACTGAAACACAACTCAACAACAAAGCCGTGATGCTGTGGGTTTCTTTGTTTGTTTCCCCTTCCAGTCTCAGACGCTTTGATATTAGTAAGATTGTAACAAACAGGAGAAGATATTTGGAATTTTGTACAAACATTACTGCCCTAGGATGACAAATGGGTCAGAAAGTCCACTCAGAAATTGATGAGTGATTTTTTAAAACTTAGCTCTTTTCAAAAGAAATCTCCCCCTCAAAAAACAATTTCATGAGAATTATGACTATGATTTCTTTCTAATAGTTAAATCATGTAGATTTTTAAGGAAAAAAACAAGTAAGTCCTGGTACTTAAAGAGTAGTCAGGTTCAAGGAATGAGATAGAAACTGAAATTGACTTACCCAAGGCTCTTGTCGGCCTAGCTGGTTTCATGAGGAGCTCAAACTCCACTTTGTCATCACAGATACTGAAAGCGCTCATGGTGAGAGAATGGGAAACAATAAAAAAATTTTTTAGAAGAATCCTATGGATCCAGAGGCAGGAACTCTTCATCAGAGGAAAGGCGACGTTCACATGTCTGGGATAATACTGATAGGCAAATTACTTAATTTTGGTTTTAGTTTCCTTACAAATTTCATTTAAAAAAATAATAGTAACTACTTCTAAGGGTTGTCAAAAATGCCTTGATGAACATGAAGAACTTGAAACAGTGTCTGGCACACCTTAAGTGCTTTATTTTTCTTGATTCTCACATCAAGCCTAGAAAATAGGCACAAGTGTCATTCCCATTTTATAGATGAGGATAAATGAGGCTTAGCAGGACTAAGTAACTTGCTTGTGACTATAGAGCTGTTTTTCATATGCAGAGATTATGCTTTTAACCACCTGTCCATATTGCCCCTCACTACTAATCCCCTCCTTTACAACAGAAACCCAGGAAGCTGAAAGTTGGAACTAAGTCCAAATAATTATATAATAACATATATTGTGCCCAACTATAGGGACCACTGTTCCAAGAGGGATCTAGGAATCTTTCTGCAAAACTCAAAGGGGGCCCTTAGTGCTGATGATGACTGTCATTTTCCGTAACTGCCTAGAAAAGATCAGAGCCTCCTTAGAGATCTCTCTCTAGTCATCCACTACTTTTCCTATTCCTTATATATCCTGACCAGATCATTTAAATCCTAACACCCCAGCCAGGAAACACCCAGGTGATCCAAAACTTTGATACTTCTTTCTTTAAGATGTAAGGATTTGTTTCATTTCATTTTACTTCATTTTAACGCCAGTATAGTTAACACAGAGAGTGTTATTAGTTTCCGGTGTACAATACAGTGATTCAACAATTCTGTACATCAACCAGTGCTCATCATGACAAGTGTCCTCCTTAATCCCCATCACCTAACTCACCCATCCCCCCACTCATCTCCCCTCTGGTGACCATCAGTGTGTTCTATACAGTCAAGAGTCTATTTTTTGGCTTGCCCTCCGCCCCATCCCTCTCTTCCTTTGCTCATTTGTTTTGTTTCTTAAATGCCACATATGAGTGAAATCATATGGTATTCGTCTTTCTCTGACTACTTTGATGGTTTTTTACTTTTTGATTTTTTTTTTATGATGACTTCCTCTCATAGGACTTGTCCTGGAATCTGACCTGGAGGAAAGTCCCTTTTCACAAACATGTAAGTCAACCACCTTTGGTGAGACACCTGCCATGTTCAAAGCATGGTGTTCTGTGCTGTAATCAATACTTTTCATGCCTTTGCCCCTATATGGATTGCTATTGTCACCCATGGCTCTTTCTATTAAAATTCTGCCTATCTCTCAAAGCCCAGCACAAGACCCACTTTCCATTTTTTTTTCCAGAATATTCTAGCACACCATGCCATTTTTCTAAACACAGACCACTTTAGAGTAGGGTCATCAAATGTACAGCATACTCCAGGAAGCTGCTATCAATTGCTTCGTGCTGACAGGAGAGGTTTGAAATGCCTTTCCCGTCTAGGATTGAGGGCCTCAAAAGCTTATTTGACAATTATTTTTGCACCCTTACTGCACAGCATGAAACACAGTGTTGTTAATTAGTCCAAAGGAATATAACACATGAGTCATGTCCTTGGGGAGTTGATATTCCAGTTGGGAGGCGAGTCATAGATTCTTGAAAACTTAAAGATTGAAATTAAACATCAACACAAGAAATGATACAGAGCCCTCCAGACTTGCCTCAAGATAGTAGGTGAATCAGCAGTACAGAGAAAGCAGAGTCCTTCTGACAGCGGGGAGGGTTTCAGAAGAGGAGCAGAACTGAGCTTGTTCCCAGCAGTAATCAGTTTGCAGGGAGAGGATATGACAGCTTACCTGGAATTCACGGTAAGAAAACCAAACCAGATCACTGTTAATGTCCTTCCCATCTGAGATTCTATCATCCTCTGGACTGGACTTAAACTAGAGGATCTGACACCAAATTATATCAGCAGGATGCATTTTTCTATAAAATTTGAAAGGATAAACACATTTGGACCACTATCTACTTTAATAGACAGATGTTTTGTTTTCCCAGGTTGTGCTGCTGGTTCATAAAATTCACTACCAGATGGTAAAACCTGAATCAAATAAGTTATCAGGGTGGAATGTTGTATTGAGACTTCTCATCAACTTTATTCTTAGGTTATAAGAATTTGCCTGATCTTTTTCTGAGAATGGGCTGACACTGTCAGGAGAGTAGCAACTGGCATTTATCAAGTACTTATGAGGCACTGGTACATTTAAAAAAAAAAATTCAATTGGCATTATGTTATTCAATCCGTACAACCTCATAAACTAGACAGTAGATAATTTTGTATATAATGAAGGTTGTAGACAATGAAGATTTTGTAGATAATGAAACTCTGACACTGAGAAGTCAAATAATTAATTAATTCTCAGGATTCATACCCAAACCTCTATCTCCAGGTCTTAAACCCCTGTTTCTGTATTATACTGAATAAGAACCACTTAAAATTATAATATGAGAGTTCTCAAAAATTAACTACTACTACCAGTTATTGAAGATTTGTTCTGTGCCACGCACTTTGCATACATTATCTTTTCTCAAAACTCTATGAAGTAGGGATGATCCTCATTTTCAATAAACAAGGAACTCAAAGCATAGAGGATTTTAGAGTAGTGAAAATACTCTGTATGACATTATAATGATGGACACATGTCAGCATATATCTATCCAAGCCCAAAGAATGTACAACACCAACAACAACCCCTACAATAAATTATGGACTTTTTATGATTTGTCAATGTGGGTGCATCATTGGTTAAAAAAAAAAGATATTACTCTGATGAGTGATGTTGATAATGAGGGAGGCTCTGCATGTGTGTGGGCAAGGAGTATATAGGAAATCTCTGTACCTTCCTTTCAATTTTGTTGTAAACCTGTAACTATTCTAGGAACTCAGTTCAACAAGTTTAAGTGACTGGCTAGTAAATGCTGCTTTTAAAATTCACAGCTAGATGTTTTGGTACCCAAATCTGAATACTCAAGTTCTAACTCTGCAACTTACTTTCTGTGGCCTTAGACAAGTCACTCCCAAGTCACTCCAGTCTTCCTCACCTTTTAAAAAAAGGAGGGACAAATATTCCTACCATATATGAGCCAGTCACTATAAAGATTAAGTTGAGAAAGTGAATTTGTCTAACAAAATGCCCAACACAGAATGAATGCTAAGTAAATGTTGTCGAATCACGGAAGTAGAGTTTTGAGAAGGAGCAGTAGCCCTGAGAAGAAAAGGCAACACTAGAGGGGAAAGCAGAAATCATGGAGGAAGTCATGAACTACTTCTGGTCTGCCAGGAACCACAAACTCAAGCCACAGGAATATTGACCTGCAAGACCATTAGCTTGATCTATAAGCAGTACATGCTCCAGAATTATCCAAATGGGAAAAAAAAAAAAGAGCTTATAGGGGCCCAACACCTTGAAACAGAAACAAAGTACAATAACAATAACAAATCAGAAATGATGCCGGGTTCATTAACACCAGAATTTAAGAGTGCTCTATAATTTCAGATACACATTTCAGCATTTCTGGTGTCAATCATTTACAATAATTAAGCAGAAAGACAACACTGAGATTATGTAAGCTAGAAATAAATGTGCATCTTCGGCAAATGACCCAAATCTGTTATAGTCGAAAGGTACTGGAAGGCATTGAGATCTTAAGGCATGAAACCCCTCTTCAGCTTTAAGAAAAATCTAGCCCAAATCAGCAGAAATGGAAAGTTTACCATCTGCTTGTTGGCTTCTGACATGGTTATTTCAGTTCAATTCCAAAAGGAAAGTTGTATCCAATACAATTATTTTTAGAATATCTCAAAATTATCCTTATTGGGGATAAATAAAACAAGGAAAATGTTATTCAGCAAAATTTAGCCCATTAGTTTCAAAGACTGTGTCCTATCTTTCTGCAAGCAATACAATCTGGCAACAATAACAATCCTTGGATTTGGGGACCAAGGACATGCAACAAGGCACTTCAGGGTTTCCAAACGCCCGAAACAGTCATTCCTGTAGAAACAGGATGTATAGGGCATATGGCTATTGTAGCCAAAGAACTGGAATACGTTGCTTGAGGCAGACCTTCAATCCTACTCCGTTCCAGGTGTGGCTGTGAGTCAGCTGTGCTTAACAAATTATAAGTACTGCTGCAATGGAAGAGTGTGGCTTTTTATAGGCAAAGCCAGGCAGCATACTTCAAAATGTCATGTGTGTGCCCCAGGCATTCGGATTATAGGTAGGCACCCATAGGAGGACCACGTGTATGTAACAAGTTCCAGCTCAGAAACCCCTCACAGTTCTCCTGACAGCATTTTCAACATATTACCTTGTGCACCAAACCAGTGTGATAGACTCAACCACAGAACACCTATGACTGCTCTTTTCAGGGTTATGCAGATGACTTATTTTTAGAACAGGGTAATATCCACTTCTAGAAATACTCTCCTAAAGGGAAGTTGCCTAAGGTGGTTGTTTCCAGAGGGTATCTCTGTGCTGTTCTCTATTGTTATGGGTCTTCTGGGAATTCTTTGCAGGTATTCTGTGAATGGATCCGTAGAAAAGTCAGTGCAGCCAATCGTTCATGGATACTGACCTATGACTACTCATCCATCATGGCATTCAGAGCTTCATCTTACAGTCAATGCTTTCCTTCAGGGGCGGAGACATCCATGACAAATTTGTCTCTGATCCTAAAGCACCTGAATTAGTTGCACACTATTGGTTTATCCTTGATTATACTTAACCTTATATTTCAGATTTGCTTGGAAGGTTCCTTTGTACTCAAACCTTCTGTTTCCAGATGAAATGCAGAAGTATGCACACCTAATTTTATCATCACACATGTTGATTGCTCCTGTTAGATGTCAGTACTTATGCCAATGCCTCTGCAGTCATGTAGTAGATTCCTTAGCTGTTCTCTGAGTTCCTGCATGTGTATAACATTTTGCTACAATCCTTACACTTGAAGATCAGTATAAACTGCCCAGATATAAACTCATTGGCTATTTTTGTCCTTGAGTGTCCCAAATGCATTTCTACATTGTCTTCAGATAATAAACCACCACTTTTGGAAAGACTTACAATCTGATTTGTTTTTCCTGTCTTGTGCATGATGCAATATCATGGTCTGGATGATCAAAGAAGCCCTTCTTTTCATTTTTTAAACTAGTTTGGCCACACTGCATTGATTTTCCCAAAAACAGCATGTTCCTCTTCAGTGTATAGTTTTAATTTACCTTTTATTTCAGAAAAGTTTGCTTGAATTGTAGTTTTTCAAATTAATTCTATTCCATGCTTTGGTTTCTGGGGGGGGGGGGGCACTCCTATTATACAGGTATTAGATCTTTACTGCCTATATTCTATATCACTTTCTATTATATTTCTTCTTAATTTCTTGTTGATTTAAACATTTCCCCCTCTTTTCCATCTTCTATTTCTCTTAAGGAATTTTCTGTGGTGTCTATACATTCTTGTATTCCTTCCCATTTAGTATGAACTTCTAAAATAATATTTTATTTTAAATAATTGTCTGAGCTTGGGTAGATCTTTTACCAAACTTTTCTCTTTTCTCCACTTACATCATTTTTGAATTTTTCTAATTCATGTTTGTGTTGTTCTTTCATTTTGTGTTGTTCTTTTATTATATTTTAAAATAATTAGTCACAATTTTCATTTATTTTGTGTGCGCACTGCTCTGGTTTCTTTGATTGTTTAAAGACAGGGATGCTGTTTTGGTTTTGTTTCTTTTCCTTATAATATACATATGGGATTCCCCACAAGCATACTTCCTGAGATCTGTTGGCTCTGCTCCTCTTCTCTGCTTTGTACTTTTTCTCTTGGCTCCTATTGTCCCTAACCTAACCAGTCTGGATTCTAGTCACAGAAGTTTCTTTCCCCTGGAGGGATCATCTTGCAAGGAAGATTTGGACAGTTAGTTTCAGAAGTACATACGTCCCAGACTTCTCTGGCACATCAGCCTTACTCATGAATTCTAGGCTATTGACCTCCTTTCTGGATTTGGCTGCCCTCCTTACATTAGTCTGCTAAGCTTTCCCAGTGAGTGTCCACTGTCATTTTGGGAATTCTTACTCTGATGAACCAAGTATTCTTACTATGTTCTTACTATAATGGTCTAGTTAATATTATTTAATTTTTGGCATCTGTGAGAGTATCCTTTCATTTAGTTTTATTATATATGTTGTACAAGGGTTTTTAGTTTTGTTATCCTAGTCACTCTGATTTTTTTTAATGTGTAGATATGAAGAGATTAAAAAACTGTGTCATTGCCACTGCCATCTCCCAGAGTCCATCCAGTACCATTTTAACTAATGTCAAAAAGTAATTCTGGGAATATGAAACATTAGTCAATTAAAACAAATAAACAAACAAACTACTGACACATGCAATAGTATGGATTAATCTCAAAAAAAGTATGTAAGTACAATACGGCAGATACACAGAAGAGTATGTACTACATGATTCCTTTTAAATAAAGTGCATGAACAGTAAACTAATATATAATGGTAGAACTTAGAATATGGTTAGTTCTATAGCAAGTATAAGTAATAGGAAAAGGAGCAGGAGAGAAATTTTGGGGGGATGAACATATAACTTGATCTGGGTGGTGGGTACATGGGTACATAAGTATAAAAATTATCTTGTTGTGGGGCGCCTGGATGGCTCAGTGGGTTAAGCCTCTGCCTTCAGCTCAGGTCATGATCCCAGGGTCCTGGGATCGAGCCCCACATTGGGCTCTCTGCTCCGCAGGGAGCCTGCTTTCCCCTCTCTCTCTCTGCCTGCCTCTCTGCCTACTTGTGATCTCTGTCTGTCAAATAAATAAGTAAAATCTTCAAAAAAATTATCTTGTTGTACACTTAATATTTATACATTTTACTATACATAAACTATAACTGCATATAGAATTAAAAATAAAATTTTTAAGTAGTTCTGATTGCCCCCAAAAGAATTTCAAACCATATCCTAGCTTCCATCAACTTAGCACTATGCCTGTAATATAACCAGAATTCAGTAAATAACTATTAAATGAATGAAATAATGAACCATTCGCTGAAGGCATGAGTGACCTCATCTTTCACTACCATGTGTCAGCATCTTTTCCAAAATCCAATCTTTTCATCTCTTATTAGATGACTTGTTGATGACCACAGAAAGCTACAGTCATTTCTTTTGTTCGATTTAATTTAGAGAATTTGCATTATGTATCTACTAAGTTTTAGGTACTACTTCAGGCAACAAGTATAAAATCATGATAAAACTATTCTTAATGTCCAAGTTCTTACAATGGAGCCCAGTCTTTTAAATAGCACTTTATCTATAAATCTCAAATGGGAAGAACATTTTCCCCTAATACATACGAAAAAGGTCGCAAACATGCTGCGATGAACACAGGGTGTTATACTTAACTAATGAATCATTAAACACTGCATCAAGGACTAATTATATACTACACAGTGGCTAACTGAACATAATAAAAAATAAATTAAAAAAATAAACAATGGATTTAAAAATTGTTTCCAAAAGATGTTGATCAATGTATAGCTACTAAAAACCACCACCACCACCACCAACAACAACAACAAAACTCCAGCAAAATAGTAGGCATCATTAGGAAGGAAATGCTGAGCAGGAACAAGGAATTCATTATCAGTAGTACTAGCTGGACGATGGTAACCAAAAAATCACAACATCAGGAGGGAGACTTTTGCTCCAATTCTCTGATAAACTCAGCACCCCAAAGACTAGCAACTTTGGAAACAACAGGAGACAGTATCATAGACATGGTGTTCTCACCATGACCACCTTTAGCAGAGCATCAGCCATGTTTCTTCCAGTATATCCCCACCCCTGGCCTAATCAAACCAGCAATACCAGAACTGAGAACAGTACACATAGTTCTCACAAGTGTAGATTCAGAACGAATAGATAAAAGGAAATTCTTCCTCATATAGGCAGGAGTCAACATGAGGAGTTTATTGAATAAGGATGAGATATTAGCTGAGATGATAACCTATAAATTAATATTTGAACATACATAATAAGGCTGCATGAAAGGTCATTTAATTTCCATTCCTACCCTTTTGGTGTCAGCACTGACAATCCTGAAGTAGGTCGGAGTGTATGTCTGTTAGAGCACATTTTCAGTGGGTTGGAGTCTATGTCTGATCCTAGATCCCATGTCTTATGCTCAGTTAATATTCCATGGGTGATGTGAGACAGGAAGTCTTACGAGAATAGAAAAGAGTGTCTTAATATTATCCCTCCTCCCATGAGCTCCCCAAGCCTCTTCTGAAAGGCCTAACTAGCATCCTTCCCATTCTACTATTTTCCTTGAACATTAAAATCTTCAATATGGGGATGACAGATGAAGAACATCTGTCAAAGTTAAAGGTGTTCCTGGATCAAGGGGGCAAAGTCACTTGGGGAAATAAGCTAACAGATCAATGAGATTCTAAATCATTCTTCTTTTACTGAAGTATAATTGACATGCAATATCCTATTAGTTTCAGGTGTACATCATAGTCATTCCTAAGTCAGTACTGCAATTAATTTACTATCACAAACCACCAAAATATGTATAGCTATTTTTCCTAAGCTTAATGCATATATAAAGTAGTTTTTACAAATAGCAATTAAATACATCACTGATGTTAATTATAATAATTTGCATTAATAGTAAGTAATTTCAGATTTCCTAACCAAAGATCACAGACTGCTGACTATGTTCTATACTCTAAGTTCAAAGCATCTCTTCAGCATGTGCCATGAGGGTCAAGTACCTGATATGAGTTCTAGAACTTAAGACTGATTAACTTGGCTAGTTACCAAACTTTTAATGAGATCAATTTCAAGGATGTGAGCTCAACTTGAGCCAATTAGAACTACTCTGCCTAGACAAAAGAGAAGAGACCTATCTTCTAATCTTGATTCTCCCACTTTCTAGCCATGATGAGTCTGGACAACATGCTTGTCCTTCACTCATAAGATGGAGATAATAAGAATCCTTTAAGTTCTTGTAGATTATTTTGATGTCTACTTTCAACTTTATATAAGCCTTTGATGCCAACATACTGACCCTCAAAAACAGGGTCAGCCATTTTGAAAATGTAGCAATGAGGGATGCTGGATGAACTTAGTACAAATCCTTGCCCTCATTGTGAAAGATTTCAAAGCCATCTTCCTGTACAGAGACAGCATTCTGGGATGGAAGGAATAGTTCTTTCCTAATTGAAACAATGGAGTTAATTAGTGAGAAAAAAATGCAATTCCCCAAATTAGGTTCTGGCAAAGACATTTTGATTCAGGATTGCCAAGAAATCCTTAATGGTCACAGAAAGGCTATTTCTACACTAGCAAAGCAAAATGTACCTTGGCAAAAGCTCCAGAGTATTGACAATGGAGGTATTTTCTCAAAACATCAGGCCACACACTGGAGTGTTAAAAAAAAATAGTTACCAAAAAACTTTTTGCATATATACTCCACTCTATCACAGAAATAATCTCTACTGAAATATAAAATCACCCCAAAAAGCTTATTCATGCTATGTAAGCAATCACTGTATCATATTAAGTTTACTGTTATACTTTCACCAATTACTCTTCTTGAAAAACAAATGTACAACCCTGCTGGTCTTGGTTTACCAGTATATCTCATCTTAAAGAAACGAGGACAGGGACGTGTGTGATTCTCAGCAGCTGTTTGGTGGTAGCAATAGCACTGAGGCAGGAGTTAACCGTCAGACTGTGGAGACTTTCAAAATTAACACAAAATAGTCCTGGAGTATGTGTGGGCACTATGTTAAACTTGAGAGAGATATAAGAGAGAAGCACCCACATTCTAAGGAAGTGGCCATCTATTTAGGGAGATAGTATTAATACACAAGGAATATCAGACAACAACAGATAATAAGTATTACTTCCAGACATGCAAATTACAAGTCAAAGATTCTGCAGGCTTTTCCTAAGTAGGAGCCCCTTTGTATTTGTTTATTAAATATACAGGGCTTTGAGCACAATCAGATTTTGTAAACTCCTGCAGTGGGATCCTATGAAACAGTACACGGGAGAATGGAAAAGACTGGGGAGGGTGGGAGGAAGGAGAGGAAGAATCACATGAGGCTCACTGACCTCGTGCCCTGCCTGAGTCTTACTCATGGGGCCAGAAGGGCCAGGAGAGGAGCTCCGTTTTCAGGGACTAGGCCAGGCCAGAAGAGGTGGCCTGGCAAGTTTGCAGACTGCATGGCTAGACTGAGAGATCAAGGAAAGAAACCAAGGACCAAAGCCAGAGAAGTGAGGCCGAGTAAGACTAAGATTCAAGGGAATTGGTAATGACACAAGAGGTTGGTAAGATCAGAGCAGGAGGTGCTAAAGGCAAGGTGAGTCAGGCAGTTTTATGTAAAACTGACATACCAAACCATGTTGGTACAAACATGACCCATCCTGATCTAGTGCCTGCTTTGCAGCCTCAGGGCACGTGTATCAATTCCAAGAATAGAAGAGCACTGAACAACCACCAGTAGAAAATCTGCAAAAAGCAGACAGAAGAAAATATTTTAAAAATAAAATCACAACAAATGCAACTAGATTTATCTAATAGGACATGTTGGAATAAAAACTATTCCACTATCCTGCTGATCTTTCTTCTAGCCCCTTTTTAGACTTCTTCATTGTTATCTGGATTGACATTATTTTTATCATAACTTATTTTCCCAACCAACTTTCCATGCAGAACTGAATATACAAAAAACCATATGAACTATATTCCCTGAGGTTAAAGGACATCCAAGCACAATGCAATACCTGGGCCAGATAGAGTCACGGGGGATTCTAGCACTGCTATGCCTTATGAGGCGGACTCCTATCCTCTGACCTCACTACAGTCTCATTCTACCCTTTTTGTGTAAAATTACTTCATTTTGTGTATTTATTGTATATTCTCTGCAAATGATTCAACAATGGACCAGTTTCTGGCTTCCCAGTTCCAGACATCAAGGAATATTTGATATAATCTAAATCACCTATCTAACTCTATCATACCTTCATTTTAGACCTAAAAACAGACTCTGATGTAGGCTACAACATAATGGCCAAGGACAAAATCTAGAGAATAGATCAGGAGAGTTCCAGCTCATCATACCCAACTTGGAGCTACATATCTTTTCGAAGCAGATTTAAAGAATTTCTAGCACTTGCATAAAAATCATCAAATATGTCAAAAATGATTCAATCTGACAGATTCAGTGCCAGTTATTAAGGTTAATGTTGAACATAACTTCATCATAAAGTAAAATCACATTTGTTTCATTTGCTTAATATCTAGGCTCTTCAATTTAACATACATTGAACATCTACTATGTATCAGGCTCTGCTAGACACTGGAAGCAAAAATATGAATAAGACATTATTCTCACCCTCAAAGCACTCCACATCTTGCAGAGGGAAATGGACCCATAAAACAATAACTAAAATACAATGTAAAATTATTACTGTGAAATAAGCAATAAACAAAGGAATATATATGTATATATGTATATATACACAATTATACTTGTGTATGTATATGAGAATACATATAAAGAATCAATTTTGGGGGCACCTGGGTGGCTCAGTTAGTTAAGCCCCCGACTCTCGATTTCAGCACATCATCTCCCGGTCATGAGATCAAGCCCTGAGCCCAGCTCCAGGCTCTATGGGACGTCTGCTTGAGATTCTTTCTCCCTCTCCCTCTGCCCCTCTCCCTGCTCATGCATGTGCCCACTCTCACTCTCTCTCAAATAAATCTTAAAAAAATAAGAATCAACTTCCAATTCTATTGGTATCTGCATAAAAGAAAGGAAAGAAAACCACAGGGAAGGGAAAAAAGTACATGTCCTTCAGATATAGATCATTTCATCATCTGATCTATCAGACTTATTCATTTCTTTTTTTTTAAGATTTTGTTTATTTATTGGATGGACAGAGAGAGATCACAAGCAGGCAGAGAGGCAGTTAGAGAGAGAGAAGGAAGCAGGCTCCCCACTGAGCAGAGAGCCCAATGCAGGGCTCGATCCCAGGACCCCGAGATCATGACCCAAGCCAAAGGCAGAGGCTCAACCCACTGAGCCACCCAGGTTCCCCAATCATTTCTATTTTTGTAATGGGTCTAAAAATCTTTATGTAATACATTACCCCAAAAATGGCACTTTCTAATAAGTTATCTCCTTCCAAAATTACACCAGCCTTCTGGATTAGGTAGTTGGAAGACTATACCCATTTTACAGATGAGACTACAAACAGGACAGGTGAACTGGAATTTGGGAATCAAAGCAAATCAAGACTGAAATATGCCTAATTCTGCCTAATTCTGCCCCCCTCTGAGTTTCCCTGGGAAAGAATGGTAAGGAGAAAAACAAAACTGTGTGAGAGTCTGGACTTTGAGAGCTGTAAGAACAGATTACCTCCCTCTGCCATGATAGAGCATCAAACCCATCTCACCCAGCCTGACTTCTGTTAAATGCTCCCTGCCACCCCAGGTTTTAAATTATTTAAATAATTAACAGGCTCTATAGATGTAATGCTGTGAATGGCCTTGTGATCTGGGAAGACAGTTACACCTTTGGAGATCTTTAGCAAATAAACTGAAAACTCGGCTGTGTGAATTTTCTCTCTGCCATAATTAGCAGCAGATGGACGACTTTTATGGAGCCACCTGTCAGCAGGAAGACTCTCCTTACAGTTTCTGGTTTCTAGAAGGAGCGGGATTAAAATAGACGAGTGCCGTTTGCTTCAAGTACTCTTAAGGGTCCCAGATGTAATCGGATCTGCCAAAGACTGACAGGATTCAAGAGGCAGCCACTCCTTGTGGTGCTGGCTCACCTGTGAGGCATGAGGCAAGAATAAGACAGAACATTATTTCTCAGCAAGTTTGGGCAGCCAATCATTTCTGAAAACTTGGAGAGCAAGTCGGGAGCCAGCCTGTGCTGAAACGTTCCATTTTACTAACCTTTTTATCCAATTTGGAAATACAAATAGAGCTCTCAGGGTGTAATTAGCAGCAATGACTCTTAATACCTGCTTTCCAAATTTGACCTTAATGGACATTCATTAAAATGGGCTCTGACTTCATAGCCGCGTTAGCAGAAAATGGAAAAGTCCATCTATCACTGTCAGTTCCCATTTTCTGCGTAATCATTCCTGGAAGAAAGAAGCCTGCAAGTGTGCAAAGGGGTGGTAGATGTAGCTGAAGAGGAATTGCAAAGGGCTTCGCCAAGCTGGCACTTGAGTTTCCCTGAAGATCACAGGCGCCTTCAGAAAGGCGTGGCCCAGAGTACTGGCCTGAAGACTGGGACCTGGGTGCTACTTTCTGCTCCATCTTGCCTTTGCCCTGTGAGCTGAAGGGAGTCACTGCATAAGACTGTGCTTTTATCACATCTATTATTTTTTTAAAAAGGATAATAATGTCATGCCAGCTGCATAGGTTTTATGAAGACAACTGCAATCATGTATGTAAAAAAATGCCTTGAAAAGCACAAATTGCTATGATATTGCAAAGATTGTTAAAAAAAAAAAAAAGAACAACAACAGTATAAGTGACAAAAGGTGCAAGTTGTAAGGCAATCATAGGTTTCAATAAGTCTACCCGGGGGAGGGTACACTGATCCTATTTTGTAGCATAGATTGGGGTGGTTTCCCTACACCAGATTGCAGTGAAGAAGGCATCTGTCCAAGAAAGGTAAGGAGTAAGGCAAGCTGGTTCCGGACTCAAGTCTTCAAGAGTCTGATGGGGCAGGTATGTCCTTCCTGAGAGTGCAGGTAAGAGGAGACACCAGACCTGGGCGTCTGAATGCCAAGTGGTAACTAAGTGACTGAAGGAAGGAGAAGAGCCCTGGGCTAGGAGTCAGAAGATGGGGGGACCCTCCCAGCTCTGGCAGTCAGTCACTGTCATTTTCCCAGCCTATGACTTTATGAGTTCCTGACATCAACTAAAATCAAAAGCAGATCCTTTGTGGGCCAGGGACAGGGCTAAGGGCAGGAGGGAAATTAAGGAAGTTGAAGGCGAGTTGGTTTATATTTTGAACAGGCCCCAGCATGGAGTACCTGGGTGGCTCTGTCAGTTGGTCATCTGCTTTGGCTCAGGTCATAATCCCAGGGTCCTGGGATTGAGCCTTGCATCAGGCTCCTTGCTCAGTGCTGAGCCCGCTTCTCCCTCTGCCCACCACTCCCCTTGCTTGTGCTCTGTCACATAAATAAATTTTAAAAATCTTTAAAAAAATCTAAACAGGCCCTAGCAGAGGATACTTAAGGCAGATACTGAGATGCAACCTCATAGGGACCCACTTCTTCAGCCCACAGACTTGCTAACTCCTTGTCCTGATGAAGAATTAAGGTCCCCCAAGGACAAAAAGGAGTCCGAGATAGGTAAATGTTGGCTAGATTAAAAACAAAACAACTCGAGAAATGGGTGGCCCAAGTGAGGCAGCTAAAATACGGAAGAGTAGGTCCAGCATCGAAATGCACCTAGAAATCTGCAGGGTGGATTTCTCATACAATTTAATTTGGATAATTGAAGAGCCATCTGTTCTGAGCCATGCTGCCTGAACCTTGTCTGATGTAGATTTGTTAGAAGCTTCTGACCCCTCTGCAGCCTCTCCAAAGTCAGTTCTGGCCTCATTCACTGAGCACTTGTTAGATATCAGGCCCTGTACCTCGTGTTTGCATGAACCTCGCTGACTTTAATCTTCTTAAGGAAACCATAAGGAAAGTATTTATGGCTTCAGTTTTACACAGGAGGAAACTGGAGCTCAGATAAGTTAAGTAACTTAACCAGAACCAAAATTCAGAATTTAGACCTAGCTACCCTGGGTTGCAAGCCAATTCTTTTTCCGTCACTGTGCAGGTAATTTCAGCAAACCTGGTTTTTCCTTCTAAATGGCCAATTTTACAGCAAAGCTATTCCTTGCATTTGCTGAAATGCCATGCTTTTTGTCAGCTGCTTGGTCATTATACACATTTCGACCATGCTTTCTACCATTTAAAAGCGATTATTATTTGGGAGGCACCTGAGCCACCTGGGTGGCTCAGTCGGTTTAGCGTCTGACTCTTGGTTTTGGCCTAGATCATGATCTCATGGGTCCTGGGTTTGAGCTCTGCATTGGGTTCCATGGTCAGTGGAGAGCCTGCTTAAAGACTGTCCCCCTGTGCCCTTCCCCCCACTCACACTCTCTCTATAAAATAAATAAATAATTTTTTAAGAGGCAGTATTATTTGTAAGTATCTTCGGTCATCTGATGCTCCACGGGTCATCGTTGCATTTCCAAAGCTCAGCATGAAAGGGAAAACTTGTGTTTGATAAACGAATGAATGATGGGAAGAAACTAGGACTACAAGGTGGCCCAGGCACCTGGCAAGGCACCTGGCGTGGCACCTGGGTGTGAGGCTGCGAAGAACTGGGACTCAGGTACATTCTCATAACTGGCCACCTGCAAGGCCCTCGGCGGTTTTGCTGAAGCTATGCTTTGGGCTTCTGGGCCCTCTGAGCCAGGTCGGAGAAAAACAGAACCATCACATTGCCAGGACGAACTCAGGCAAAGCCCCTGGTTTGCCTCATGTCAGTTCTTGCGAACATTCCTTCCCAACTCCTTATGATGGAGCCTGTGTCCTTAACTGACATCGTTTTTGTCCCTGGTGTAAAAATAGCTGAACTTGACATACTGTGCTCATTTGAGTTTAATGACAACTTCAGTTTACAGAAGGGGAGTGCCAAGTCCAGGCTCAAACATCTTTGTTTGTATAATGGCAGCATCTAAATGATGCCAAACACAGTCCTGAATCCTGTCCCTTAACTGATTAGATTTGTTGTTGTGGAAGAAAAGAAGGAAGTAGCATTTACTAAACACCTACCACGGGTCAGAAAATTCACATGCATTTTTCTCATGTAATCCAGTGAGGGAGACAATATTATCCTTATTTTAAAGATGAGAAAATGGGAGATCTGGAAGGATGATCCGGCTTGTTCAAGACCACTTGTCAGTGAGTGGTGAATGTGGAATTCAAACCCAGCCTGAACACCACAGCAAAGGTTTCTTCCAAATTCCAAGATGTCTCTATGGCTCAGATGCCAAAAAAGAACCCAGATGTGATGCGAAGGGATTCGGGGAGGCTGACCTGAGGAAGAACAGAAGGAATAGCAGGTTCCCAGATATCATGGAGATACTAAGTTCAGAACCAGGAGCTGTGCAGAATGGTTAGTATTCTGTGCTAACAAAGGTGTCATGCTGGCAATAGCCACAACATCCCCACATTTAGTTTACTTACTAAGGGATGTGACAGAGATGATGGTGTTCAGACTTTCTCCTCCTCTCCCTCTTCCAACTACTAGGGAGAATACCCCTTTTCCAAGATGGTAAAGTAGATAAGGAGCTTCAGTGTCTGAAATGCTTATAGCTCGGTTGATAGGTTGATGTTTCCCTAGAAAAGTATAAAGGCTTCTGCTTCTTCCTGTCTGGCTGCCCCCTATACCATTTGCTACCTCTGAACCTGAAACCTGAACCTGATAGCCAGTTTCAGCTCCACCCCCAGAGGGAGATGAGGGGAAGAACAAATAATAACAGAAGGACTGAAGAAAGTAGGGGGAGGGGGCGTTTTAGGCCCAGGCTGTTCTCATCAATGGAGGGGAGTCAAGACACCAAAGGCTTAAGCTGGTTAGACAGCTCATATGATGGCTTCAGAGTCGCCAGCAGGGTCTGTAAGAGCCATTACCCTAGGAAAAGAAATGCATCTTCTATGTTCCCACAGCACACCACTTCATTGTCCCTTCCCTTTTCATCTACTGCAAGCCCAATTTGTTTTCCTGAAGCAAGGGAAGGGGGTAGTTTGTCACCTCTGAGCTTTCTTGTTTCCAGCTCCTTAGAAAGTCATGGGCAAGACTTTCATAATCTTATCCAAACTTTGAAATATCATTGCATAGTATCTGCCACTGTGGTTTTGGCCAATTCAGATCTCTGTGTTGGCAATTTTCTGCTCAGCCTCCAAAATGAAAAAAAAAAAAAGATAAGATCTTGAAAAGCTGGTCAGCTACTTTCCTCCAAATCACATCTGAAGGAAATTGAGATGAGGCATTACCTTGTCACTGGCCTTCCGCCAAGACAAACTGACTGAGGGAGCAAATCAGGCATCTCCACAAAAAGGCTGTGCTCCAGTGGGCATGCTCTCTGCCTCCGAGTGCTAGAGACTCCTCATTCACAAACAGCACCCTCTGAGGAGCTGCCTCCCATGGACTTCCTGGAGTTTCAGAGGATTGTCTTGCCCAAGACTTGATCTCCCTTCCAGCGCTCCAAGGGTGTCCTCTGCCGAGCTGAGAGAGCTGATTATTTATCCATAAAACATGAGATTTGTGGAGAGGATAGTGGGGAGGCAGAACAGGGTAGAGAGGGAATGCTGGTGAAAGGGAGTATAAATAGTTAATTTGATGATGATTTAGAATGACTCCGGTTGCTATTTGAGATAAAAAAGCTGCAGTGAGTTCAGAAAATACTAAAATAGGGCCTCATATAGGCATTTCATTTAGATTTAATAAGACTGATTATTAAGAGCATATTTCATGACGATTAAGAATTCTGACAGTCTCCCATCCACCAACTTTAATGTGTACCACAAAAATTAAAATACTTATTTTTACAACTAAAGTGCTAATAAGTTCATTTTGAGAAATTCTCTGAACTTGCATAGACTTCAACTCTTTATAGGGGAAGGAATAAGACTCTGAGATGGTAGCATCTAGAAACCAAAGAGAAACCTGAGAGAATTGCAGTGAGAGCCCCTGCCTCTACCTCAGTTATCAAAACAGAGAGCCCAGTCCCCATTTCCCCTCCATGGCCCGATGAATACACACACAAACACAAACACATGTGAACACACATGCGTGCACACTACTAAACACATACTTGTGCTTGCCAGCTATGGCCTTATTTCCTTGACTTTCTCTAGCTTCTGAGCATTGAGTGCACTGCTGTCCATCCCCCAGTCTATTCCTTTGCCTCTAACCTGCTCATGGGCTGATCTTACTTTGAAGCAAGAACCCAGACAGCTCACTCCTTACTTTAGGAAACTCCTAGACACTTTGTGTATGCCTAAGCCCATGGGCTACTTCCTTTGCAAGAAGCCTGGCTTGCTACCTCCATTATTCCATGTACAAGGTGCAAGCGGTGAGGTCCATGAAAGCTCCTAGCATAGTCCTTGCCATCTCCAGGGCCAGGCTGGGCTCCAGAATGGGCCTCTGCCTCAATCTCCACCCAGTGGTCCAATTGGCTTCCTCGACTAATCCCCAGCTTGAAGCTCTACCCTGAACCCCAAGTTGTTTGAGGCTCTACTTCTTGACATCTCCCCTCCCCTAGATGCTAACTCAGTTTCCCCTTGTACTCCTAGGCACTGGCTGAGCCCAGCCAGATAGGGGGGGATTTGTACCCATATGCTCAGGCAGGGACTAAAAGCAGGGACACTGAACTCATGGCCCAGGATGTGAATATCAGTCAGGCTCCTCACAGGCCGTGAATGAAGGGAAATTCCTGAACCTCTCTAAGTCTAAATTCTCCTTAAAAAAATGGTGCCCACCTCATGAGTCTGTTATGACAATCAAACAGGATAATGCCACTAAAAAAGTTTAGAGCAGAGCCTCTGATACACAGCACTCAAAGAATGGTACCTGTTAATACTACTTACTGATGATTTTATTTATCAATGACAATGATTAATTCCACTTAGCCTGCCTTGCTTACTGTTCATTGCTTTGTGCTTTGCTGAGCCATATTTTGGATTTAAAATTGTTCCTCTAGTCACTAACAAACCCCATCCTAGTTTCCTGCCAGCTTTTGCTGTCATGATGTCACTATTTGAACTATCAAGGGCTCCTTCCTCTTGGTAATTCCCATTTCCAGTCTGCAAACCCTACGCCCTAGCATTGGGTTAAATATCTTGGCTTCCTTGTAGGACCTCAAAGAGTAGAAACTCAATACATACGGATTATTGACAGTGGGTATCTTCATGGGGGTCTCGCCCATAGCCCCGGTCCCCGATGTGCCAACTGTGGCAGCTCTCCCATTAAATGCTCCACTCGTTCTCTGTAGCCATTACCTGCTTTTCTATGTCCCTTTTTCCTGCATCTGTTCCTTGGCTCATCCAATGGTCTCCTCAGGCCTGGATGAGCCCAGCTGGTGGCATCCAGGACTGCAGTGGGCGGAATGGTGGTCCCTAAAAGATATGTCCGTGTCCTATACCTCAGAACCTACAAATGTGATCTTATGCAGAAAGAGGCCTTCACCAATGTAACTAAGTTAAGGATCTAGAGATGAGATCATCCTGGATTTAAGCCCTAAATCCAATGGCAGGTGTCTTTATAAGAGAAAGGTAGAGGGAAGTTTGAGCCTCAGACACACAGGAAATAAGGCCATGTGGACAGAGAGGAACGCCTGGAGCCACGAGGTTGGAAGAGGCAAGGAAGGATTCCTCCTTAGAGACATCAAGGGAGTCTGGCCTTGCCGACACCTTGAATTCAGACTTACAAACACAACTGTGAAAGAATAAATTCCTATTGTTTTAAGCTACCCAGTTGGTGGTAATTTGTTATGGCAGCTCTGGGAAGCTAAAGAAATGCTGGCCAAGAATCAAAAGCTGTGCGTACATGCAGCTATGAAACGCCTCTTCTCCTTTCTCATGAAAGGCAGCTGAGAGCAGCTGTGGAAAGCAGGGGAGCTGAATCAGAGGGCAGAGGGCATTGCTGTTGACCTTGACTCTGGGGAGTAGGGTGTGGCTATGCCACATCGGTGCACCTTGTAAAGAAGGCCCCTACAGGGTCAATATGAAGTTTAACTTTTAAATATTTACACATACGGGACATGGGTCTCCATTTGCTCCCTTGCTCCTGGTCCCACAAACATCAGGGTGAGGCTGCCTGTGAAGACAGTAGCAAGGCTCAGGCTTAGAAACCCCCCTCACAGGGATTTTCTCTGCTCTGCCCTGGTGGCTCTGTTAGTTTGGGTGAGTGACTTCACCTCTTGGGACTTCAGGCCCCTTATCTGTAGAATGAGACAATTAATATTCTTCTTTTAGGTTAAAGGTGTGAAACAACAAAGGACCTAGCCCAATACAGGTACCTAGAGTCACAGAATAAGAAATGTTCTTTACTATATTGTTAATATTTTCAGGGTATAAAGACCTATAAATTCCTATACTCTTTTTTTTTCTTTCTTTCTTGCTCCTTCCAAGGAAAAACTAGAGAGGATGGTGACTGATAAAGTATTAATTCTATATTAAGCATTTAGGAGGAAGGCCTTTGTGGGTGTCACACATGTCATTATTAAGAGCCGCAGAATCATGGAATGTTAGTGCCAGCAGATCTTTAGCAACTACCTAACTCAAGCCCTTTATTGGGCAGGTGGGGAATCCGAGCCTCAAGTCGTTCAGTGTATCTTCCTAACTGGTGTGAACTGGGCCTCCTAATCCCTTGCCCTAACTTCATTGTATTTCATTGGATTGCAGTAGTGCAGCAGTTACTGGGTCTTGCTCTCTCCCCTGAGGATGGAGACAACCTCTGTTTGGTAAGCGAAGGCCATGTTAACACAAAAATTCAGCTGTGTGAGCCAATGTCCCAAAATCCATTAAAGACCTGCTTCCTATCCCACTGAAGTGATTAAAATTTCTTTTGAAACATACCTACCATACATTCATTAGAGACAGAAAATTTGTGTTCCCTTGTAATTTATACCAAAAACTATCGTGGGTGAATTAGCTGGGTTTCATCTTTTAAGTTGTCAGCCCAGATGACCCATATCTGTGTAGGCATGTGAATATAAGGTTATAACAACATCTGAAAGGATCCTAAAGAAGTGGTTTGCCACAGTTAGAGTGTGATCAAAACATATCATTTCAGGAGTCACAATATTTATCATTTTAATATTAATAATGCCATTTTGCATAAAGCACCATACAAGGAATAATTCTATTAGGACTATAAAGATTTCTATGCTGGAAAAAAGGGTAAAATTTTCAGAATATGTCAGGGAGAGAGAACCAGCAGTGTCACTAACACAGAATCCAATTTCTTTTCTTTGCAGATATTTAAGGCAACCATGCATTCCCAAAGATAGGGACAGAAATTGACAAGGAAAAGGAGCAATTTATTTATGAGTCATCTATCCCGCAAGTCAGTAAATGAAACTTACCCAAAAAGGAACAGTGCTTTATGGCTTATGGCCCTGTAAATTAAGCTTAGTGGAATTCTTCCAGGATGCTTAGAACAAAACCTTCTAAATTAGTGGCTGGTCAAGAACACACTGATGGCATTTCCCACAGCCTGTTATGATATGCTTAAGCAGTATCTTTATACGCAGGACAAAATGGAAATCAAGGGAAACACTGGACCAACCAGCTGGTGTCTGTGAGAAACCAGAAGCATCAGTCTCAGTCGTTAGAGGGATTTTTTTTTTTTAAGATTTTGTTTATTTATTTGACAGAGAGAGAGAGATCACAAGTAGGCAGAGAGAGAGGAGGAGGAAGCAGGCTCCCTTCCGAGCAGAGAGCCTGATGCAGGACTTGATCCCAGGACCCTGAGATCATGACCTGAGCCAAAAGCAGAGGCTTAACCCACTGAGCCACCCAGGCGCCCTAGAGGGATTTTTTAAAAGGGCTTCTGGGATAGGTTGTCTGAAAGCACGGCTGTGTGGCCAGGTGGCTATAACCACAGGTTTTAGACTTGGGCTGCCCTGGTTTGAATCATGGATGTAGCACTTACTGGCTATGTGAGCTTGGATAAATTATGGCAACTCTCTGCCTCAGTCTCCTCTTCGTACAGTAGGAATAATACGAGCACCTACCTCCTAGGGTTGTTATGAGAATTAAATGAGATAAAACCTGTGAAGAGTTTAGCACGGTGCTTCATAAACACTAGTTATGATGATGATGATGATTTGGGCTTCACCCCATTAGTTTCCAGGGACCCTGGGGCGGGGTAGGTCAGATGATCAGACCTGACCGCCGACACTATCATCTAAGCAATGAGACAGCTCAGTTTCCAGGTCTTCATCTGTAAAATTGGAATAATGCAAAAGGCATGGTACTGGGGGACAGTCAGGCCTACATTCAAATTTCTACCATGTCACTTACAAGCTGCATGCCCTCACCTCATCTCTACAGCAGGGCTAGTGAAGCATGATTTGCAGGCTGCCATAAGGATGGGTAAGTTACTGTAGGTGGATGCCATGTGTGTTTCAAAGACTCAGTAAAAGCTCCTTCCAATCCTCACTCCATTCCCTCCTTTAGCCACTTCAAGGGGAAAAGTCTTCAATGCTCAAACAAACACACATATTTTTTAAAGCAGTATCTTTATCCTTAGAATGGTTCCTAGGAAGAAACAGCCAGCCTGTATTTTTTCCTTATTTTCATGGCTTCCATCTAGCCTTTATTCCAATCTACAATTTATGCTTAAAAATTGGATTCTCCTATTCCCGTCATAGAATAGTTACTTTCTTGTACAATGGTTCAAGCCTTTGGTGGCTTCCAGGCACATTTGGAGAATGTGTAAGCAATTGCCAGACGCATGAAGACATTTAACATTTCTCCACAAGATGGGGACTTAAAAGTTCAGCATTGTTTCTATTACCCACTGCACTGACAAGAAGTCTCAAACTCAAGACAAAGATGTTACATCTTAAAATAGATTTTTCCAAACGCTTCATAGAGCTGAGCTTCCATTTGCTTGCTTGGAAAACTCCCTAAGTAGTGCAGCCTCCTCCATAAATGACAGGGAGGAGAACTGCTGGATCTCAGTGCTTTGCGGGGGTTAAGATGTGGAAATTCTTCAGTTCAGTAAGAAGCAAGGTGACCGATCCCAATATAACGTGATGACCAAAGAGGACCCATGCCAAAAATGGAATTGAGCAATAGCTTTTACCCCAACAATAAAAGTTTTCTGATTAGTCAATTGGAAACGTTTGTTTAAAGTCCTCATCTGTACATCTGGAGATAAAAAGCAGAGGCTAGACATGATAGGGCAGTTTCTGATGAAAATCTCAAATGAAAACTGCAGGTGAAATCATAATATACCCTTCCTTTAAAACTCTGGCTCCCCACTCAGTAAGTCCTAAACCCTCTAGCAAAGCATTTCAGTTCTTCATAGCTTGGCTATACTCAGCTTTTCCAGTCATTCCTCCAAAGACATGAAGCTTCTGTCATAGCTACCACTGACCACTGCCAAGGCACTGGGTAAACTTCCACTCTTCCCACAATTTTCATTTTTGGCTATTTCCATAAAGGTCTTTCTCGTAATAACTGAGCTTCTACTCATTCTCCAAAAGTCAGTGGCAAATTTGAAATCTTCCCTAATCTCCCCAACCAAAATGGCTTCTTTTGTTCCACTTGCAAACAACTCAAAGACTTGATACTGAACATAAGATAAAGATCACACCCCAACCTCTCTTCCAAAGCTCCTTGCAGTCTGGCCTGTCCTCACTTTAAACAGTGCACTTCACTCTCTCTGGATTCTAGCCTCACTGAACTTTCTTTTATTAACTAATATGCATCAGGTTATTCCCTGACACTGGGTCTTTGTACATGCTATTTCTTTTTTTTTTTAAATTTTTTTAAAGATTTTATTTATTTATTTGACAGAGAAAAAGAGAGAGAGAGAGAGAGAGAGAGAGATCACAAGTAGGCAGAGAGGCAGGCAGAGAGAGAGAAGGAAGCAGGCGCCCTGCTGAGCAGAGAGCCCAATGTCGGGCTCAATCCAAGGATCCTGAGATCATGACCTGAGCTGAAGGCAGAGGCTTAACCCACTGAGCCACCCAGGCACCCCTGTACATGCTATTTCTGGTACCTGCAATTCCCTTCCCGTCCTTACCTTTTTGCCTTGTTAACTCCCATTTTTTCCTTATCAGGTGTTATTTCCTTGGGGAAGACTTCAGAGATCTGACAAGGTGTCCCCTGTAATATTCTCATAAGGTACCATGTCTCTCATCCTTATAGCTCGTATCTCAGTTGCAATTTTACATTTGTGTATGTGTGTGTTTTGATTTAACTTAATTAATGTCCATCTCCACACTAGCCATGAACCCTGTCTGTATTTGCTTGCCCAAGAATTCCTAGTACCTAGTGCAGTGCCTGACCTACAATTGGCATGCTGTCAATATTTGTTAGATGAATAAATGGTGAGACCTAAGGACACAGGACAGGCTTACTCTTGTATAACATTGGTATTGCAGTACAAATTGAACAATATAAAGGTCAAAATTCTATATCATTTCCCTTTTATTGCTTATATTATGAGTTATACTTGCCTGAATCCACAGGACAGGAAGCCTCTGAAAGGCAGGGGCTATCTGTCATATATATTTTTTTAATCATCTGTCACCTATCTATACCTGAGTTCTAACAATGCATGGCACCAACAGGTATCCAATAAAGTATCTGCTGATATGCAAGTAGGTTGAGTTATCTGACACTCACATTGCTTGTTCCATTTGTGTAACTGTGAAAGTCATGTCAGCCACCTATAGGTAACCTAGGATTTATTGCTGCATCCACAGCAGGTTTCAAGGACTTTGCGTGCCAAAGAGGGAAGGAGGAATCACCGAGAAGCTACAGCTCCCCAGAGCAGGAGGACCAAGCAAAATCAGGGTCTTGCTGAGGAAGCAGTATAGTCAAACGCCTTGCACAAGTAGCAGAAGCCCAGGAGGTTCCCAGGAGTGCCCAGGACCCTGTCCAGTTATCAATTGTATAGTGAACTCTACTGGCCAGGGAGTTTATTCTGAATGGGATTTATATAGTTCACAGAGACCAAAACCCAGTGTGTGGTTTAGAACTTTTTTCCCTACAAAAATGCACATATGTAAATAAAATTTGCTTCTGAAATAAAATTTGCTTCAGGAATTTCTGAACCCTTAAAGCATTCTCCCTCACCCTGCCTCTCCATCCTAATGGCCTATGCCGTACAGGTTAAGAACTCCTGATCTAACATATAAAAAAGACAAAAACCCGTATTACAATATTCAGGGGTTACTTCTTATGTGTAAATGAAAAAGAAATCAAGGTTCCAAAGTAAACTTTCCAAGCCATACATATGGATTGCGTGGAGTGCCTCCTGCAGCACCCCACCCTCTCTGTCCACACCAGGCCCTCTTGCTGTTTTTTTAGCAACTTTTTTTTTTTTTAAAGATTTTATCTATTCATTTGACAGACAGAGATCACAAGTAGGCAGAGAGGCAGGCAGAGAGAGAGAGAGAGGAGGAAGCAGGCTCCCTGATGAGCAGAGAGCCCGATGCGGGGCTCAATCCCAGGACCCTGGGATCACAACCTGAGAGGAAGGCAGAGGCTTTAACCCACTGAGCCACCCAGGCGCCCCCTTTAGCAACTTTTTAATGCATGGCTTCATTCTGTAGATGGGGAGACTGAACAGTAAGCCTTTCCTTTCTAATTTATCTTGTGTTCTGCTGCAAAACTTAAAAATATTTTCTTAAAAGCAGACATTAACTCAGAAGCATCTCCATTATCTAGCTATCAAAGACTCCTGACATTTCATTCCAAATATGCTGGCCCTGGTACATCCTGAATGGCCAGAAAGGGGGAAGGGCGGCTTCTGAACTAGTCAATATCAGTGCGATTACTCTTCATTACAAGGTGTACTAGCTAAGGTAATTCTGTACCTAAACAAAGCCTTCTCCTTCAAGAAATACCTCCCATGCCAGGTGCTTACATATCCAGTACCTTCTAGCTCTTACAACAACCCTTGTACGGTCATTGGTCATTATCCTTATTTTACTGATGAGGGAACTAGGGCTCAATAATTTACCCAAGGTGACACAAGTCAATGTGAGGATTTGGAACTTGAACCCAGGCAGGGCCCTCTGACCCCAAAACACTGCTCTTTTGTGTTACCCTGATTCTTTAAGCTGTTAAAGGTTGTTAGATGAAAAAAGGTGTCCTGGGGTCAAATATGTTTAGAAGAAGCTGCTGACTTGATTGCAGAATTTCTCAGCGACTTCAGTGTGCTGGTGGGCATTTCCAGCCCCAGTGAAGCCTTTCACAGTTCCACCAGCCACAGATCCCCTTTGGAAGCATCTCAGGAACCAGTGGTCCTCAGAATGCAGCGGAAGTGGACTGCTTCTCCCCGCCCTGCCTCCTTATTTTGGCAGTTATGCCCACTCAGTTGTGTTCCTCCTCTCTGGGATATTTCCTCTTTCCTCTGTATAAAGAGTCCATCTGGGAGGCCATCTGTGGAAGAAGCACCTGCTTCTTGAAAACCAGACCGGACCTGGGATGGGATCCTAGGGCTGGGGCAACTCTGGTCTTTGGGAAGATGCTGACACATGCTCTCACTAAGCAACCCCAGGCAGGGAGTTGGGAGGGTGGAGGGAGGCATTTGCAGTTGAGGTGTCTGCCAAAACTCAGGACAGACTTTTGCCACGAGTACCATTTTCCTGAGCGCTTATGAGACAGAAGAGGCCTGGAGATCATGCCCTTGTGAATCTCACAGGGAAGGGATTTACCTCACTGGGGTTGTCACAACAAACATGGTGTCAGGTGCTGACTGAGGATACACAGACCACAAAACCCACAGTGCTACTCAGCAAGAAATACACTGGTCCTTCAATGAAGGCAATCAAGTACTTTTACAGAATATAAGGACAACAGTAGGACACCAATACTGATGAGATTTTTAAAAACATATAAAAAAGTTCTTCCTTCTTAGGCTTACATATGCTGACAAAAATAATAATTTAACAGAGACCTGCATGTCCTGAGCCAAAGGTAGGGCATATTGTCTGACTAGGGATTTATGCCTTTTTTGGCTTTTGGTTTCTTGTTTTCTGGGTACCTAAGGCAATGCAGAAGATGGTATTTATATGCCAAAATACTGAGATTTTCAGTACTCACTTTTTGTTAGGACAAAAAGACGTAATATTTAAAATTAGGGCTGCCCCAGAAAACCTGGGCCACATGATTATCTTCATTAAAATAAATCACTTTAAATCAGGTGGGTATACACCTGGATTGCTCAATGAACTAGTTGATTAAATCTCAAAGACTCAAGTTGTGAATGTGGGTATGGAGGCGGGGTAAAGGGACCACAGCCAGGGATGAATTTACAAACCAAGTCAGGGAGAGGAAGGCAAAGTCACGGAGGGAGGAAACCATACCCAGGGCCACGGAGTTGAGCTGGAGGTCTTGTGGTCAAGGTGGACCCAGATGCAGAACCAGAAGGGCACAGTGAACGGTCGAGAAACACAGACGAACTAGGGGAAGACAGCCAGGATCTAGTAACGCTGAAGTATCACAAGTGAAGGTAGGGGGAGGGTCTGAAATCAGGCCAAGTGCCAAAGAGCTGTCAGAGAGTGCTCGCAGTAGAGGAGGCCCAGGGAGTGGCCTAGACCCTAGGGGAGACACACTGCAAAGAACTGAGGCGGGAAAGAAATGGTATGACAGACAAATATAACTCCCAAGTGGAAAGAGGCATGCATGAGTCTGGAAAAACAAAAAACAAAAAACAAAAAACAAAAAAACTTCTGGAACACTTAGTGGATCTCTGACACCCTTCTCTCCTAAAATTAACCAGCATGAAATCACGAAAAGAGATTGGCTTGGAAGCCTGACTTTGTCACTAACTAGCCATGTGACCTTGAAAAAGTCGCTGAATATCACAGATAACATGCTTTGTATCTGTCAACTCTTTTTAAGGAAAGCATTTTATCCTCAATATAAGTTTTTGAGTGGAATTATTTTATAAGTCTAAAATACAATAAAACAAGTTTCTCAGACAATAAGTACTTTAAAATACATACATGTGTGTAATTTTAAGTATTTTTAGCACCCCCTTTTACTCTTAAACGTGTCCCAGATTGGATGACTTCATCTCTAAGTCTTGGTGTGCCTATCTAGAAATAAGAAAATTGATTCTTTTGCAAGTTTTTTATGGATCATGTATATAAAGAACCCAGCAGAACACTTATAATTCTCTTTTTCATGTTAATTCACTTCTTTGGCTTTCTTAGAAAACTGTGTCTGAGGGAATGAGAAGATGTGGTATTGGGGAGGGGAGGGGGGTACAGAGAACCAGTGTTAAGCTCCTCCCTAAGCCACTCACTCCCCTAGGCCCACTGGCTGTCCACACGTTCAGCTTCTGTTTGAGCTTAAGGAGATAAGAAAGCTCCTGGGGGCCGAGATGGAAAGGCAGCCAGCCCTTCTAACAAGTTCACCTAATCCTGAGGCTGAGTTCACTTAATCCGACACCAGGTCTCTGACACTCTTTTGGCTCCCATCCTTCCAGACACCATACCCCAGACAACCTCATTTCTGAGGAGTCCCTGCTCTCTGAACCCTGCCTGACCCCAAAGACTGTACTATTCTTCATTTGGCAGATGGATTCAACTCACTTTCTAGAGCAACAACAATAGGAGTCACCCTTGCCAAGGAGAGGGCAAAATCACCCATAAGGACGTCACTCGTGCCTGGGCAATGCCCAGAGCCATGTTCTGCCCATTGGCTAAGACTCTTCCCAGTCAGGTGGGTAACAACATGGCAGATGTGGATTGGGGACAGGACCCCAAGCTATGGCCAAGGGTCTTGAGCAAAGTCTCAGTGGGCAGGGGAGTTTTTATTTAAATCATTTCTTCACTGCAATAGCAATGCAACTAAAAATCTTCCAGCTTCCCAGATGACTAAGGGAAAGGAGACCCTTAAGAGGCTCTTTGAAATTAGCAATAAATATCCTGCAATGTGTGTATTTGGTAAACTAAAAAGAAAACGAATCTAAGGATTGGGCAGATTAGATGATCAGATTTTTCATAAACCATTCTGAAAATACAGCCCTTGGAAGCCTCACAAAATGAATATTTAGGTAAGAGGACAGGGCTATAGGCTGGTTCCTTGGGGAGATGGAATTTCCTTTCCCAGAGAAGGAAGTGAGGTCTGCCCCGATGCAGAGGAGTGTTTTGCAGGCGGCCTTGGAGAGGAAGGTCTGTCACAGCTCTCATTCAGAGTGGGCCAAGTTCTAGAGAGAGCTCTAGAGAGAGCTCTGAGTAGGGGCTCTGCGGAGGGCAGGGAGGATTCCCATACTGATGCTGGGCTTTCAGTGTTATGGACTGGCCTGTAGGCCCCTGACAGCTTTTGGCTGAAATAAGAGCTAGGGGAGTGTTCCAGGCTCACAGGAAAATACCTGTGAGGGTCACAAAGCAGAGTGTCTGACATTATCCAGAGACAAAAGGGAGGCCTCCTTCACTCAAACTTAAACTACTTTTTGCTTTGAAATCTCCACAGCAGCCTCTGTCTCCCCTAGACCCTTCCCCAACAGCTGCAGCTCTGCTCCACTGAATTTGTAAGCTAGCCTGAGCAGGTGAGGGAGCATTTTAGATCTCTCCTCTCCGCTGGAAGGTGGGATCTGAAATTACTCAGCTCCCAAGACTTGGTCTCCATATGTGAACCTCTTAAACCACACTTCCCCTACTCTGGCTGGACTGGCTTAGTCTACACAGCTGGGCTGCTCCTCCCATGAATCCCAGCCCATTTTCTTGTCATTCCGACATTTGGCCTTGTCTTCTTGGCCAGCTGTCTTGTGCAGGTAGGTGAATCTGCACCTTATAACCACTGCCTAAGGCCCTACTCCAACTGATCAGGCCACCAACACCTAGCCTCAAATACCACAAAGGACATTCTGTGGCCCTGTGATACCAATGCAGCCTAACCAAGCCCAAGTATGCCATGCCCCTATGGACACCATGACCTCAAACTCCGGTACCTCCCTGAGGCCAGCCTTACCCCTGCGACAATCACTTGGCTTTGGTCCATACTTCTGAGCCTGGTCCCCCAAGTGCCTACAGCCCAGTCCCTGACCATTTCTCCTGCCTCATCTCCTACTGCTCCCCACCCTAATCTCCATTCCCCTGGAGTACAAAGGGACTGCACGAACACGAACATGAGCTTGTTGGGCTGCCTTACTTCTCCACCCTCTTCTCTCTGCCCCACTCATGTAGTCACCTCCTACAGGAAGACTTTCCACCTTTTCCCTAAGTCCCCCTCACCAGCCCAGAAATGACCTCTCCATCCATTCTACCTATACCAACTACACAGTGCAATCACAGACCCTGAAACACTTTGTGGTACCCTTGCTGTCACGCCCATCTCCTCTAATTAGATTGTGAACTCCTGGGGGACAGGCACTGGTCAGATTCATCACTTTTGCTGTCACCTAATCAATACAGAGAGTTGTCCTTGCTTTCTTCCCTCTCTACTGCTTCTTTCTGGGTAATCTGGAGTCAATTAATGTAAAAACACATCCAGAATAAGGATTTGAGGCCAGGGAGGTGGTCAAGCACCAGAAAAAAGTAGAGCAGTTGGTCAGAGAACTGGAGGTCAGGGCCAGGTCGGGGAGAAAAACTCAGGTAGCTGGCGGGGTTCTCAAATAACAATTGCTGGGGAAACAGCTCCCTTGGGAGTATGTCGCCTACTCCTTCCTGATTAGGACAGAAGCCTGTCCACCTGTCCACTCGACTAGAGGGAGTATGGAGGTAGAAGTCATGGGCAGATTCACCCATCACTCTTTCAGTGCAGCTTAGTATTGTCACGCCCATGGAGAACACTCACATGCCCCCATGGGGATTGTTACTGTTTGGGACCCCTGACCAGGAGGACGGTCCGGGGGGTTCTACACAGGCTGGGGACTGTGAAAAACCCCCACCCAGATCAATCAGAACAGACATGGCAGATGGCCTCGGTATCTCCTATAGCACAGAAATCAGGAACCCTGCTTAAAGATGAGACTCCGGTAGAGGCTCCAGTATGGCTAAGAGATAAAAGTTTAAAATGATACCTCATTCAATATGTAAGTGTATCGAATCAACATGCTACACACCTTAAACTTATACAGTATGACAATGATATCTCAGGAGAGCTGGTGTTGGTGGAAGGGGAGAAAACGGCACGTGGCTAAGGTCAGGGAGGTCTATGCTGTGCAAATCTATCAATTGTAAAAAAAAAAAAAAGACACATTGAAGAAGAGATTTCCCCCTTATTTTGCAATGGGAGACAACACTGCATTATTCCATGATGGAGAGCACCACAGAAATGGGTTACCTTCACACCTAAAAAAATCGACACCTGAGAATCCTCATATTTGTGTGACATTGTTTATGGAGAAAGAAGGCGAAGAGTTATTCATTTTTATCAATGCTCCCAATCCTCTATGAAGCTAGGTTTCCTGTCATTCCCGGGGTCCCTGCGAAGTATGGTTTTGTTTGTTTAAGTCTGAAGCTTTGCAATGGTCCTCTTATGGGTCTTTCTGCCCGGTGGCCTGAACACAACACCGCCCCTGAGAGATCTCTGCCCTACCCCTTCTATAGAAACAATGTCACAGCTTCCTACTTAACACCCTGCCTATTGAATTGCCCCAGGTTGGCTTATTCACCAATGTCATTCACAGCCGTGAGAGCTTCAAGAATTTCTCCACAATAACACACTCTGCTGTCCCCAGCCTCTCCTCTGTTCAAGCAGCCCACTGCCACGCTGAAGGCATCAGCAGGTAATTTCAGACTCTACACTGAAGAAAAGTGCCAAGTTCAAGCAAGCATTATGATTATGATTATTGCTGCTTCCACAGGAAAATGGTCCCCACGTGAGGGTCAGCACATATTCAGCATCTCTGTGGTGTGTCTTCCTTCTATCAAAAGGCTGTTTCTCTGATCCCATGAAGAAAAGGCGGAGCCAGATTTAAATGGTGAGAAAATTAATGAAGTGATTTCTCTAAGGAGTAGAAAAACCTTGTTCCTTATTATTTCCCATCTGCAACCCTCTCCTTTGGCTCACCCTCTGCACGAACCTCAGGACATGGTGTGAGCCATTTAGACTTTGGCTTCCTGGGCTTTTTATCTGTCAGATGAGGGTTCAAACATTTGCTCTAACTACCTAATGGGGGCAGATGCAATAAGACGAGGTCACTGGAACTGCCTTTGAAGACATAAAGCACTGCAGAACTGTAATTCTTCATCATCGTCTTCATCAGGTGCAGCCTCCATAGAAACAATTCTGTTTCACCGTAACAAGCAGTGATGTGCCCACTCACTAGGCATGGAGAAATGAGACGCCCACAGCCTCTGCCATCCTTGAGTTCTCTGGCCACTTAAAAACAAACACTTGCCACAGAGAGACAAGAGTAGCAGGGGAGCATGAAGGAGGGTATGGTTCGTCCTGCTGTGGAATTCAGGGCAGAATTTACAGAGAAGGTGAGATCTGAGCTGTCTCTTGAAGGTGGAAAAGATGAAATTTTTATTTAGGTTAAAATATTCACTAAGGAATAAAAGGCCACTGAAGGACTGTTTAAGATGGGAGGGATCGGTGGGGTCCTGAAAGAACGAGAAAATTGAGGTCAAGGTTTAAAATCACCAGTCTGTCATTACAACAGTGATAGCAGAATGCCAAGAAACTGGATTCTCAAATTATCAGCTGCGGCTACCAGCAACTACCCTCTCCGCCCTCCACAGGGTGCTGTTCTCACCTTTCGGGGATGGAAAGGAATGCATCCATTTTTTTATAGCCCTTGGCACTCTCCAAAGGGCAGGCATTTACATAGTTTGTTCCTTAAAGATCCCTTCCCTCCATCAATATCTAAAGTATTTACACAGGATACATATTTATCCTGGAACAAAATCATCGCATTTGTCAAACAACTCCAAGTTTATTAGGACTGATGTTGCAAATAATTTCCTAATTATGTAAATGAATAAAATCTGTTTTTAATTAATCTCTAGGCTTTACTTGCATTATTAGAATAAAATCTGTTTCTATCTTATTATGGAGTTGCTATTTTCAACAATTACCACGAAGGCAAACATTGACAATTATCAGATATGGCAGAATCGATTCATCTTAACAAGGTCAATGGTTCAGTGGCAGTTCTAGGAATTCAGTGGGATCTAATGAAACTCCCAAACTCATGAAGTACAATGACCTTAAAACAGGCAGAATTAGTAGAATTCATTTCAGCTAATTTTGGTCATTATGCTCTGCTTTTCAGGTAAGGCTTCTGCCCCATACAACATTCTAGTTTCTTCTTTACAATGTACATGTTTATGATTTATATAGATATAGATACAGATAAATCAAGATGGTTTCCAACTGTTCTCCTTTTGTATATGTGCCCTAACATTTCCTTTGCTCTTCATTCTTTCTTTTACCTCAGATAGCCCTTCAGTAATGATTTTTCTTTTGATGGTACAACATTTAGAAAAATCCCTAAGTGAGGGTCTATTGGTAGTGAAATCTGTCTTCAGTTTATCTTTGTTCACCTGATTTACAAAATAATTATTTTGCTCCCATTCCCTCAGTTTTTAATTCTAGGTTGAGAATTCCCTTTTCTTCAAGGTACCGATGGTATTGTCCTTTGTCCACTGACTTGGAACATTACTCAGTCTAATCGACAGTTATGTGCAGATGATCACTGTTTTCATCCCAGTGCTTTTAGGATCTTTTCTTTGTCTTTTAAAGATTTTATTTATTTATTTGACAGAGAGAGAGATCACAAGTAGGCAGAGAGGCAGGCAGAGAGACAGGGGGAAGCAAGCTGCCTGCTGAGCAGAGATCCAGATGCAGGGATCGATCCTAGGACCCTGAGATTGTGACCTGAGCCAAAGGCAGAGGCTTAACCCACTGAGCCATCCAGGCACCCCCTTTGTCTTTTGCCTATAGTTTTACAATGGTGTGTTTAGGTGTGGATCTCTTTTCTTTATCTTGCTTGGAGTTCATTAGACATCCTGACCAGAGGATTTGTGTCTGTCTTAGAAATTATTCGCCCACTGTAACTTTTAGGGCTCTGCATGGACCTCACTCTCTGTCATTTTTGTATCTCTGCCTCTCTCTGCTAAATTTTGTATATTTTCTTCAGTTCCAGTTCACTAATTTTCTCTTTGGCTGTGTCTAATGTGGTCTTCAGGGTCAAAAGAATTGGAAGACAGGGCCACTGAGGTTTTTGTTGTGTTATATTAAGGTATAACACCTTTATCACAGTAACAGCACCACATCTCTGATGACATCACAAGGCATACACACTCATGTACTGCCAGCACCCCAGCCTGCCCCTTCATGTGCCTTCTCAATCAATAGCCTTCCATACCAGATAATTTTTACTCTGACCACGATCCTCATAGATCCACTTTGCTTGTTTTTGAACTTCCTATGCATGGAATCATATAGCATTTGTACTCTTTATCTGGCTTCTTCTGCTTCACAGTACAGCTATGAGGTCTCTCCACATTGTTGCATTAGCTCTAGCTTGTTTTCCTCCACTGCACTGTAACATTGCATTGTATGAACAAACCATGGTTTATTTAACCCTTCTGCTATTGACAGAGTTCTGCATTGTTTTAGGTAGGGCCATTATTTTATTTAATTTTTAATTTCTACTATTATTTTTTAATTTCCAGATATTCATTGAGTACTTTTTCAAGTATCTCATATCAGGTCATTTTTGATAGGCTCATGCTCCTTACTCATATTTTCACTTTCCTCTCTTATTTCTTTAAGCATATTAAATGTGTTAAATGTGTGGGGTCACTGCTGTTACTGTCTCTGCTGATTCTCATGCATGATGTTCTGTTTCCTCACATGTTCTGTGACTTCTATTTATGAGTACGTGTTCACTGGATCTCAACCTATGGGGATTATTTGCAGTAGAGATTAAATGTGGATTCCTCTAGAGGTCTGTGTTCCTGCCTACCACGTCTGCTTCAAATTAAGGTTCTCAGCTTATGGTTACTAGGACTATGACAATACCATGGATTCAGGCCCCAAATCCATGTAAAAGTATATGCATTGTCACGTTCTCCACCATCAGTAGTGAGTCTGCATAGGTCAAGGTTCTCTGCTATCTCCATGGAGTGGATATTTTTTCTAATTCACCTTTTCCCTGAGGATGTTTCCTTTCATGAGTTCTGGCTTCACTTAAGAGTCCCCAACTGGTCTATCTCCCTATGCAGGCTTTTCTGCCTGCTTCCTTATACCTAATTAGACATGATCAGTGAAGCTAGAGCTCCTGGGAACCTGGAATTTACTGGTGGTTGATGATAAAGTAGGCACCAACTCCAGCCCTCACTTACCTCTTTGGATTCCTGGTCCTGTTCCATTCTTAACATTGGAGAATTTCCCCCTTCTTTCCTGTATGCTCATTCTCTCATTTAAAAATTATCATATAATGGATATTTTGTTAAGTATATTTAGATAATTGAAATATTTCGTCAAGCATATTCATGAAGTTTACAAATTATCTAGTCCATTATCTCTCTAGACATACTAGTCCATTCAAGCTTTCTAAACCTCAATTTCCAACAAGTCAGATGGAATGTCCCTCAATGTTTATTTTTAAGATTTTATGTAGTTATTTGACAGAAAAAGAGAGAGAGCACAAGCAGGGGAAGCAGCAGGCAGAGGGAGAGGAAAAAGCAGGCTCCACATTGAGCACGGAGCCCAATGTGGGACTTGATCTCAGGACCCTCACGACCTGAACCAAAGGCAGATGCTTAATCAGCTGAGCCACCCAGGCTACCCTTCCCACCAATGTTCATTTTCTAAAACATCCTTTAAGCATCACCTCTCTGATCACCTATCCCACACAAAAATTAATCCCTCTCTTCTAGGTACCTCTTGATGTCTTTATCTCCTTGGTATTCAGTTAGCTGTCAGGCCTGCCTCTTTCACTAACTTCTGCCAGATCCTAAGGTCTTAGAGGTCAGGGTTGTACATACAGGCTTATACTCTGGCATAGAAGGAGCTCCACAAATGTTTACTAAAATGAATGAAGTTGATGGTCTAATGTCAATAGCATTACCCTAGGGAACCAAATCCTGGAATCTTCAAACCCTCAATCCTCAAACCCTCAAACCCACTATATGTGGAAAGTAAAGGAAAACCACACACACAAAAGAGACCTCTCCATACAAGGCCTGGGGAATCAAAACTGAAGTCACAGCGGGCCAAAATCCAGGACTTGATTACACATAGCAACAGCAGCAGTAAGCAAGGCTAAGCCCTGATGGCCATCATCATCTCATTCCCTTGGAATTTTCTGCTCCAAGCCTCAAGTTTCAGGGTACAAAAGTATTACTACAGTATTTCTTAAGATATTTACAAAGAGGTAAGGAATTTTCCCTGCGTTAGTGGGTTGTATTATTATGCCATCATTTACATTGAAATTACAGGAGGGAAAGAAGCACGTTTTATAAAAAATTGTTTCCACCAGACTTTCTATTGCAATTTCCCAAGACAACCCACATTGAGTAATGGGTTCTAACATTATGTGTGTCCCACTTGTTACCAGATACAAAGGTCCTCAGATAACCTACAGCATTTTCTTTCTTCATTAAATAAACTATGAAAAACCGCTGATATGGTAACTAAATTGAATGTTCAAGCCCAAAGCTTATTAGCCCAGAGAGTTTGTATGATGATACCACCATGATCTGATTTCAAGGATAAGTAAGATCAACTTAGTGGCTCTTTGGAATGATAGTATTAGAGAGGCCTGCAGATGCCTTTGCCAAGGTATTTTAGGGCCGGTTTAAATTCTAATGGATATAACAGCTATTTCTCCAGGCCATGCCAGGCTGGGGACACAGTGAAGGTAGAAGATAAAAATAAACCACTCCTTCCATAGCTCAGCTCTTACCACCTACTAGAATGCTATCTCTGACAAGTGTCTCCTTCAGATTAAAAAGCTGGGCATGGGGGTATGAAGGGAGCAGCTTGGGAGTATGGGGTCCCTGACGTGTCATGTCACCTTCTGGTTCCATCTGGTACCATGGTCACACCAAGAGGATGCTTACCTGCTTCTAAGTAAGCTAGATACTCAGAGCCACTCCACAGAAGATGCCCTCCTCCACTATCCTTCCAAGCCTATGCCTATACAGTTGTTCTGTGGAGCCACTGTGTCTGACTGCAAAGTCTGGGTGGTAGACCGTTAGAGTAATGCACTCAAAATTTTCATGTGCCTTGTCTCCTCCCACACTGACTCTGGGCTTGGACATGTGACTTGCCTTGGCCACTGAGACAAATAGCAACATGGAAAATGCAGAAACTTAAAAAGTGTTTGCCCACTGGAGTATGTTCTCTTTCTTTTAGAATCTTAGAATTCTTCCACCACCATAAGAACAAGTCTAAGCTAGGATCCTAGAAAATGAGAGATGGAAGGAGTTGATAGGATTCATCCAGCTGAATGAACACTATACCAGACTAAGTAGCCCCAGCATATTTGGCAGCTGACGTCAAACACAAAAATTACCCTAGCCAAGACCAAAAGAAGAATCACCTAGGCGAGCCCAGTCCAATTTGCCAATCCACAGAATTATGAACTAAATAAATGAAAGCAGTTTTAAGTTACTAATTATTGGGGGAGACTGACTGAAATGCAGGAAAAGCTGACTTATACAGCTTTTCACAAAGATATGGAAAAAAATAAAATATGTTATGGAATGGATGGTAGAAGAGTATGCATGAAGTGAAACTATGGACCTTAAGCAAGAGGTTATAGGCCCTCGAAAAGGTATAACAGCCAAGTTTAGCAATCAATTCCGTGATATAATTTGAAGAGGTTATTACAAAGTCCACTAATGCCAAACATCTCTCTCACCGGTAAACCGTGCTATCAACCTCCTACCTACATCAAATCTTAATAAAACTTCCAAGCAGTATAATAGAGAGGAAACACAGTGAAACACAGAGTTAAGAACTCTGGAGTCAGACAATGGAATCACCCTGGAATCCTCAGTACCATCCTTCATAAACTGGGGCAGTAATACCACCTGCTTTATAGAGCTGGTGTTGTAAAGATTAAATAATGCATGTGCAGTGGTTGGTACAAAGCCTGATACTTATAAGTGCTCAAAATATTAGCTTGTCTTATTAACCATAAGACTGGGAGTTAATCAAAACAATTAGCTACCACTTACTGAATACTTACCATGTAAAAGACACTGTGCTAAATGCCACATGTATATTACCCCCTTTAGTCTTCATCATAGTGAGGTATTTATGCTCCCATTTTAGACATGAGGAAACTGACACACAGAAAAATTAAGTAATGTGTCTAGTGTCACACAGCTGGGACGTGGCAGATACTAACTTCAACCCTCTTTGCATGCCATGCTTCTTCCCATCCCATCATTGCCCAGTGGTTACAAACCAATTACAAAGGCTTTTCAAAATGTGGCCCCATGCTGCATTTTCACTATTTTATTATATATATTATATATAACATATATTTATTATATGCTGTCAATACTGAGCACTCTGTCTGGGATGTTTTCCCCATCCACATTTCTTTCCCACCCACTCAACAAAATCCTTATCTAAAAAGGTCCAGTTCAAAAACTATATCCAGTTGAAATGTTCTTAGATTTCCCTCGTGGGCAAAGATATGAACTCTGGAGTCAGACTGCATCTGTTGGAATACCAAATTCTAACACCTACTAATTATGTGAAGTTGAGTATGACATATCTCTCTAAATCTCGGTTTCTTTATCTGTAAAATGGGGGGAAATTATGCCTATTTCATAAAGTTGGATAGACAGAATCAAGCAGAATGCACTCAGCACTCAGTGTTACCTACCACTTTTTTAAAAGATTTTATTTATTTATTTATTTGATAGAGAAAGAGAGAGTGGCAGGCAGAGGGAGAGGGAGAAGCAGCCTCTTCTGCTGAGCAGAGAGCCTGACATGGGGCTCGAGCCCCAAACCCTGGGATCATGACCTGAGCCAAAGGCAGACGTTTAAATGACCCAGGTGGCCCTACCTACCATATTTTTATCCACCGCTGGGCTTCCAGAACACTTTTAAGATATTTATATGTATAGTTAATTATATTCCTCTTCCCTTACTAGGTCTTACAACCTTTGTGGTCAGAGATCATGTTTCTTGGTCCCTCTCTCCACACCCTGCCCCACAAAAAATACTTGCTACATGTTTGCTGAATTTCATTTAATCCAACTGACTGTGAATGCATAGTTTAGGCATTTAATCTTTCTGATGGAACGTCAGTTTGCTTAGCCATGATTCAAACTTTAATGTGTGGGACTATGTCCGTGATTTTCGAAGACTGTTGTACACCATTTACAATGACATTTTTTTTTCTCAAACAAAATTCAACATACTAAAATATGAAACAGAATCTGTGCAGAGCTGCTGCACTTGAGGAGGGCTATGAAGGGACACATCTTATCCATCAGACCCCCTCAATTTCTCAGGCACTTCTGAGCATGCCTGCAGCTTATGAGCACCCTCTGACAGTTCAGAATTCTCCACAGAACAGGGGCAGATGCCCAGAATCTCCATGCCCCCAAGTGAATCCAACTCTGAGCATTAACCTATTAAGGATGAAGAAAGGTATTTCTGGAGGAAAAAGAAACCCTCCAATTGTGGGAAAATGCTTCATGATATAAGAATGACTAACACTCATTTGACAGCAATAACCCAGAGTAAGTGTAAGATTCATACCAGGGGATCTTGAATTAAGGTCCTCTTGAACTGTCCTCTCAATTATAGGACACAGGAGAACATTGGTCCCTGTTAGCTACACACGGGTCTTAGTCTTCGCAGCTGCCAACCAAAGTTTTAGGTACCAAGAGGAACTGAGAAAAGTTGTAGTAATGGGGGTAGAGGAGCTAGTTGCATATTTCAAAAAACCAAATGGCAATGTGCAGGCTGAGACACCAAGATCCTTTGCAACTGGCAGGAATGATATGAGTGGGAGAACTCAAGCTCATTGGAACTCTAATTGGCAGGTGTACATATCTTTGATGAATAAATAAATTACTGCTTCATAAAATGAAGCTGTTTCCTAGATAATTTTTAAAAAACATAACATCTGTTGAGAAATCATAATAGAAAATGTTTACCAAGTGCTTACTATGTGCCAGGTGATTTATGTTCATGCCTCAACAAGCCTGTGATTACCAGTTTCACAAACAAGGAAACTAAGTCAGGAGGACCAAGTTGGTTCCTTATTATCTTGCAGCAAGCAAACAATGGCACAGGATTTAAAACTGTGACTCCTTTTTTCCTATACTTCACATCTTACTCTCCACTGGACTACTTCTCTGCTGATTAAAAGGCTGCTTATACCCCAGACTCTAAGAGCTACAACTGAATGAAGGATTTGATAACATTACTTCTTTCTTCATGGTTCTCACAGTGCATAGGAATCAGCTGGGGAGATGTTAAAATGCAGACAGATCCTTGGCCCCAGAGAGTCTAAGTCAGTAGGGCCTGAGAATCTGCATTTTAACTGGTACAGGCAGTAATTCTAAAGTGAGCTGCAGTCCCCTACTTTGAAAACACTGCCTTGGGGATACAATCAATGTTATCAATAAACAGGATGTTCAGAGAGCTTTAGGCTTGCCTTTTATTATCTGAAAAGTTTCAAAACATTCAGAAGCTTCCAGATCAAGAGTTGCTCCTTAGAGTTAGTAAGAACGGAATGTGGTTGGTATAGAGGGCAATCCTCAATTTGTTCTGGTCCTCCGTCATCCCAGCCAGGAAGATGTCACTAATCTTCAGGGCTAGCTGTCCCAAGACAGTGCTTGAATAGGAAGAGAAAGAAAGGGCACCACTGTCCTTCCTCTTTAAAACATAAAAGTAAAGACAGCAAGGAGAATGCTGATGGTGACAGATGTAAGAAGTTTATTATATATTGCAGAGATCCAGATTAGGAAAAGCTTTCTAAATCCAATTTTTCTGCTTAAAGCAGAAAGCAAATAAGGCCATCCTGGTGTGCCACTGGTTTCATGGAACTCACTGACAGGGAGTGTGCAGGCTGTTTGGAAACCTGGCTATGGTGTGAAATGGACAGAGTTTAGAGAATGTAATCATGAACCCCAACTTTCTCACTTAAAAAGAATCTGATTAGGGTGAATCAGGGTAGGGAGTTGTTTTGCTGAGGTGAGTTGCAGGCTAAAATGAACGGAGGTGACGGGGGATCTGAATGGCATGGGGAGCATCCTGGCAGGCGAGGACAGAAGTGACCCTGTCCTTGAAGTGATAACAAATAATACCCACACCCCTCCTTTTCTACTTTGTCTCCAAATTTAACATTAAATTGAGTGTCAGATGGCAAGGTGCTGTCAAGATTAAGTGGAGAGCTCAAACAAATATCTTTTACAAGCTCCTACTTCTCAGATGATCAAACAAATCATTTTATCTGCCTGGCTGATAACTTAGCTCTTTTTCCAAGTTTGAAAATAAAATCAAGAAAATTCTGTGAAGATGGCTAAGTCATGAAAGTACAAGGAAACCGCTCTCCCTAATACTACTTCAAGTACCTTTTAACCTTATGAAAGGAAACTTGTACAGCCACATTGAGAAGAAAGAAACAATGGTATGTGGGTGCTGGTGGGAATTTGTGAAATGATGAGTCAAACATTAAGAATCAGCCCCTATCAGGCGTAGCTTTGAGTCCTATGTATCTATTTTCTCCAATCCCAATGAGCATTTGGTTCACTATCTCCAAGCATCTGTATGTTACATGCTGGAAGTCCAACTATTCCTTGATTGAATCTGTACTCTGAACCAAAAGGGCTCTCAGTGTCTCTTAAGGCCTCCTTATGCTTCTGTGGATTAAGGGTCTTCGAAGACCAGGAGCTGCTGGCTGATATCTCCCTTCTCAGCTAGATTCAGAATTACTCTTTCAAGGGATATTTTCTCCTTAACCTGAATGCTTTGAGATGCCAAGAGCTCTGCTGTCCAATATGGTAGCCACTAGCTACATATGGCTACTCAAATTCAAATTTAAATTAATTCAAGTTAGACTAAATTTAAAATTCAGGTCCTGAGCCACATGCTACATTTCAAGCGCTTGATAGCTACATGTGGCTAATAGCTACTCTCCTGGACAGAGCAGATAGAGCACCATGATGTTACAGTATCATCTCAGAAAGTTCTACTGGACAGCCCTGGCTTGGAGGGCTGGAAGAACTCAGAACTGGGCACATAATTATTTCTATAAGACAAGAACTGCTATGGCTGACCTGAGAGATGGAATGCACAGTGCTCAGGCACAACACAAAGGGGCTATGGCAAGTCTCACTTTTTGACTCTGCCACCACTGAGCCAACATTTCTCCTAGTTCAAGAGCAAAGGAAAAGGAAAAGAATAATACCGAGTGAAGTCCATGATAATATCCAGCACATGGTAGTAAGAACTAATTCCTGCACCATCAGGACAAAATTCTTTCACTGAAATAGATTTGCTCCAAACCCACACCAATATTGCAAAAAACAACTGCTTTGTGTTTTCAGTAGGATACCATTGGACATGGCTTTTATTCGATCAAAAAGACTACTTCAAAATAAAATTGCAATAGCCATGTAGTAACCACCTTTTGACCAATGAAGCAGAGAACAAATCCAAAAAAACACTCCTAAAATTCAGAGAAAGCAAAGGAAGAGAGGAAAGAGGTAGCTCTGTAGAGAGGTCCACAACGGAAAATAGAATAACAGTTCATTTCATAAACACACACACACACACACACACACACACACACACACAGCTTATACACCATACTTCTTAAAATCTGCACCAGCTGTCAAGCTTGATTGATCTCAATATATGAGATTTCTACTTATAAAATCTTTCACTCATAAAACCAGAAGATAAGAAAATTATGGTGTAAGTGAAGAGACCAACAGTTTAAAAGAGAAGAACCAATCTGAAAATTTTGAGGCAAGTAGCTCCCATTGAAAGAGACTGGATTAGGAAATAATGTATCATACTTCTTGAATATACATACTTATATATTGAATAAAACACACGCAAATGTAGTAACTGGAAAATGAAGAAGTGTTATTGGAAAATGTCATAAATCATGCCCCTCCCTTTTTTTTTTTTTTTAAAGAAACTGAATAAAGACAGTGAATACCAGGAAAGATACATTTTTTAAAAAGGAGGGAATATTTTAAAAGAGTTAAAGAGTGGCTCATTTAATTTTTGTAAATGTCAAGAGAAGATAAAAGAAGCAAAGAAGATAGACTAGATACATCAAATTCTTTTATACCAGAAACCGAGGAAAGACAACTAGCTAAAATCAGACTTCTTATGAAAAAAGGAAGTGTGAACACATGCATTTAGCAATACTAGAATCCCATTAAAAAAACAGTAAAGAAAAGGATGAAAGGTGAACTTGAGCAATTCTCCCAAAATACAGAGCAAAGAGCCAGAGAGATAGAAAATAAAAGAGAAATATGAGAAAATCAGAAGACCAAATTGGGAGAATGGAGACCAGAGGTTTTGTATGTGGTGGGAATGGGGAGGGTGGCTGCTAAAACAGCTTCGATGATAGGAAGGTAACAGGCTTGAGATGTAATAAAATAAGCATGTCATTGAAAAAAATGGAGGTTAAATAACTAAGATTTGAAAGTAGATGCCTGTGGAAAATAGAAAAATACAGGAAGGGGGATTGGCTTGTAGGAAGAGGGATGTTCTTTATAGCAAGCCTGTGGGAATACTTGACTCTTTAAATAATGTGCATGTAAAACTTTGGTAAAAGGAAAAGCTATATTTTAAGAAGCCATAAGGTTTAAAAAGAACAGAAGAACATTTTCCCAAGAAAGATTTTATTCTTCGTACTGAAAAGAGCTGACTGTGTTGAAGGCCAGATTATTGCTAAAAGAATAGCCATAATCAGGAGAAATGATTATCTAAAAAGGAAAGAGAAAACTAGGATCAGGGTAATTTCATTTTATAATTCTGCTGTCCATTTCCTAACAATGTGTGTGTGTTTGTGTGTAACTTTTGTCTTTGGACAGTAGAATTTACTAAATAAAACTAGTATTGGGGTATTTTTAAAAATATGAATAAAATATGACCTATGAAGTCAGGGGGAAAGACGTATAAATTTTTTTTTAATGGAAGAAACTATTAGCAACAGATACACAGTTTATAAGAACAAAGGAGTAACTGTTACATTTGAAAACACAAAAGAAACTGGTAATACTTTGGAAAAATACGAAAATTAATGCAAGATAAAACCTGAGTAGAATAATAAATAAAGATAAAATTAAAAAAAAATATATCCCTCCAAAATCCCTGGCATGAATTGCTTTTACTGATGAATTTTTTAAAACTTTCTAAAGAAAATAAGGAAAAGAAGACCATTAAAATTTCCATAAAATTTGATGAATACAAAGATATTAAAGGCTACACAATTCTAAGCAAATATAAAAGTGTCACAAAATTTAAAGTACATAGGATAAAGACTTATAGAATCAATATTATTTATAAATATAGATATAAGAATCTCAACTATAATAGTAAATGAAATTCAATAGTTAATTTAAAGACCTGGCCATTACAATCAATAGGGAGTATTTCTGGAAAGTAACAACAGATCAATACAAGAAATTGTAATAATTTCACCACTATGCCAAGTGAGAAAAATCAGAATGCTTTATCAAAACATAAAGAGATATTAGGTAAAATTCAATACATACTATTCATAAAACATCTTCAAATGGTGGAAAGAGAAGCATGTCTCACTCAATGTATAAACATTTCTTTTAAACCAACAAATACCATCACTGAAAAGGAAACAGGAAAATTATACTGTTTATAGAAATCCACTGAAAAAAGTATTTGAATTAATTTTTTAAAATCAATAAAATTACTAGATAAAGATATAGAACACTTCATGGGGAAAAAACCCCATTCCCAATAGAACACAAAATATAAAATCTGAAGATAGAATCTTAATGGGAAATGCGTGTGACCTAGATAGGGAGACATGGGGGTAGGAGCCTTGAGAATTTCCCTGAGAAATATAAAATAAAACTTGACTAATGGAAAGACTCAGCGTGTTTCTCTAAGAAATGTCTAAATATTTTAAGAATGTCAATTTTTTTCAATTAACATATTGCATTAAAGCAATTTAAATAAAAATCCCAGTAGGGTTTTCATTGTTGTTGTTTAAACTGGATAAAATTTTTGTAAAATTAATTTGGAAGAATAATTGAGGAAAAATACTTTCTAAGTATGTTAAAACATAATGTGAGTGTGAAAAAAGCCCTTCCAAAAGCCAGAACATACAGTAAAATTCTCAATAATTAAAACAGTCTGGTACTAATTTCAAGATTATCAATCAAGAGAGAAAGAACGATTTCTCAACAACATATTGACCTTTACCATGGTTGCATTTATGCCTCCAGAGAAACAGGTCAACTTGGAAACATGGGACTGGGGAGCTTCCTTAGTTTAACTTCACCAAATGGGAACTTTCACACCGTTGGCCCAGTGCATCTCCAACACCCTTCCTCAATGTCAAATTATCAAGCTTCATTTCTACTAGAATAACTTTATGCAACTGAAAATGATACTGAATAGAACACTCTGACCCGGCTTCATTGATCCGCCTATCTCAATGCTGCTCCTTACCATGGCAGGGGTTTATCTCTGAATCCTTTTTATCCTTTTGATCCCCTATCCCATCCCATACCTTTTGACATTTACTAGTAAAATAATGTGATAATGGGGTTAACTATTTTTATGTTTTATATCATGCCATGAGCAAGAAAAATTCTGGATGAATTAGTTGGCAAAAAAATTTTAAAAAATCACAAGGATAAAATTGAATGATCATAAGGTGACATGAAGTGCTGCTGAATTATAAAAGCATGAATTAATTACAAACTAAAAGATCTGGGGCTCCTGGGTGGCTCAGTGGGTTAAAGCCTCTGCCTTTGGCTCAGGTCATAATCCCAGGGTCCTGGGATCGAGCCCTGCGTCAGGATCTCTGCTCAGCGGGGAGCCTGCTTCCCTTCCTCTCTCTCTCTGCCTGCCTCTCTGCCTACTTGTGATCTCTATCTGTCAAATAAATAAATAAAATCTTAAAAAAAAATCAACAAATGTGATTACCTAAAAACCTAAACTAATATATATCTAAAACACTGTGTGAAAGAAAGGCAAAGAATAGGCTAACAAAATATGTTGAAGACAGCATAATGAATAACTCTATTATATAGTGAGCCCATAAATTGATTATTTTAAAGCCCTAATGATATCTCAATAAACATGTAAATAAAGTAAATAATAACAGTAAATAAATGTTTATAAAAATATTCAATTCACTGGTATGAAGGAAATAAAAATTAAGATCAGTTACTGTTATAAAAATAACAATTTTTTTTAACAGCGATACCAATTGTTGGCAAGGCTTCAGGAAAATTGATATTCCTTATATTGCTAGTGGCAATAAAATTATTACAATGTATTTGTAAAATAATTTGGTATTCTTGATCAAAAGCTGTCAAAACGTTTTTGACCCAGTAATTCCATTTCTGGGAATCTAGCCTATGAAAACAATCTGAAGCCTGGAAAAATATTGATGCATGAAGAAGTCCAGCTCAACACTCTAATTGCAAAAATGTAAAAGTATATACAAAGTAAAAAAAAGCAATGAAATAAGTTATGACAAATCCACTGGAGTTAAATATTAAGCACCGTTCAAAATCATGGTGATAAAGATTAGGTGGCAATGTGGAAAATATGCACAATTTTAGCTGATTACAACTCTAAAAAATACATGACAACAGACACATGGCAAAGTACTATAAGGACATGAATGCTGATATTAATACTACTACTAATAATAACATATTGAGGACCATCTATGCCAGGCACCTTACAAACATAATTTTCAATCTTCACACCAACTCTAGGAGCTAGAGAAGCAGGTAACTAGATAATAAACTAACAAGAGTTGCTGGCTTCTTCCATGCAGCACAAATGTCCCACCCAGATCACCCATCATGCAGCTGATGATCCTAGTGTCTCAGCCATCGGTGCTCCCCAGAAATTGCCCTCAGCTGAAGAAAAAAGGTCACACCCATTCCTATACCCGGTATAGAAGTACCAGTGTCTAGTATCTAGTCATCGCAGAGGTATAAAAGTCCAGCTCCCCAGCTCCAATTGAGAACAATACTGAACGATGATCCTGGGCTTTGAGCTCTTGTGTGGTCAGCTGAGAGGCCTCTGTTGGGACTGCTCTGTAGCCCCCATTGTCCTTCCACCCCGTCCTGCTGCCTACCCTTCCCCACAGGTGTGGATCCTTAGAGTATGCTCTGATAAAGTCCCTACAGTTCTAGGGACCTCTGCCCCAGATCCTACTTTCTGGGGGATCTCAACCTATAATAGTTAATGCCAAGAATGGTCCAAGATAGAAACATTAAGAAGAGACTGGGAGCCAGATCAAGGGCACCACTGCTAGTAGTAGGAGGGGCATAGTCCGAGGTGAGCACAAGCGGGCTGTGCAACAGTTACAACGTTCACAAGTGGTGAACTGGAGTGGTACACCCATGGAAGGAGTGCAATGGGCCAAACATTAAGGAACTATAGGGGAAGTGGAAATGTTAAGAACAAAAGATTTGGGTGGCAGTTGTGGGGACACCTGAGACTTCAGAGGAAGGTAAGGAAATGCCGAGAATGGTGAATCATCAGTTCAAAGCTAATTAGGGCTTCAATTAGGGAGATGAAAACAATTAGGGCTTCTTCGGGGATGGAAAGGTAAAACTGAGGATCCGGACTAAGACCAGGACTTGATCACAGGAGCAGTAGAGCTCCAGAGAAGGTTCAGTTCTCAACATAGGCAGGTCTACTATGCTAAGGTTAGGGCCCTGACAAGGAAAGGGGGGGACCCTGAAATATATGGCAGATCAACTGGGTTAGTGCAGTAATGTATTTTGATTGCTAGATTCCCCTGTATCTTCTGGCCTGCAGAAGTATCCACCTCCCCACTAATGAGGGCCAGTGCTTCCCATCTTCACTCCCACATGTTGCAGAGGCCTCTCTCCTCTGAGACAATCCACATACCACCCCCCACACAGGATCTGCCTCCACTTTCCTTTACACCCAACAAACAGGAGTAAGTCAAAATATAACATGGGATTTAAAGCTAGAAATGATAATAAGAAATAAAGAATGATAGTATACGCAGATAAAAGGGACAACAAATCAAGAACATATAACAGACGGTCTTACTTGGTTCTCTTTGTTTCTCTGAATCTAAAGATTGCTACTGGCCATTTACTCTCACTGCTCTCTCACTCATCCTATGACTGGCCTCTGGCTCTGTCCTCTGTGTCCAACCTGCTGCTCACTTGGTTAAAAGGCACACTCCTACCACCCTGGAAAATCAAGTGTTCTGGTCAGAATCTTGTGCCCACCCCAAAAGGGTGCAGAGCCAGACCAAAAAAGGACAAACTGTGGCACTAAAACTTAGCTCTTTGGCTCATGACCCTCCGGCACAATGCTCTGTAGATCTGATCAGGAATGATAAGTTTTATTGGCAAGTCACAATTATGGGATCAAATAGTGCTTGTCTTTTGAAAATTTATTTTCTTATAGACCAACCTAAGGTTGCACTGAAACCACTCAAATTTGCATTTAAAATAATTTATCATCCATATGTTAATAGTAATGGCAATATTTGCTAGACATCTTGGTATCAATGTAGTCTGCCCAATCAAAGGTTCTTTCATCCATTTTTTTCCACTGCTATATGATCCAAATCCAGATGCCCCTCTAGTACTAGAGATTGCATGAATATATAAAACAAAGAAAAATCAACAAAATATCTTGGGATGGATTCAGAAGGATGGCTCGCAATTATGCTACTTTAACGTCAGAATAACCTGTGCTATATAAATAACTGGTTCTTTCTTATTTTCTAATCTAGCAACTCCCCTATATGAATTCTGCTTTTAAATTTGTTTTGTTTATTTCCCTCTACTAATGTATGTGCCTATCCAAAATGACTTGGGTGTTGGCAGTTTTGGACAGTCACTGCATTTAGAAAATGCTGTTGCAAGAGAACAGGTAGCAGCCAAGATTCACAATGTTCCAATATGGAGCTCATGAGTTAAGGGACCAATACTGCAACCTAGCTTTGTTTTGATGCCGAAACCACTCTTCACTGCTCCAATCAGCTGACAAGAACATTTAGGGGTGAAGGAAGAGAGAGATGGACATGCAGTTGTCACATCAGAGAATCACCACTGTTAAAAAAGTAGCCAAACTGTTGACTCCAATGTTAGAGGTCTGAGGTCCATGGTACAACTTTTGCTCTTCCCTGTGGTAGCTAAAGAATTGGTGCTGAATATAGAGAATCAGCAAAGCAAAATGTGATACATTTTATGCACGTTATGTATTTTATGTAATAAAGGAAATAACCTATTCTTGGCCTCTAAAATACAGAAAACGAGACACATCTTATTTCTAAAATAGAATCTTCAACATGTTCTAATTTTTATTTAAATTGTTCAGAGGCTTGGTGTTAACAGCTGATCTTCCAATGAAATCGTCAATGTATCCCTGAAAAATGTTGAAAGCTGTCAATGGAAGAGTAATCATCTAATAGTTCTGCCTACAATTGATTTCTTTGTCTTCAATCCAGTTGTACAAACTAATAAAAAAAAAAAAGAATATATAACAACCTACATGTACCTAAAACATAGCCTTGAAATGAGAATGTTACGGGACTATAAATCAGTTGTAGCTGGATTTTAATGTACTTCTCTCAGAAAGTAATAGATGATACAATAAATTAAATATAAAACATTTTAATAGCACAATTAATAAAATTTTACCAAATGGAGACCATGAATTCATTTTTAAAAAAAAATAGAAACTTCATAAAAATTACCTATGTACTGGCTTCAAAGGAAGTTTTCATAAATTCCAAAGCATTAATATTTTATAGTCTATTTCTGTGACCATAATGAGGTATCAATTACAAGATTATAGGTTTACAAAAACTTCTATATATCTAAAAAAGAACTAACATGATAACTATAGGTTAAAGAGATGATACATAAGAAATTATGAAATACAGTCATTGATTTTATAGTATTGATTATGTGTTCCTACAAAAGTACTGTGGCAAGGAATTCCTAACAATAAAAGTAACAGAACTCAAGGGTAAAAATTGGTAAAAGGTTACGGTAGGCGGAATTCAAGGCCTGACCTACCTAATCTCTGGTGTCTGTGAATTCGATGATATATCATTCCCATTATTCAGTTATGTTACATGGAACAGTTGACCTTAAAAAAAAAATGGAGATTATCCAAGTGGGCCTAATTTAAACATATGAGCCCTTAAAAGGAAAGACTGGTGGTATAAAGGGAGGTTATAAAAGGAAGACAGACTGGAAGCATGAGAAGGATTATATGAGCCACTGTGGCTTAAAGATGGAGAGGGTCACATAAGAAGGAATGTGTGTGGTTGGTCCTAGAAGAAGAGAGAAGACATCAGTTGACAGAGAGGAAGTGGGGACCTCATTTCTAAACAACAAAGAACTGAATTCTAACAATGACCAACGACCTTCTGCCCCAGAGGAGAACTGAGTCATGGTGGGTACCTTGATTTTAGCATAGTGAGACCCTAAGAAGAAAATCCAGCCACACCATGCTGTACTTCTGACCTAAGAAACTTTTCTACTGTTTAAGCTACTACATTTATGATGATTTGTTACATAGCAAAAGAAAACTAATAGAGAACACTTTCGAAAACACCTAAGAATAAGGCAAAGGATCTGTACTCAGAAAACTACAGAACACTCATGAAAGAAACTGAGCAAGACACAAAGAAATGGAAAAATGTTCCATGCTCATGGATTAAAAGAACAAATATTGTTAAAATGTCTATGCTACCTAGAGCAATCTACACATTTAATGCAATCCCTACCAAAATACCATCAACTTTTTTTCAAAGAAAATGGAAATTTCAAAGAAATTTCAAAGAAATGGAACAAATAATCCTAAAATGTATATGGAACCAATAAAGGCCCCGAATAGCCAGAGGAATGTTAAAAAAGAAAACCAAAGCTGGCAGCATCACAATTCCAGACTTCAAGCTCTATTACAAAGCTGTAATCATCAAGACAGTATGGTACCGGCACAAAAACAGACCCATAGATCAATGGAACAGAGAGTCCAGAAATGGACCCTCAACTCCATGGTCAATTCATCTTCGACAAAGCAGGATAGAATGTCTAATGGAAAAAAAGAGTCTCTTCAACAAATGCTGTTGGGAAAATTGGACAGCCATGTGCAGAAGAATGAAACTGGACCATTTCCTCACACTACACACAAAAACAGACTCAAAATAGATGAAAGACTTCAATGTGAGACAGGAATCCATCAAAATCCTAGAGAAGAACACAGGCAGCAATCTCTGTTACTTCGGCCACAGCAACTTCTTGCTAGACATGTCACCAAAGGCAAGGGAAAAAAAGGCAAAAATGAACTACTGGGACTTCATCAAGATAAAAAGTTTTTGCACAGCAAAGAGTCAGCAAAAGCCAGAGAATTGGAAAAGATAATTTGCAAATGTCTTATCATTGGGCCACTACCCAAAATCTATAAAGAACTTATCAAACTCAACACCCAAAGAATAAGTAATCTAATCAAGAAAAGGGCAGAAAGCACAAACATACAAATGGTGAACAGACACATGAAAAAATGCTCAACATCACTAGCATTAGGGAAATACAAACCAAAACCACAATGAGATACCACATCACACCAGTCAGAATGGCTAAAATTAACAAGTCAGGAAATGAGAGAGATGTTGGTGAGGATGCAGAGAAAGGGGAACATCTTACACTCTTGGTGGGAATGCAAGCTGGTGCAGCCACTGGAAAACAGTATGGAAGTTCCCCAAAAAGTTGAAAATAGAGCTACCCTATGACGCAGCAACTGTACTCCTAGAGATTTACCCCAAAGATACAAATGTAGTGATCTGAAGGGGCACCTGCACCCCAATGTTTATAGAAGCAATGTTCACAATAGCCAAACTATGGAAAGAGCCCATATGTCCATCAACAGATGAATAAATAAAGAAGATGTTGTATGTATATGCAATGGAATACCATGCAGCCATCAAAAAAGAAATCTTGCCATTTGTAATGATGTGGATGGAACTAAAGGGTATTATGCTAAACAAAATAAATCAATCAGAGAAAGACAATTATCATATGATCTCACTCATACCTGGAATTTAAGAAACAAAGTAGGATCACAGAGGAAGGGAGGGAAAAATAAAACAAAAATCAGAGAGGGAGACAAGCCCTAAGAGAGTCTTAATCATAGGAAACAAACTGAGGAGTGGGTTGGGGAATGGGGGAACTGGGTGATGGACATTAAGGGCATGTGACGTAATGATCACTGGGTATTATAGAAGACTGATGAATCACTGAACTCTACCTCTAAAACTAATAATACATTATATGCTAATTGAATTTAAATTTAAAAAGAACAGGTACAGTTTTATGTAAGTAACACAACAAAAAATTTTCAAAAATTGCTACCCAGTGTTAAATATCTTAAATACTTAACAAATAAATACTATAATAAATGTAACACATGTTTTCTTTAGTTTTTGACTACAGAATTCAATATATCTTCATTAGATTATACCTATTAGTTTTGTTATTCAAGCCATCTGCAACTTTGCTAATCTTTTTGTCCGTCTGATGTATCAATAAACAAAAGAGATGAAATGAAATTCTCCATTATGATGGGGGCTTTATCAATTTATCCCTACTGCTTTATCAAGTTTTGCTTTATATATTTTAAAGCTAATCAAGTTTTGCTTTATATATTTTAAGGCTATTTGATTAATTGCATACATGTTTTGAATTGTTATATTTTCTTGGTGAATTTTACAGTGAACCTTCCAAACTGCAAGGTCACTTTTTTGTTTAAAACCTACTTTTTCTGGGGCACCTGGGTGACTCAGTGGGTTAAGCCTCTGCCTTCAGCTCAGGTCATGATCTCAGGGTCCTGGGATCGAGCCCCGCATTGGGCTCTCTGCTCAGCAGGCAGCCTGCTTCCCCCTCTCTCTCTGCCTGCCTCTCTGCCTACTTGTGATCTCTCTCTGTCAAATAAATAAATAAAATCTTTTAAAAAAATAAATAAATAAAACCTACTTTTTCTGCTACTGATATATCAATTTTCTTTTGGTTAACATTTATATGATGTATCATTTCTCATATTTTACTTTAATTTTCTATTTCATTATGATTTAGTTTCTTTTTTAAATATTTATTTATTTATTTATTTATTTATTTATTTCACAGACAGAGATCACAAGTAGGCAGAGAGGCAGGCAGAGAGGTGGGGGGTGGGGAGCAGGTTCCCTGCTGAGCAGAGAGCCCGATGCCGGGCTCGATCCCAGGACCCTGGGATCATGACCTGAGCCAAAGGCAGAGGCTTTAACTCACTGAGCCACCCAGGCACCCCATGATTTAGTTTCTTATAAAGAACATAAAACTGATTTTTAAAATCTATTCTGGCAATCTCTTTTAATTTGAGAACCAATTTATATTTATAGCGAGTATTTATATATGAGGATTTGCTAAAATTTAATTTCTATTTTTAATTTATTCAACATTTTCTGTGTTCTTTTAATCTCCTCTCTTGCCTTCCCTTTAAAAATTGATCTATGGCTTCCCCCTAGCAAAACAAAAACTTCATCTGGCTCTCCTATCACTTGGTTTCTCTACCTACTCACATACTCCATTCCAAACTCTCATGTCAATACTTTGTAGAACTTTAATTCTAGGTTATCCAGCATATACTTATATACTTTCTCTATTTCTTTCTCTTAGCTTTAACTTTAGAGTCCAAAAATACCCAACCTTTGTCAAATACTTAGTTATCTTCATTTTACATATATATACATATATATGTATTATATATAAGCATCTATTATATATACATATATAATATATATTAGCATATATGTATGTATTAACATCTATTGAATTTATTTGACTACTTTCTTAAAAATTATCATCAAATATACCATTTGAAAATATATTCTCCCATTCAGTAGACTGCCTTTTCATTTTGTTGATAGTTTCATTCACTACACTTTGGTGTAGTCCCAATAGTTTATTTTTGCTTTTGTTCCCCTTGCCCAAGGAGACATATCTAGAAAAATGTTGCTAAGGCCAAGGTCAAAGAACTTACTGTCTATGTTTTCTTTTAGAATTTTTAGGGTTTCAAGTCCCACATTTAGGTATTTCATCCATTTTTTAATTATTTTTTATTGTGTCACCATACAGTACATCATTAGTTTTTGATACAGTGTTCCATGATTCATTGTCTGTGTATAACACCCAGGGCTCCTGAGTTTATTTTTGTAAATAGTGTAAGAAAGTGGTCCAATTTTATTCTTTCACATGTAGCTGTCCAGTTTTCCCTCTTCATTGAAGAGACTGTCTTTTCTCCATTATACATTCTTTCCTCTTTTATTATAGATCACCAACCTCCCCCCACCCACACACAAATACTCTGATTAAAAATGGGCAGAAGGGGGCACCTGGGTGGCTCAGTTGGTTAAGCATCTGACTCTTGATCTCAGCTTGGGTCTTGATCTCAGGGTGGTAACTTCAAGCCCTGTGTTGGGCTCCATGCTAGGCATGTAGACTACTTTTAAAAATTTTTTTAAGTTAAAATTAAAAATGGGCAGAAGATTGAAATAGACATTTTTTCAAAGAAGACATACAGATTGCCAAGAGACATATGAAAAAATGCTAAACATGAGTAATCACTAGGGAAATGTAAATCAAACCCACAATAAGATAGCACCTTAACACCTGTCAGAGTGGCTAGAATCAAAAAGAAAAGAAATAACAAGTGTTGGTGTTGATGCGGAGAAAAAGAAACCCTGGTGCGCTGTTGGTGGGGAACTGGTATAACAACTGTGGGAAACAATACAGAGGTTCCTCAAAAAATGAAACCTAGAAATACCATATGACCCAGTAATTCCACTACTGGTCATTTACTCAAAGAAAAATAAAATAAACAACAACAACAACAACAAATCACATTAACTTGAAAAGATATAAGTACCCCTATGTTTACTGTAACATTATTTACAATAGCCAAGATATGGAAGCAACCTAACTGTCCATCAATAGTAGATGAATGGATAAAGATGCAGTAAACACACATACACACAGAGAGAGGAATATTAGCCAACCATACAAAAAGATCTTGCCATTTGCAACAATATGGACGGACCTAGAGAGTATTATGCTAAGTGAAGTAAGTCAGACAGAGAAAGACAAGTACCATATGTTTTCACTTATATGTGGAATCTAAAAAACAAAATAAAGAAAACATAACCTTTTAGATGCAGGGAAAACTGATGATTGCCAGAAGCGAGACTGGTAGGGGGATGGGTAAAATAGATGAAAGAGATTAAGAAGCACAAACTTCCAGTTACAAAATAAAAAAAAATCACAGAGATGAAAAGTGTATCATAGGGAATATAGTCAGTAACATTATAACAACATTGTTTAGTGACAGATGGTGACTACTTATCACCGTAAGCACGGAGTATAGAATTGCTGAATCAATATGCTGTACACCTGAAACTAACATAATATCGTATGTTAATTTTATTTCATTAAAAATATTTTAACACGGTTATTTATATTTGAAACCATATGCAACTTTATAGACCTACAAATAAAATTGTTATGTGTTCATATTTGAATGATAATATGGCTGGATATAAAATTTTAGGTTTAAAATACTATGGGTCCTTATAAGAGAAAGGATAGGAGATTGGACAAATAGAGACACACAAGGAAAGTCTATGTGAATATGAAGGCAAAGACTGGACACATGCAGCCCCAAACCAAGCAACAGCAAGGATTGTCGACAATCAAAAGCTAAGAAAAAGGCATGGAAAGGACTCTCCCTCTAACCCTCGAGAAGGAAACAATCCTACCTTCACATAGATTTCAGACTTCTGACTTCCAAAACTGTAAGAAATTTCTGTTGTTTTGAGCCATGCACTTGTGGTAATTTGTTATAGCAGTTATAGGGAACTAATACATAGGGGTTAATTGTTTCTTCGTGTGAGAACAGATTCCATTTTCCTGGTTTTTAATATGTTGTGTAATTTTGAATTGTATTCCAGACAATATAAATATTAAGCTGTAAAGACCCGAATTATGCTACATTTCTTCAAAGACTGTTGACATTTTTGTTTCAGTGAATAATTTTCTTGGTTAGACTCGGACTAAAACTGTCATATATGAGGTGGGGAACATTCAAACTTCAGTTCAATTCTTGGCTTTAGCTGCATTATGTTTCCAATTAGTTCCAAGCATTCATGATTTAGAGATTAGTCAGGAACTTGGACTGTGTTTAAACACAGAATTTGGAGTTTCTCTTCTCTAGCTCTTTCCTTTCAGGATTTCCCACTCATACACTGGCATCCCTGATTGACCTGGGCTCCTTACCCTAGTTCCTCTGTCCAAAAATTCAGAGGGATTTGTATCAAAGCTATAGCTCAGCCACACTGAGCCACAGACTGACCTCATGGGAGTTGCTTACTTCAAGGTTCAATTCGCCTTCAAAATCTGCCTACTTTATTTCAGTTTCCAAACCCCTCAAGGAATTGTTTTTGGTGTTTTGTCAAGAATTTATAGCTTTTATTTATGGGATTCCTGGCTTGTTAGATGTCTGCTTCTCCAAGTCAAAGCCTTCAATATCAGTGTGGTAGTGATCTCAATGTATAAGGTAGACAGTCTGTATTATAAGGTTTAATCTACGGTTGACTTCAGGGGTAGGAGGCAGTAGCCCATGTCAACTAGCCATATAGGCAAGAATTAGAAACCAAGCTAGAACATGGGCTCATTTTAACTTGCCTCTGATTCCAGAGCTGAAGCTCTTACAGACTCTCTTACAATTGGTTGAAATCGGAAGTAAGTAAGCACACCCTTCAGTTTTAGGGTGCAGTAGTTGTGTAAATATTGGATCCTTTTTAGAAACTAGGACTCAAGATTCTGTATTCTTCCCTTTAAAACCAATTTTGTCTTAATACTAATTTCCAAGGTAATATGAATCATACATTTATTCCTTTATCTTCAGAGCTCTATCATAACCCATATATCAAAAAAAGCCAACTTGTGCCTTTTACAAGCCAATAGCCCTCTCTCTGTATTTACAACTACGCCATTCAGAGCATTTATGAGCAATATGGTGTGTGATAGTGTTAAACTAGTTCAGGCTGCATTTATCAAATGGCTGGTAGTAATTAATAGCCTCCATGTGAAATCTCATTTTTTTAAATAGCAGAAAGAATTTTTCCCAGATCCCCTAGAGGCAACTTCATCAACCATTATTTCCTTTGTCACTTATAAAGGAAAATAGTGAGCCCAGACAAACTCCAATTTGAATCTGTTCATCTTGGCCCCTGCCTTGCATTAGAATTGAAAACGTAATTTCCAACCCTTCTTCACAAATGGAATTGTTGTTATTATTCAGTTTTCCTTATGTGAGAAGCTGTCACCTCTGTCAGCTTCAGCGCATCTCCATTTGTGACTCCAAAACCAGACTCACAGGTCTGAACACACACTGTGCATCTCAAGTGAAAAGGTAATTTCTCTCCTAACACATCAAGAGCCCTACTGATAAAAGCCAAGTCCCTGGTTTGAATATTTGTTCCCATCATCTCCTAATAACATATTAATGCATCTAATGTCCTCCACATATGCCAGACATCTCTACTCCTTGGATAGTTCCTGACAGGGGATCCAAGAACTGTTATTACCTGGTCCCAGAGGATGTTACTTAGGGCAAGATTATATTATATTGGATTCTCAGTCCTGCTTCATGGAAACTGGCCTCTGGATGCTACGGTCTTACTAAGACACCTCCTTTCTCCCTATGAGCATGACCTAGCCCTTTCCTATAAAGAACAGAGTTCATTACTCTGTAGTTCCTACCTCTCCAGAGACTGACCAGCCAGAGTAAATCCGATATTAGAAACAGTCTGAAACACAAGAGGCAACTTCAGAGCTGGGCATGAAGTTGTTAAAGGTATCCCACTCAAAGGACATCAGCTAATGATCATCCTAAGCATAACAGGTCAAAACAAAACAGTATAAGCATTTCCAAATTCCTGGAGTAAAAGAATTTATCTCAGGAGTGAAGATAATTTTTGAAGGTTAGAGGCTTACAGTGGGTTTTCTGCAAAGAAGGGGAGAAACAGAAGCAAAGAACTGAACTAATCTGCATGATAAAGCAGGTCCTTTGAGGGAAGAAGCCATTGTACTATAAGTTGAGTTGAGGTTTCTTGGAGATTTCAGAAAGAGGGAGTGTCAGAGGGAGGCAGAATTTAAGTAGAGAGAAAAGGAGAGGGAGGATTCTGATCTGAATGAATTAAAGAATGGGCCCTTAATATCATGGAGGGAGGCAGGGCTTAATGACAGGTCCAGGAGGGGCTTCTAGTGATGGCACATGACTAGTGATGGGTTTAGGAGCAAGAATATTGGGATGTCTTCTGTTCTTATTCCCCTAGCTAGCCCTGTCCTTGGTCAAATAGGTGAAACACAAGTACTGAGACACAGTGGGAAAGTTGGTGTCCATACTTGAGGCACTGAGGGGTGGGGAAGGCAGCCTTGCTTTTGCTCTCCATCTCCTGTGGCTAGCATGAAGTGGCAGCAAAGTATCCAGAGAGAATGGGTGTCTCTGGTAGATTAGTGAGTGCTGGGAGTTGTAAAACAATGAGGAGAAAACAAACCACCCTTTCTCTAATACTCCAGAAAGTCAAGGCTCCATCCTACTAAAATATGTCTGAGACACAGACAGGTAATGATAACTAGTTATATTGAATCCAGTTTGTAAGCAAGGATGTGTCATGGGAAGGGAAACATGACACACAAAAAGTCTAAGATCAAGCACAGTCTCACATGCATGTCACCTAATTAATCCCCTGGGGCTGCAATATTTTTATGGGTTCAGCTATTGGTAAATTTGATCTTGCCCTGGGTTCCTATTAAAGGTGCTTCTCTCATAATAGGCAGTGTTCTTCTTGATTTGTGTATGGAGTACCTTCTTACTCAGAAAAGAGCTAGCTAAGGCCAGAAATTTCATCCTTCTACATTGCAAGGTCCCTAGCCATCAAATTCATTGAATGAAATACTGAAGCACCCATAGCAACCCTGAGATTATTGAATCAATTCCAAAAAAGCCCCTCCAAGCAATCAGTGTAGAACAGCAACCTTTTGTTTCTCATCAAAGTCTATCTGAGGGATGCCTGGGTGGCTCAGTTGGTTAAGCGGCTGCCTTTGGCTCAGGTCATGATCTCAGCATCCTGGGATCGAGTCCCACATCAGGCTCCTTGCTCAGCAGGGAGCCTGCTTCTCCCCCTGCCTCTGCCTGCCACTTTGTCTGCCTGTGCTCACTCTCTCTGACAAATAAATATATAACATCTTTAAAAAAAAAAAAAAAAGACTATCTGAACCTGACAGAGTAAAGCCAGATGTTCTAAGAAACTGCAAGTATCATCAGATAATAAAGATCTTAATTGGGTTAAAAATTAGAAGAGAATTTTATTTTAGCCATTCTGAGAGGTGTAAGGTGATATCTCACTGTCGTTTTGATTTCCATGTCCCTGGTGACTAGTGATGAGCATCTTTACACGTGTCCGTTAGGCATCTGTATGTTTTCTTTGAGAAAATGTCTATCCAGGTTCTCTGTTTATTTTTTTAATTGAATTTTTTGGGGGTTTTTTTTTGGTTGTATAACTTCTTTATCTGTTTTGGATATTAACCTCCTATGAGATAAATCATGTGCAAATATCTTCTCCCAATGACTGAAGTAAAAAAGACAAGAAATAACAAGTATGGGTGAAGATGTAGAAAAAAAAGAATCCTTGTACATTGTTGGTGGGAATGCACATTGGTACAGCCACTGTGGAAAAGAGTATGGAGGTTCCTCAAAAAATTAAAAATAAGGGGGTGCCTGGGTAGCTCAGTGGGTTAAAGCCTCTGCTTTATGCTCAGGTCATGATCCCAGGGTCCTGGGATCAAGCCCGCATCGGGCTCTCTGCTCAGCAGAGAGCCTGCTTCCACCTTTCTCTCTGCCTGCCTCTCTGCCTACTTGTGATTTCTGTCTGTCAAATAAATAAATAAATAAATCTTAAAAAAATTAAAAATAGGAATACCATGTGATCCAAATACTACCAGGTATTTACCCAAAGAAAATGAAAACACCAATTCGAAAGGATATAAAAACCTCTATATTTATTGCAGAATTATTTACAATAGTCAAAATACAGAAGAAACCTAAGAGTTCACTGATGAATAAATGAGAAAGATGTGATGTGATGTGTGTATGTGTGTGTGTGTGTGTGTATAAATGTATATATAATGGAATATTACACTGCTATAAAAAAGACAGAGGTAATGCCATTTGTGAAAACATGGATGGAAGTAAAGGGCATTATACTAAGTGAAATAAGTCAGACTGAGAAAGATAAATATTGTATGATTTTACTCATATGTGGAATCTAAAAATAAATGAATAAACAAAAAGCAAAATCAGACTTGTAAACACATAGAACAAACTGGTATTTGCCAGAGGGGAGTGGAGTGAGGGATGGGCAAATGGGTGAAGGGGACTAGGAGGTACAGGCTTCCAATGATAGAATGAATAAGTCACAGGAATAAAAGGCACAATATTAAGAATATAGTCAATGACACTGTAATAGCATGGTAATAGTATGGTAACATATAATAGCTACACTTGTGGAGAGCACAGCATAATGTTTAAACTTGTTGAATCACTATGTTGTACACCTGATACTAATGTAGCATTGTGTGTCAAATACCCTCAGATAATTTTTTTTAATTAGAAGAGAGTTAATGTTTGTTGAAGTCCTACTTTGGGCCAACCTAAATTAGACATTTTCACATACATGGGATTACCCAATCCTGTATTTCCTCTGGAAAGTACGCATTATGAAGAAACAGGAGCTTAAACCTGATTGGGGTCATTTGGCCTTCTGGTCGAACCCAAAGCCCATGACCTTTCTACACTGACATCCTGCTTCAGAAGGTGAACATGTCACAAAGGAACAGCTCACTAACTGACTTTTCACAGCCCTGATGTCTCTCCATGACATGGAATATTCCAGTGGTTCCAAGCTGAGGGTTACAACCTATTTGTGCATCATGAACTCAATTTAGTGGGTCTTAGCCAATATTTAAAGAGTAGAATGGAATGGAATAGAATAGAAAAGAAAATGGCACAATACATTGCACAAAGTACAGTAAGTACTAATTTGTGAAAAAAAGTAAATATATACCTCACATATATATGTATAAATTGTATCATTATGTAAAATATGCTTTTTAATGTGAGTTTTCTTTAAAAACATTTGAAAAATAGTAATATAAATTAAGATAGGAATTACCAAATAAAAGCACCATAGGAAATCTTATTGACTTGATGGTGTTCCTTATGCAGTGGGAGTTAGGAAATAACCTTAAACCAATCTGATTCACAGACAGAGGCTTCAAAAAGAATGTCTCTGGCCAAAATTTCCATAACATCCTACTCTTCACATTACTGGTTCTAACCTATGAACCCATCATCATCACCCCTGCTTCTATGAGGGGGAAGGAAGAGTGGGTAGGTGGATCTCATGAGTAGAGAGGCCACTGCTGGACCTAGGAGGCTCTGACTTCACCTTTTCCCTTGGCCATAGGTGTCCTCATAGACCTGTGCCTATGATATACCTGGTCCTCTGATATTCCTCATAGGTCACAACCAGGGACCACAAGCCTAACCCCAAAATTCCTTAAAGCCGAACACCTCTATGTACAACACAGGAAGAAAGCAGATATTCCTCCCCTTTCCCCTTTCTCACCAATAACCTCATTGGAAGCCACTGGGAGATATTCAGCAGAGGTATTCCAGCTCTGTCCAGACTAGCTAGAAGTATTTCACAGAGTTTGTCCTGTCAATGCCTTCCTGCCTTGAGACAATCTTTAGCAATGACTGGGGAGGAGAACAGCTTTGGAACATGTTCCACCTCCCTCGAAATGTGTCATTAATTCTGCTTTAATATGACATATCTATACGCTATTATAACTACAGGGAAAATCTGCCTTCCATCCCTTCTACTCTCCCCACTCTTGCAGCATCTCTGAGCAAGCTTCTTGGCAGTATTTGATATGGATAGAAAACAGAGGAAATGATCCTTGCTCAGAGCAGTAATTCCTCACCATTATACACAGCTTTATAATTAACAAAACACATTCAATGCCCTATCTCAATTAATCATCTGTACAGTAGGCATTACCCTAACTCTGAGAATTGTCGGCACCTCAGAGATCACAGAGGCTAAGTGCCTTGCCCACGCTCACAGAGCCTGTGTGTGCCAAAGTCAGAACCGAAGCCTGACACCACTAATTCTAAAAGCCGTGCTCTAACAAGAGCCAGCAGGGTTCATGGCAGACAAGCCCACCATTCCGGGACCTTAGTAATGACAATAACAATCCCTAATCTGTTACAGAGTGTAGACTCGGTTCTGCTCTGTACTGAGCATGTTTTGGGGAGCACTTTGTTTTCTACAGCAACTATTTAAGTTAGGGAGTCAGGTTTTTTTGTTTGTTTGTTTGAGTTAGGAAGTCTTGTTTTGCCCATTTTGTAGATGAATTCATGGAAGCTTAGAAATAGTGAGTGCACCTATCTGAGACCCCTCAGCCAGGAAGGAGCCAGCTACATCATCTCACACCCAGTAAAAACGGTCTCCGGAATCTCAGAATGGACTAAATAGCCATCATTTCTGGGCTATGTTTTAAATTTCCCTGAGCCTCAGTGTATTAGTTTGGCAAGGGCTGCCATAACAAAAGACCTCAGACTGGGCTTAAACACCAGAATTTTATTTTCTTATAGTTTTGGAAGCTAGAAATCTGAGATCCAAGTGTCAGCAAATTTGGTTTCTCCTGAGGCCTCCCTCTCTGGCTTGCTGCTGGCTATCTTCTTCCTGTGTCTTCACACGACCTTTGCTCCATGCATCTGTATCCCTGGGGTCTCTCCCTCTTCTGGTAAGGAGACCAGTCCTTTTGGGTTAACGAACCCCTAACGGCTTCATTTATCCTTAATTACTTCCTGAAAGACTCTGTCTCCAAATACATTCACGTTGAAGGTTAGGAATTAAACATACAAATCCTGGTCCATAACACTCACTTTCCCGATGCCTACAATGGGGACACTACTGTACCCCTCATCCACACTCTCCTAACTATCGTGAGGAGCAAGTAAGAGAGTGATCAGAAATCATCTGGCACAGTACCCAGCTTGGGGCAAATGTCTAAACAATGATTGTTTGCTCCCACCCTGCACTCCAAGTAGGGTAGTCAGCAGAGGACACAGGACTTGAAAAACGTGCTAATGCATCATCGCTCAGAAGCCAGAGTCTTGCTGGTGTCAGGGGAATAACAAGTTCTTGAGAGTAAGAAAGCAACTTACTGTTCATTATGCTTCCAATTGCCACAGTTGGCATATTATATTAAAGACACTTAGAGTCGGAGAGAAGAAAGCTGCTTTGCAGGCATAAAGAACTTTATGGAAGTGGAGATTTTAGCATGCTTCATGTTGATTGACAGGATGTCTTCTCTTTAAGTGAGAGCCTGTCAGGCACCATATTGTTAAGAGCTTATCAAATTTGTACACAGGATATTCTTTATTGCATCATTCCATTAGAGCCTTGCAATATTCGTGTAAAATCAAATAGAGAGTCATGCAAAATGCTGGACACTATGTGACAAGCTCTCCATCGTCAGATGGGGATAAGTCTTGTCTTTTTAGAGATCAATGACCAAATGACCTGCACTATGAAAATGTCACAAACCAAGTAAAACAGGACCTTTTCTTGGGTTCTAATGCTTGTCTAGTCGCCCTTCATCTCCATTTTAAAAATAGAAGTACAAAGCAAAGATGGACGCCAGTGACAGTGGACACATATTTAATGTGTCCACAAGTATATTTAATGTGACCACAAGCAATTCATGGGGAGGGGAGGTGCAGGAAAAACATGAGCCAGGGATCTAGTATGAGTTCAGCCATGGACCGTATGCACCCTTGAACTCTCCATTCTCAGTTTCTCACTGCAAAATGAGGTGGTGCACTGAATGATCTCCAAGGTCCACCCAACCTGGACTATTCAAACGCTGCTAAGAAGGTGACTCTCCTCACATGCAGGCCTCTCCCCTTCCCACTTCTCTGTCTATATCCACCTCATCTCCACTGCCCCCTCCCCATGGTTCTCGAGTCTGCCTCTTCAACCCTGACCTCACTTTTCAGCATCAGTCCCATGTCTCCCACGGAGCTTTGGTAATTCCCATTGCCACTGAAACCCAAGATGTTTAAAAATGGACGTGGGTCTGTTTCTGCAATTTGTTTACTCATTCTGACTTCCCCAATTCTGTCACGAAATAAAGGGAATTCCATAGGCTCTGGAATCAGATCTGAGTATCAAACCTGTGCCCCGTACTTTTGGTTTCTTCTTTCATTCCCAAGGATTGATTCCTCTGTGTCAGGATTTTGAAGATACACAGATGAGTAAGATACCCCCAACCTTTATGTGGAAAACCCAAAAGACTCCACTCCAAAACTGTTAGTACTCATACAGGAATTCAGTAAAGTGTCAGGATATAAAATCAATGCACAGAAATGAGTGCATTTTTACACACCAACAGCAAGACAGAAGAAAGAGAGATTAAGGAGTCGATCATTTACAATTGCATCCAAAACCGTAAGAAAGCCAGGAATAAATTTAACCAAAGAAGCAAAGAATCTGTGTTCAGAAAACTATAGAATACTCAAGAAAGAAACTGAGGAAGACACAAAGAAATGGAAAAATGTTCCATAATCATGGATTGCAAGAACAAATATTGTGAAAATGTCTATGCTACCTAGAGCAATCTACACATTTAATGCAATCCCTATCAAAATACCATCAACTTTTTTCAAATAAATGGAACAAATAATCCTAAAATTTATATGGAATAAGTAAAGTTCCCGAATAGCCAGAGGAATGTTGAAAAAGAAAACCAAAAGCTGGCGGCATCACAATTCCAGACTTCAAGCTCTATTACAAAGCTGTAATCATCAAGACAGTATGGTACCTGCACAAAAACAGACCCATAGATCAATGGAACAGAATAGAGAGCCCAGAAATGGACCCTCAACTCCATGGTCAATTCATCTTCGACAAAGCAGGATAGAATGTCTAATGGAAAAAAGACAGCCTCTTCAACAAATACTGTTGGGAAAACTGGACAGTCACATGCAGAAGAATGAAACTGGACCATTTCCTTACACCACACACAAAAATAGCTCAAAATGGATGAAAGACCTCAATGTGAGACAGGAATCCATCAAAATGCTAGAGAAGAACATAGGCAGCAACCTCTTTGACCTCAGCCCCAGCAACTTCTTCCTAGAAACATCCCCAAAATCAAGGGAAGCAAGGGCAAAAATGAACTATTGGGACTTCATCAAAATCAAAAGCTCTGGCACAGCAAAGGAAACATTCAACAAAACCAAAAGACAACAGACTGAATGGGAGAAGATATTTGCAAATGACATATCAGATAAAGAGCTAGTACCTATAAAGAACTGATCAAACTCAACACCCAAAGAACAAATAATCCAATCAAGAAATGGGCAGAAAACATGAACAGACATTTCAGCAAAGAAGACATCCAAATGGCCAACAGACACATGAAAAAGCGCTCAACATCACTCAGAATCAGGGAAATACAAATCAAAACCACAGTGAGATACCACCTCACACCAGTCAGAATGGCTAAAATTAACCAATAAGGAAACAACAGGTGTTGGCAAGGATGCGGAGAAAGGGGAACCTTCCTACATTGTTGGCGAATGCAAGCGGGTGCAGCCACTCTGGAAAACAGCATGGAGGGTCCTCAAAAAAGTTGAAAATAGAGCTACCCTATGACCCAACAATTGCACTACTGGGTATTTACCCTAAAGATAAATGTAGTGATCCAAAGGGACACATGAACCCCAAAGTTTATAGCAGCAATGTCCACAATAGCCAAACTATGAAAAGAGCCTAGATGTCCATCAACAGATGAATGGATAAAGAAGATGTGGTATGTATGTGTGTATACACACACACACACACACACACACACACACATATATACAATGGAATATTATGCAGCCATCAAAAAACCCAAAATCTTGCCATTTGCAATGACATGGATGGAATTAGAGGGTATTATGTGAAGTGAAATAAGTCAATCAGAGAAAGACAATTATCATATGATCTCACCAATATGAGGAATTTGAGAAACAAGACAGAGGATCATAGGGGAAGGGAGGGATAAATGAAACAAGACAAAACCAGAGAGGGAGACAAAGCGTAAGAGACTCTTAATCTCAGGAAACACACTGAGGGTTGCTGGAGGGGAGAGGGGTGGGAAGGATGGGGTGGCTGGGTGATGGACATTGGGGAGGGTATGTGCTATGGTGAGTGCTGTGAATTGTGTAAGACTGATGAATCACAACCTGTACCCCTGAAACAAATAATACATTAGAGGTTAATTAAAAAAAAAAAAAAGATACCCCCATCCTTCAAGAAGCTCCATGTCCAGCTATGGAACACTGAAAAGAATAACCAACCTCTTTGAGGCAGAATGTCTCATATTTTAAATGGGAAAACACCCACCTCTTAGGGCCACTGGGAGCTTACCAGCTACGTTAAGCACTGTGTTCCTTTTTGGCATTTTTGCTCCCTTACAACCCACACAGATCTCTTCCTCTGCTTCCAAGGTTGTAAGGCCTGACTACTCTCTGGTGTGGCCACACACTGCCTGGCCTGCACTCCTTGGACAGAGGCTACCTTATCTCTCTAGATCTCTCACATTTCCTAACATACATAAGGTATTCAGGCAAGGATTGCAGTTACTGTTCTATAGGGCTGATAAACTTCAGGCTAGAGGGCTTCTGAGCTCCCCAAGGACAGGGGATTTGTCTTTCTCCTCCGACCTCAGTGCAAAGCACAAAGCCCAACACATAGTAGGTTCTCAAAAAATAATTTTCATCATACCACAGAGAAGGCAAGGCCCCTGATGCTCACAAGTCTTCACTTAAATACAGGAACCTTCATCTCCCTCTTGCATTAACAACATGATGTCAAGGAAAATTAACAACATGATTTGGATGAACAACAGGGAAGCCAGCACAATTTCCCCTGACTTCCCATCACAATTAGTAATAGACTCGTTCTCTCATTTCTCCCTCCCTTATCTTTTCATTGTTCAGTAAAGAATGAAATGTGCTGATGAAAACTCACAAAAGGTGCTGAAGCCAACTGAAAAGGCAAAGAGGAAAAAAGAAAAAAAGATTTTTAGGAAAGAGGGAAGTACAATAGTAGGAATAATAAACCAAGGCACCAGGAAAATCTCTGCCAGGTGGCCACAAACGGTTTTCTATTTCTGTCCTTGTCAAGTGCATCGTAGGATGAGACCACGCACAAATACTTCCTCTCTGACAAGAGACACTTTTGTGCGCTGAGTCCTTCATTAGTTCTGTTATATCAGGTGAGCTCATGTTCCTCTGGGCAGTTTTATTAGCACTCTCAATCCTCAAAACCCTTAAACCAAGTTACCATCACACTGATCATTATTAGCATTGCTCAAAGTACACATTTTAAAAACTCATATTAAAAATGCCCTGATTCATTTCCAACTAAAGAGTTTTTAGCCCAAGGAACTTAGCACATCTGTTTTAGAAATCAGTCATCTATGAAAGGCTTTTCTCTTCTGTACATTTTGTAGGCAGAGAGCAATAACCCAGCAGGCTTTCCTTTATCTTTGGAAAAAGGAGTCAAATTCCATTTATAAAGGAATCCTTAAAATAACTTGGAGAAACATCTGGCTCTCGTGAGTGGTCCAGGTCAGGATGGCAGTCACCAATTAGTTAACCATAGGAAAACAGATGGATTCAAGTGCCAAAGCTGTGCTAGGTGTCCTTGCCCCCAGGTTAACCACTATATTCCCTTCTCCCCCTCAGTGGGAATATGGCAGGGGCAAGGGAGAATCTGATGTGAACAATACAAGACCAGGTGATCACAGCAGAGGAGATGGTATGCCAGCTTGGACCTGAGAGGCTGCGTAGGAACGGACAGCGGGAGGGAGAAGGGAAGGCAGGAGTAAAGTCAGAATGTAAGCAAGGGCCTAGGACACACTTCGTGCCTCCAACTGACCTTCTACCAGGTTACTCTGTGGGCAGGTCCAGAGCCAAGAGGACAGAGGCAGATCAGCCATGACTAATGAAGGTTAAGGTCATATAACTTTATAAAATTGGCAAAAAGTAGTTTTAAAAAAGTAGTTTGACTTCATTTGATTTAGTCTCTTACCAATACAGTTTTCCCTCCATTCTCTTTCCCCTTCAGAGTCAGTGGCAATTAGAATGGCTTTTGAGCATTTTGAGATACAACTTTTAGGAAGTTGAGTTGGGGAAACATTTCATTTAGCTTTAGTGGAATGTATTTATGTAGAACATGAAAACTTCTGAGTATAATTAAGTTACTGCTTAGCCATTCTGGCTTCCAGAAACACTCTTAATACAATCCATTCAAAGAGCACTGAAGGTGAGTCAATGAAAAGAAAAAAGTGAAATGGCCTGAAATCTTACTTCTTATAGGGGAAAAAAAAACAAAACCTGATTGGTATTTGCCCAAACTTGACAAAAATCCTAAGAATTTACATGAAATTACCAATAAGAAGTTGTGAAGCTGAATAAAATTATCCTAAATCATGAGTGATATAAACCAATTTCAATCAAACTATGAGAAAACAGTAGATAATCTATTTTCTCTATAGACAATATTACAAAATCATTGTAATAGGAAAAAGTGATCAAACACCGCAAAACAAAAAATGCACAAAGAAGCTTATTTATTGTTTTACTGATTAAAACAATGAGCAATTTCCCCAAAGTTTGTGACATTTGTGGTATTTGTCAGCTTTTTAACCTTTGTCATTTGTTATGATTCTTTTTCTCATTCTAAAGGGATAATTTTATATTTAATTTTGAATTATTTTTCCTAAAGCAGATCCCCTAGGATCAACAGAATAACACAGGAAATATGCTATTTAAAAAGCATGTAAAATACAGTAAGGGCCTAGAGAAGTGATCTCCTAAGGCAGACTGAGGTACTAGAAAAGAGGACACATGGGGAGAGAAAGGATGGCATTTGGGCAGGTGTTCTCAAAGATGGCAGAGCTCAGTACGGAACAGTAGGCGGAAGGAGGCAAGATGGCCCACAGTGGATGGCCAGGGGCTTCTGATGGCCCAGGTGGGTAGTTCGGTTATTCTCAAGTAACTGAGGCCCTTTGAATCCTGCAGCTTCTATCCATGTTTTTGTGTCTTGTCATTTTCTCTATTTACCAAAGAGCATGTTTCACTTGCCAAAAATCTAAAAATAAATGTAATCACTTTTTATACTGGTAGCAACCATTATACTATTCTAATATTGCTCCATTATTAACACTCATGAAGTGAGACTATTTTTCCTCACAGACCTTCTATGCATCCTCAAATGGGATCCTACTCAGTTTCTGTCTGTGCCCTCCTGAGGAAGGATAAAAGGACTGCCCATCTACCCAGCCTCCGAACTGACAACTAGCCCCTTCATGAACTTGTTGCTATTAGTTCACTTATCTTCTTCTATAGTATACACAGAAAGGAAATTAAAACAAAGAGAAAGTGAATGATTGTATATTGGCCAACATTTCCTTTATAGAAGGACCCTTGATTGTGTCCCTAAAAATGAAAAAAAAAAAAAACTAACATTCCTTGTGTACCTGCCATGTGCTGCACATGTTGGCCACCTTACAGACATTATTATATTTATTTCTCATTCCAACCAGTGCAATAGATGTCATTATCCCTGAGAAGTTAATTAACTTACCTAAGATCACAAAGCCTGCCCAGCAGTGACTGGATTTGTCTGACCTGAAATTCTGCTCATTTCAGTACATGCATGCTTCCCTAGCCTCCCCCTTAGGGTTTCTCTACCTCCAACCGACTGAACGTAAAATAATGTCACACTTTGGGGGGGAAAAAATCACTTTTCGGTGAATAAGCTCAAAAAGGCAGAGGTATCACTAAGATGGTCACTTGTCTTTCTCATTGGCCTACACTTAGTTAAGCCAAGTCTTTGAGTTGATTTTCCGTTGCAAGTATGGAGGAAAACCTAATTTTAAATCAGCATTTGGCCAAGAACAAGACTACCTTTTCAAGGTTTACCCAACACTGGGTGTTGATGAACCATCCTTTAAAGGGAACAGGAATGGCAGGGTTGAGAGATTCTAAACCAGGCACCACAAAGGCTCCTATTGAAAAAGAACAGAATCCCCTGCCTCCCGCGGCAGATGCCATTCACTCCAGGGACTGGATGTCAGCACAAGCCCAAGCACATTTCATTCATCCTTGTCCAACCCCAGGGAGCCAGGGCACTTTATTCAAGGCAGAATTTTCAAAGTGTCTACCATCCCCCTCCTTGCCATCTCCCTCCAGCCAGGTGGCCAGCTGATTCTGATTGATCCCAACATGTTTCTTCTCGGGGCTGATTTTTACAAGCCTGTGAGGAGTCTCAGGTGTGGGTTTTCCCCCCTAGTGCTTCTAATAAACCAGGTCCTCACGCTTGCAATAAAGCCTGCTTCAAGAGACTCTCCCTGGCTAGCCATGCAGCCCTTCAGCAGGTGATCCCTCTCTTCGGGGGCTTTCAAAACTTCAGGATCTAAAAATCAGACGCTTGGAATGACAGCACATGACATGACCCTGGAGGAAATTTGCTTCTCTTTTTTGTGGGATGTCTGCTGTTTTAGAATTCTCAGAGGGACACTCTCCTGGCTGAAGGAATCTTCAGGGGATGAAAGCAAAGAAGATGCAACCAAGAGATTTCATTATCATCCCTGGCAAGGGGTTTGGGTTGGGGGAGGGGGTCTTGCCTGGGAGACCCCCTGCTGTCCTGGGTGCCATAATTCTAGAGATTTAACAGCCAGAGCAGACCTGCTGTGATGGGAAGCCAGGATGATCAAGGGTAGGCAGCCTTTGCAGTGTTAGGAAAGCTTTCAAACGATACAGCTTCCTCAGCCTGAAAAGACCAGAACTCAGAAACAATCCAATCAAAGTCTCCGAAGATAATGATGAAGGGAAGTGAGAAGTTGTACATGGCCTTGTTCAGCTAACCCTACACATGAGGACTGGGGAGCAGGCTCCAAATTGGAAGGAAGCCATTTGGGAACAATTGAAAGGAAATATAACCTCACACAGCAGGTAGGAAACTTATGGGACTTACCAGCCCTGGAGGTGGTATAGGCCACTTATAAATAGACTCAAAGCACATTTAGAGGCATTTGTGAAATAAGAGATTCACTGTGGATCACTGAGGAGAAGGCAAGGTGTTTGACGGGTTTGCCATAGTCATTTGAAATTGACCTAACACGCAGTTACTAGACTTTTTGCCCCATGGCACACAAGATGGATGGCATTTACAAACACAACACACACTCTCATGGTATCCCCAAATTTTGACCCCTGGCATAGACAAAATATGAGTCATACCTCCACCACTTTATTATTTACTCAAGCAATGATACTAGAACGCATGCGAATCTGAATAACATAGTATGGTTAAAACCTGAAATTTTTTGGAGCACAGATTATTTGAAAATTTCACTTTAAGAATTCCACAGGCTTCTGTCTCATAGGCACATTCTAACTCATGCAGCCATGGCTTCAGAGCATGCTAAGATCTCAGTGATGAAACTTCAAGAATAGGGGAGTAAACGGGGTCTGGAGCAAGACTGAGATGCTCTAGGAGGAAAGGAAACATGGCTGTGGCTTCTAGTATTGTTAAACTAATGTACAGTATAGTGCTCACAAATATTTATTTACTTTATTAATTATCCAGTAACAGTAGTCTCTCTCACATGCCAACCTGAGCCCACCCAAGGGATATACAACCAGTGTTGATCATAGTGTCCCAAGAATCTGAAAAAATTAGAGTATCATTCAAACTAAGCTCAGTCTGCGGGGAGACTGATCAAACAAGCAGCACACCTGCCCTCTAGCAAGTCCTGCTCCAAGCAGGTCCTTCCAAATGGGTCCAGCATCACTGCCAGTAGCCAGGATTTCAAGAGCAGGGTCTGGAAGGGTCTAGAAGGAGGCTAGAAGGAAAAAGAAGAGATTCTAACCAAGTCAACAAACCATAGATCTGGTCTCTGGATGTGGTAATAAACTGGAAAACCACCCAAAACAAAACAACAAAATTGTTTTTAAATGGGAAAATTCCTGAGTATTTGGATCATGCGCTCCAAATGGGGTGAGGCCATGTTGATGAGTTACCCAAGGCAGATCAGACACCAGATCTGCAGATAATTCCAGACCAACTCAGTGATGGCAGCAGGTTTCTAAAACACTGCAAGGTGTGATCTCTGGAGTCTTTATGACCAAGAGTAAGTCTCTTAAACCATCTGAGCCTGTTTTCTAATCTATAAAATGGGCATTATAACTAGTAACTTGTAGTGTTTTTCTAAGGATTATATAATGTCTATACAACCCTAAAATACTCTTTCATATATTGTGGGAACCTGAAAAATGATGGCAACTATTATTTAATGCTTGTCAACTTAGTTGAGCCAGATAATGGAACTGAGACCTTGCCCTGGCAAGTCATGCACCCATGAAATTGACTCCGCAGATTTTGGCTGGCTTAATTGCTAACATCCCTGATGGCCATCTTGTCATGTGAGAATACCTACAACAAAAACAAAATTTGGAATTTGAGTGAGGGTGTAGTTAGGTCCTTCTAGAACACTGAAAATTTAATTGGTTGTTGAGGGTTGAATTCTGTCCTCTCAAAATTCATTTGTTAAAGTCCTAACTCCCAGCACCTCAGAACGTGACCTTACTTGGAAATAGAATTTTGTAGATGTAATTAGTTAAGATAAGGTCATACTGGAGTAGGGTGGGCTTCTATTATGACCAGTGCCCTCATCACAAGGGGAAATTTGGATACAGATGTGCACACAGGAAGAATGTCACTGAAGTTCTGCTGCCAAGAGCCAAGGAACTACTAGGATTTGGAAGAATGACTGGAATAATCCCTCCCTAGCGCCTTCAGAGGAAACATGGCCATGTCAGCAACTTGATCTCGGACTTCTGATCTACGAAACAATAAACTTGATCTCGGACTTCAGGATCTACGAAACAATAAATTTCTGTTGGGTAAGCCACTCACTTTGTGGTACACTGTTGCTGTTGTTAAGATTTATTTATTTATTTGAGAGAGAGAGCGCATGCAGGAAGGAGGTGGGGACAGAGGGAAAGAATCTGAAACAGACTGCCCACTCAGCATGGATCCCGACCTGGGGCTCTATATCACGACCCTGAGATCAGGACCTGAGATGAAATCACAAATCAGATGCTCAACGGACTCAGCCACCCAGGCACCACTGGGGTACGTTGTTACAGCAGTCCTAGCAAACTAATACACAGGTTCATACAAAATGTCTAAATGCAAATGATTAAAAATTAACTTGACAGAATCATCTTAGGAGTGTTTCCATTAGAAAGAAAGTTAAATTCCTAACTTATTAGCAGTTGAATGCTATCTGTATGGAATGACTTAGTCTTTCTGAAATCATTAGTGACTTACTAGACTGATTACCTTGCATAACAAGTTAGGATGAGAAATAACCCATTTTGAAAGCCCCCAAACCTTCATACTAAATTCTACGAATTTTTGAGCAAGGACTAAAAGGAACTATGGAAAAACCCAAGAGCTTTTGTATTAAGTGACGATGGCATGTGGTGACTATATATAGCTGATACAGATATAGACACAGGCACGCGCATACATACATACATACACACACACATATGTCTATGTATGTATACACACATATATGTATTCATATATTATCTTTAAAGATATGCTGGCTTCTCAGTGTTGAAGAAATTCATCACTGTACTAATATGAGTTGGATGTTTACTCTTCAATCTCCTGTCCAGCCTTGTGTCTAAGCCAGCTCATACATGCTGTTCCTAGAGGCACCTATTAGCAAAGGACCCAGCCCTCCCTGCGGGAGGGTCAAACTGTTACCTAGAACACGCAGCCTTTAAAAGTCAGACCCACAGAAATAAGGAGCCAGAAAATAACTGCAATTTAGATCAAATGATTTTGAAGGGAAAAAAGGAAAGTGAGAGCAGCTAAGAGAATGAGAGATTGATTCTTCCCTCACAAATGAAGTCAAGATTATTCATTCTTGCCCTTTTTTTAAGGACAATTAATAGGAATTTCTAAAACTCAGAATGTCGAAATCATTAGTAGCTGATCACTTGAAGCAAGAATGCAGCTGTTATGATTAATGGCTGAATTTTAAATACTTGAGACGGATCGCAGCACTCTCCCACACCACCCTGCTTGTCATATGTGCCTCCCCAGGATGCTGCCGAGTGTGATGGCATCTCAACAGGTTCTTTCCTCACAAAAATTTTGTGTAATTCCCCCTGAAGAAATTCTCACTAAAATCCAAATTCACTCATTCATCAGACAGCATGAGGTAGGAGGGTGTAGTAGAAAGAGTATTTATGAATTTAGAAGGCAAAAAATAGCTCTTGTTCTTTGCTTTGCCATGTTATGCAACTTAGGCATGTCATTCAAACACTTACTTTCTAATCTGAAAAATGGAAGTAGGGATGATAAAGCCTTCACTTCCTGATATACAGATAATTTGTGCACAATATTACGTGTTATTCAAACATAAAGTATTGGTACCCTGCTATGTGTAAGACACGTGATCAATGAAACAGATGAGGGGAGAGGGGTAGTAAGGATGACTAAGAGCTGATTCTAACCTCAAGGACATTTTAGGCTAGAAGGCACGGAAAGTCATTTTACAAATAATCAGAATTTCAGGTGGGAAAAAGGAAAAAGGATAGAGGTGGAATCACTTCAGGCTTGGGGGATGGCAAAGAATCCAAGAAGGCTTCACAGAGGAAGTGATACTTGTGATACAAGGCAACTGAAACTTGGAGGTCAAGGTTTCTGAATTTTGCTGAGTAGGGGGAGCCAGAAGGGAAACCAGCACCACAGAGGGAAAGTGAAACCTTCCAATTCCCTTGTCGAAGCAGGAACCCAGTGTTCTTGTTAAGCCGCCTGAAAGCATGGCAAAAATAGAACAGGTCAAGCGTGTCTCCATATCAAACCATTTCCATCTCTCCAGCGTTACTAAAAATGAAAGGGCAATCATCTGGATGGGAATGATATGCCCTTGTTCTTGTCTATCAGATGCTTTAAAGCCCCCCAAAAATTCTTGCAATACCTCAGATGAAGGAAAAGGAGACTGCCATGGTGGGCAACTCTTTTTTTTTTAATTTGTCTAAATAGAGAATAGTAAAATCTAAAGAAATAGTTAAGAAGATGGAAACAGTGGGGGAGCGTGACTGACCCTCTTCCCTTGGAGTATGATGAGAGTAGCCAGGTCTTTCCATTCCAATCCACCCTCTGCACCTCTCACAGGTTCAGCTCCTTAAAAGCCAGTTTTGATCACATCACCATTATGCTCAATGCACATGACTCCCCGGTGCCTATAAAATTAAGCTCGCATTTTTTTTTTAAATTAAAATCCTCCACAAGAGGATCCCAACTGATTTTTCTGACATTATCTTCTTTCTTTATCTTCATTATCTCTTCCCTTTGTTCCAGCCAAACTGGAAGACACCTGTCCCTGAAACTCCTTTGCACTTCCCTCCTTCCTTCATGCTCAGACCCTTGTTCCCTGGTCCTTAAAGCCTTTGTCCTATATCCACCTTTCAAAATCTTAGCCATTGTTCTAGGACAAATCCAAATGTCATCCCCATCCAAATTAAGTAATCACAGCACTGAGCCCCTTCCAGGAGCACCTTCCATTTGTTCACTGAAGAGGCAAACATGAGAAGCACCTGCTCTGCCTTTTACTTGCTTCTTCAGAGAAGGACAGATGCATAAACAATTAACTATAAAACATAGGTGTGGGGGTCTTTTAAGAGTCATTTTAGGATCCGTGCTTGATATTACATGTTGGATATTATCAGGTAACTCTGGAAGCAGCATGGAGGGCAGACTAAGTGTGAAGATAACAGTTAGGAAGCTATTGTTACAGTCCCCACAAGACATAACGGGGAGTTTGCACCATGATAGGGGCAGTGTACATAAAGAAAGGATGCATATGAGGTTTCTAATCTATTAGGTCTTTCCTAACCTACCTCTCATTCATGAGCAAGTATTATTCCTCCCTGCTATCTCATTTAAACCACAGCTCATATCTTTACATGTATTAGAATTTTTTGACTCATATTGTAGTAAGTTTTATGTTTTATCCTCCCAATAGTAAACCAAAAATTCCTGAGTCTGGATTATGGTAGTTGCTCAAGTAGTGAGTGAAGGGACTTGCAAAAAATTGTCTTAGGGATCATTCAGTTGCCAGAAATAGAATCCCATTCAATCTAACTTGAGGAAAGGGAGGTCTGATATTAGGATACAGGCACAGCTCATGGAAAGCAGGGACAGGGAAACAGAAGCAGACTCCAGGAAGGAAGTTCCAGGTTGGGGACAATTATGAAACAATTCTCAGACTCTGGATCTCTCAGTTCAAATTCTCAAGAGAGAAGATATGACTGATTATCTCAGGTCTAGTCAACTGTGGCCAGTAGAGGTAGAGTCACACGATATGAGAGTCTACCCCTTCTGCTAGGGTTGGCCATTGCTTCCCTGTGTAATATATCTTTGCCAGAGATAATAATAATTTTCTTTCTTTTTTTTTTTAGAGATAATAATAATTTTCAAAACACTCCACAGATGTTGGTCTCAACTCTTCTTAAACCACAATCCTGTGAGATAGAGATGGGTCCTTTTTCTCTTAATCTCCCTTTATAAGCAAGTGAAGAGGCTCAGAGAAGCAAAGGGATTTGCTCAAAATAACACAGGAAGTCATTTGTAGAGCAAAATATCTAAACCTAGGAAAACATATTCCTCAAACCCAAGACTGTTTTGATCTGATATGCAATGTTCCAAAACATTCAGAACTCATTCTTTCACTGACAAGTATCTGCTGAGCACTTACATGGACACATTTATATGAACTAAACTCTGTGTTCGGTACAAGAGAGAATTTTTTAAAACAAACCATTTTACTCATGCTGATCAACGAAGAGAGAAGACATCTTTCCATTTCCCACTCAAGAAATGGGCCAAAGGGGAAAGTGGTTTATTAAAGTACGGAAACTTCTCCCCAAAGTTTCTATAATTAGTTCAGGTATTTAGTGATATTCTAAAGTTATTTTATTCTGCAATAATATTTAAGATTAATATATTCTCTCTGGTATCTATAGTAACCGGTCTTTCGGCATAGTATTAAGATTGGGGATTTATTTATATTTAGGCTTCACCCAAGAGGAAGATTTTTGTATAATTTATTGTTACATTTAGAGAGCATAAAACCTTTAGGCCACAATGTGTAGTTAATATTCAGAATTAAGTCAGTTTATTATGCATCAACTGGTAGGTCAAATTCAGCTTTGTGTGCTATAATTTATAATACAGGTTTTTGCCTGGAGCAACATGGAAGGCCTGGAGCAGTGCTGTGAATTATTACAACTAAATCGGGCACTACCTGCCAAAATATACACTATTGCTTGTATTTCTATTGCATAAAGACTATAAACATCATTTCTGTGAGCTCCGTGCTGCAAGGACATCTAAATAAAATATCAGTTTCATGACCGGTGTCAGCATTAAGAAACTTCTTTCCTTTATTTGCAGCTGCTGCAAGTCTGGGTTTCTGTGGCAATTCACTTCTTAGCCACTTACAAAATGGCAGTTTACGGGTTTTATGACTACACGGCGTATTTCTCCCTTTTAATGGGTTCACCAACAACACTGCAGTACACTTATGATCATTATTAAAAGTGTATTTGAAAAGCAACCTTAAATATGGCATTTAATAAGACAAAATAATTTAATAAAAGATTCAGTGCATACTTAAAGTATATTATGAGTTTCTTTGGTCGAATACCATTTGTGTTTTTGATCACTGTTCACCCAGCTCCTTGGCTAGGACTGCTAAACTAAAGCTTGGAAGAGCTCTTTTTGAACTGTGGGTTTCAATTGTCTTATTTCCAAGGGATATTTTATGCTCTACACAAAGGCTAGCAAATGCAGTCACCTCTTGATTATGTGACAGTGGATTCCTATTTTAAAGATCTGTAAAAATGATAGAAAACAATTTTAATCTACATCACAAAGTAGGAGAAGGTTAAGTAAACTGGAACATGCAATCTGTATTTATGGCCATTTACCCGATGTTTACAAGGAGCATACAATCAAAATTTTTTAATTGCTGAATTCTGATCTAGTTTCTCCCAATGAAGGTCAAAGTCCAAAATTAATGTTAGGAAAACACTGAAGCTCAGCTAGTGGAAAATTACATCACACATTCCAGGCACTTGGGAGATGAGCTGGATTTCAGCAATACCTGTCTCTCTCTCCCTCTCTCTGAAAGGGATTGCCAGGGGTACATGTTATTGGCATCAGTGAGAAAAATTTAGCCAAGGAAGAAAAGACAAGAGGAAACAGATTTGCCCTAATAAAAATTAGGTATTTCTTGTAGTCATTATTATCCAAAGTCTTCAAAGGAAATAATAAGGGCAAAGATCCTGGGGTGGGAATGAGCTTATCATGTTCAAGGAACACCAAGAAGGTCTGTATTTGTAAGGAAAGGAATTCTAACTCAAAGTTTTAAATAAGCTAACACTTTTAGTGTTGGATACCAAATTTTAGTAACCTCTAATAATTTACACTGTACAAGTCTAATAAATTGAGTCCTTAGTCCTATATAAAAAATGAAAAAAAAGAGAAACTAAGATGATCTTTCAAATGGATGCAACATATGCCCATAAAACTCAAACAAAGGAGTGGGCTTTTAAATCAAATCCTTGTCTATCAGGAAGTTGGCTACAATCAAGTTTAATAATCACCAGAGGAAACCAGGGCCTCTCACTCTTATTCTCAGTTGGTGTACCAGAAGTTGCTCATAGCCAAGAAGCTAGCAGATTCATACTGCTGAACTAGGTTATCGGGGAATGCCCAAGGAGACATATTCCATGGTAAGATATTAGCTGTCTCATGTGATGAAACAGAGGGGAGGCAGAGAAGCAGAGATGGCTGTCCAAGCAACAGTGGTCACCTGGTTAGCTCAACTGGATGACATTTAAGGTCATTCCAACCCCAAGATTCTATACACCAATACCTCCTGCCTAAAAGGACAGAGATGTACCATTCACTCAGCAAACATGCAACAAGAGCCTTCTGCACCATGGCATGCTGCCTCCAAAATGGCAGTAAGCTACTTCAAAGCGGTTATTATATTTAATATATGTCATATCCTTTTGGCCTGAGTACGAAGCACACAGGTGTGGGAAGAGACCACCCCTTTCAGGCACAGGGGATCATCCCTGCCCCCAGAGGTGCATTTGCTTCTTGTCACCCGGAATGGGGACTCTGAGTATGCATCTAAAGGTGAAATTTGGCTCATGCCATAAACACTTTGCTTGCCTGATTAAAGAAAACAGATGTGTGGCCACCTCATGTAAGGGAAGTCACTGTTCAATGGGCCATGTGACTAGGCAATCTAGAGCAGGTGTGCAGCCTGGCAAGCAGACCCCAGACAAGCTTCTGGAAAGATATAGGACAATGACTGCAGTGTGCTAACTGGCTGCTCTTTTGTGTTGCCTCACAAGCCATGAGGTTGAGAAGATGCTAAAACCTTCGCTACGCCAGCATCAGAGAGAACTACATGTAGCAGCTGGTAGGTTTGGGGTCAAAGCCAGATGGTCTTTTGGGCACATAATCATCAACTTGGGAGTCTCCTTGATTCAGGAAGTCCCTAAGGTTTAATGAGATGCCATCATTCCATTATTCAACAATTCAACAAATATTTGTTGAGCACTACTCAAAGCAGCTTTAAAAATCTTATATTAACCATCTGTCAGGTTTCCAACATTTACTAAAAGATCACCATATTCTTTTGACTTCTCCTGGGATTGTGATACTTTCTGAACTCCCCCCCCCCAAGTATGTTTGTTCCTATTTTAATAGTTTTTAAAATCAGAAGTCTTATTTTTTTCCCTAAAAATCTATAATGTGGCACACATTAGACATAATTATTTGATAGTATCTTAGCAACTAGAAATATCACATTTCAATCAATTCTTGTTGACCATGATAAGCTTTTATGAACAAGAAATTCTGATTAGGGCTTTTCTTTTAAAAATGGAAGAAAGGGAACAAACTACTGGTGCATGCAACAATATGTTGAATCTCAAATATATTAAGCTAAGTGAAAGAAACCAGATACCTAAGGCTATATCCTGTTAAATACCATTTGCACAACATTCTTGAAAAGACAATGCTGAAGGGTCAAGAACAGATAAGTGGTTGCCAAAGCCTGGAGGGTAGAGGTAGATTTGACTACAAAAGGGATGAGGGACTATTTGGGGGTGATGAAACCATTTTGTATCATGATTATGGTGTGGTTGCATGACTACAGTTTCTCAAATCTCTTAGAGCTATACACCAAAAAGGTGAATTTTTCTGTACATAAAGAAAAGTGAATAAAAAGAAAAATTATTTTTAAATAATTAAAGAATTATGTTGTTGAGCATGCACAAACAACTGGGGCAGGGTCTTAATTATTATTGCACTGTGTATAACAGAAAAATCCTTCCTAAATAAAGGTCCATGGTAGTAAAATGTTTGAGAACACTGAAACTATATGGGAGACTCACAGTTTACTTTAAATAGCCTCAGATTATTCAGACAGGACTCACAGTCACAGGGCTGCTATAGCATGTTTGTAACCTCAGATACATACAGAAAAGAGAAGAGAGGGAAGCTTATCCCCTTCACCTCACCCTTTCTGCATGGGAAGAAAAAGAGTCCTCAGCACAAAAGAACAGATATCATTTTACTAGAAAGTAAACTCCACAAGGGCAAGGAATTGAATTACATATTGATGCATAGCTAGTATTCTAGGAAGCATGAGACACACGAAGGGCACTCAAAAATACAGTGTTGAATGAATGAATGAGTTGCAGCTGACCTGCCTACATTTACTCAAGTGATCATTCCCCAATTCCAAACACATGGCTATATCGGATAAAATCTAACAAAAGGATATAGGACACATAGGAGAGTTTGAAAGCAAGGCAGGTGACAAAAATGAAGAGAGAACTCAAAGTCAGAGAAGAGAAACTAAAGAGAAAGGGCCCGTGTGAGTCTTGGATCTGTATTTAAGTCCTAACAGCCGTGGGATAGGTTTCTGATATATGCAGGGAAAGAAGACCAATGGCTTTGTGCTCCTGAAAGGCTAAAACTAATCTTGCCCAGACCCCTGAAGGGCTGCCTCAAATCTGAATCAGAGTCAGAAGAGCTTTACCCAATGATTCAGGGAAGCAGAAAGTAAGGCTGACTCTACCGCACAAGGGTGAAGAGTCACCTGCAAGTAGTTGGAATGTCCAGTTTGTGCCATGTAAATCTGTGAGTCTAAATTCACAACTTTTATACTGTGTATTGAAAGTGTGGCCCCCTATCCTAGCTGAGAAAGTAGCATAAACATTTAATGGAACCCGGTTAAAGGCAACCACCAAGTTACTACTGGCCCACTGGACTCCACAGAAAGCAAGCCCCACAGAAGTAGACTTCATAGCCCAAGGTTACAGATAATACAAAGTAAAACCACACCATGAAAAGAGTCCACTGAGGCAACTGCTGTGCCTAAATAAAGTGATTTGAAAGAGGCTTTAAAATAATTATGATTAAGTATTAAAGAGGACACAAATTATATGGAGCACTGGGTGTTATACATGAACAAGGAATCATGGAGCACTACATCAAAACTAATCATGTACTCTATGGTCACTAATGTGACATAATAAAATTTAAAAAATCATAAAATAAAATAATTATGATTGAGATGGTCACAGCAGAGACAATTATAAGGTTAATGGAACTAACTTTTCAGGGTCTCTCACTAAAACTGACCCTTCCCAAAGTCTTGAGAAGGACTCTAGCAATGTACTCAAGTGGTCTCTCGTATTTTCATAAAATCTATAAAATGTATTTTAACCTTAATTGGCTAAAGTTACTTGTGACTCTCCTTTCTGCCTCTATCACATTTCTATTTTTATTTGAAGGCACTGGAATGGCAAGGGACCATTTAGTTTGGATACATTTAGTGCGGATTTAGTGAAACATATTTATGTGGTTCATAGTCATTTCCATATAGTGACATGAAGGTACAGGGCAAGAGACTGGATCCCAATATAAACTTGTCCTATACTACCCGAATCACAAATAAGTAGAAAAGAAAAAAAAAACTGAAATGTATAGAGCTAGATGCTGATATGTAAAAATTCTCCCAATTCTTACAGCTTGTATATGAAAGAACTTAAAGGTTTTCCCAAATGTGACACCAATTCGTAAAACGAGTGATACTGCCAAAAGCTATATGTGAAGCCGAAGCTAATTTTTATAAACCACAAATGATAAAAGTTGGCTTTATACACTACAAATGATCAAATATGCTAAAGAAAAGGATGTTATCTTCTCATTTTCTCCTTTAAAATAGTATTATAAACCTGTCATATGAAGATGAGGTCAGCAATTAATTAACAAAACTAGAAAGTTATTTTTCTAGATTTTGTGTGATATTTGTGGTGTTTGTCAGCTTTTTGAAATTTTTTGATGTGTGATTTTTTTCTCATTCCAACTAAATATTCACTATTGCACTTAATTTAATATTTGTAATTGTATATTCTTGTTCTTAAAGAGAGGCCTCTCAAAATGGACAAGCTTCAGGTCCCACAAAACCTTGATCTGCCTCTGGTTCAAAAGTTAACAGCAAGAATAGAAATTATATGGTAAAAATAGGGCAACAGGAAAATGAAAAGATTTGAAGAATCAAATATGAAATCTAGAAATAAAAATATAGAGCCAGTGAAAAAATCCAGTGGAAGGGCTGAACATAAAACTAGATAGAACCACAGAGACTAAGTAAATTATAAAACTTAATATAAAGAAGCTCTCAGAATGTAACACGAAGAGACAGAAAGTATGAAAAAGAGTTTAGATACACAGAAATACAGTAATTCCTAACATATATATTAGGGAATCCAAAACATGCAAATAGAAAGAATGGAGGAGTCAATATTCCAAGAGATAATACTCAAGAACTTTTCAGATTTGAGGACAGAAGTCCTCATATTGTAAGAACATACAAAATCCTGAGAATAATAAATTAAAACAATGCACACCCGCACACATAGTACTATAACAGTGCATTATAAATAAATAGACAACTTTAAAAGCCATTAGAGACAAAAAGATAATTAACAAGTAGCAGCAGTTAGGCTGACTGAAGACTTCTATAAGCAACAACAAATGTCAGAGACAATGCAACATACTATCCAGCTAAACTAGCACCCAAGAATGAATGTTAAAGGGGCACCTGGATGGCTCAGTCGGTTAACGTCCAGCTCTTGATTTCAGTTCAGGTCATGATCTCAGGGTCATGGCATCGCACCCCATGTTGGGCTCCATGCTCTGCACAGAGTCTGCTTAAGATTCTTTCTTCCTCCTTCTTCCTCCCCCTCTGCTCCTTCCTCCTACTCACATACTCTCTCCCTAATAAATAAATAAAATCTTTTAAAAAAAAGAATGCTAAACAATGGCATTTTCAGATAAAGACTGAGAGAATTTATCACGCACAGATCCTTTTGGAAACACACACTACTGGTATGCTTCAGGAAGAAAAAAAGTGAACCCAGCATCAAGAAAAGGACTTCAACAAGTAATGATAAGTAAAGGT